>NW_004444052.1:9083646-9085411 GCF_000243295.1 Trichechus manatus latirostris
TGTGTTTTTCAAATGCCTCTTCCAGTTTAATTGTAAATGCCTTCATCTGTGGGGCTCCAGCTTCCTCTCTGACCCCATCCCTCTGCGTGTGTGCTCTCAGGAGTGAGAGGTGGACTGGGCCCTCACAGACTTGCTTCTGTGCCCAAGGACAGAGACCACTGTGACCTCTGGCTGTGAGAGGCTTCCATTCCCTCCCTGGGTGTTTGGCCTCTGTTTGATCTTGCCTCTCCCAGTTACTTCGCTGTTGGGTCATTTCACAGGCTCTTCTTCCTTGTACCCATATACCTGGACCTCTTTATCTCAGGGCAGCGTTTCTTTTTATTTTTTGCCAGCTCTGCATACGTCATTATTATAATCTTCCGTAAAAACCGGGCCCCTTAACCCCCCAAATCCTTCCTTCAACCCGCCCAAAAATCCCTTTTTTATTAATGAGGTGCCCCAAACTAAATAGTGTACAGCTGCCATTTCACCCGGGGTCTATGGACTGGAACAAACAGTCCCCTGTTTTATAATGTAATACTTCTATTTATGCAGCCCGCTCTGGAATTGCTTTCTTACACCATTGCCTTGTGGGTTTCTCTCATTTAATGCGTATTAGGGTTTTTTTTCCCCTGAAGTGTATGAGCAACTTTAGTCGAGATGATAGACTTCCTTTCCGTATTTCAAAACCCTTGTGTATTGTCTTTGGCCTGGAGTCATGTCGTGTTTATGTGCACCACCCTCCCCTCATCCCGCCATTCCATCTACTACCCCCACTCCAGTTAAGTTTATGTTATTTGCTGATGATAAAAAGGACACACTGAGAAGTAATGTTCATATTGACATTAACAGTAACTCGCTTCTGTTTTAGAAACCCCTTTAAGAATACTAACCTTAAAATATATCCTCCTTTCCATCCAGGATTGGCTCTTAAAGACTTCTTGAAAAAGTGTCTTAAAGAAGAGGGACATTATGGTCCTGGTAGAATTGAGACACCGAAGTTCATCAACTTCAAATTTTATAAACACAGACTTTATAAAATATTCCCAACTTTCTCCCCTCTTAACATAAAGATCAAGATGTTATTCTTCAGCCAGAAATGCCATTCATGCAACATAGGAAGCGCTGGGGCTTTTGAGCACCTTTTAGGGGCCCTGACTAACCTGGCTCTAAGCTGCATATAAATGATTGTGCTGTCTAGAGTCTGTTATACTGGTATTCTGTCATCATTTAGTTAAATGATGTTGTCACTTCTCAGTACCTTTCCTTTTCTCCTCTTCTGTCTGCATACCACAAAGTTTTACAGAAAATCCATTAGAAAGAACGTATTTTCCTATTTTTGAGCTCAGTACCTCATACCTGAGTCTCATACTACCTTCTAGAGCTATCAAGAGTTCCCTTGCTGCATCTGATGGCGTGAACTAAAATATTACCTGTTGATGACAAAAATCTCTTCAAATTTTACTTGTTACTTAAATCACATTTGCCAGTCAGTTGTGTTCACCACATAGCCTACAAACCCACATGAACATGTAAATCTGGAAGGTAGAAGAAACTGCAAGGGTCTCCTCCCTCCTTCAGAACACCTGCCACTGGCCACATAAGCCCTGGTGAGGCCTCATGGCCAAACACAGAACATCTGATCCTGCCCTGCACCAAAGGGACCAGCCTTGGCTGCCAGGCAAAAAAAAAAAACCAAACTTGTTGTCGTCGAGCCAATTCTGACTGATAGTGACCCTATAGGATAGAGTAGAACTGCCCCATGGGGTTGGCTGCCAGGCAGGGT
>NW_004444052.1:9086355-9089961 GCF_000243295.1 Trichechus manatus latirostris
ACATGCAATTTCAGTGTAATTTTTCTCATAGCACTAAAATATGTTGTGGCCAGTTGTATAATTCTGAAGCATTGTTTTTGCAAAACCAGCACAGCTCTGCTGTTTGTTTTTTCCTTTTTATTGTACGTTTTATTCACAGGGCTTGGGGTAGGCATAGGGATAAAGTGTTTCTGACTAGAAAAGTTAAATGTAAAAATGCATCAGAACAAGTTGGGGTGGCTGAAATTTTAAGCGCTTATGGAGGAATGGAGAAGATATGAACTTTCTCTGTTTTAAATGCATTCCCTGATGAAGGACTGTTTGGACAAGAACTGTAAATTTCATCTGGCTTTTTAGAAAGATGCTTTACAATACAGGATAAAGAGAGATCGTTATGTATCGACATGAAAAGAAAATATAATATTAAGTGAAAAATGGAGTTTACAGAATAGCATACAGCTTGGTTCTGGTTTCTTAAAAATGTATTTTTTCTTACAGCTTTTAAAGGAACCATCCTAAGCAAAGAATTTGTCATTTGTGTATCTGGCTGTTTCATGGCTGGGATATACATTATATGGAATCTAATACAGCAACAGACATATAGAAAGAACTCAAATATTGGTCATGCTTGATGGTATAGACATTAGCAGTATTGCTAACAATATACCAGGAAGTAAGTCTGGATATGCCTTTTGTTCACGGAGGTAGTTTGCTGTTTGTTGGTATCTAAGACATACATATGCGTGCATTTTGCATCTGCATAGAGAGGACAGGAGGAGTTCTCAGGGTGTGCACTGTCTTGTTTTTCTGTTGGAACAGAGTCCTGATTTGCCTTAATTAGTCCTCTAACAATCTACAAAGGTCAGTGCCAATTGCCTGTTCATTTACATTTGTAATTGTGATGGCTTCTGATTACATATTCCTTGTCTTAGTCCTTTGTCTAAGTACATGCTAGTGTGTCCTCCCTTCCCCCTTCTTCCACAGCAAACACACACACTCACACACATTCACACACACACCCCAGAGCAGTGTGAAAGCAGAAGATCTGACCCTTCACACAAGAAACCTTTGTGGTGAGGGCCCAGCCTTCACTGGAACGTTGGAGTCTGTTAGGGAAAGCCATCTTGGAGAGGCTATTGCTTCTAAGTTAGGGATATAATGAAGCCAGAGTCAGGGAAATTACGTTGATACCAGGCAAGAAATCTGAGAGCCATTATCTAGGAGCCTTCTAGAACTGAGTAATTAAGGGCAATTAAACTTTTCTGCTTGCTCTCTGCAAAATATGCTAATGACCTGGTCTGTTACAAGGTGGACAGTGCTGTTTCACTGCTGTCAGACACTGCTGGTCTGCAAGGGTCCTTCTGGAGAGGATGTGACGTCGCCAGAATGGTCACTTGTGCAGTATGTCCAGTCTGACTTGCCACCTAACCTTCTGATGCTCTCTGTCTCCTCCAGGAGAGCTGGATATCTGCACCAGGATATGGGACTGTTAGAAATGATCTGGGACCTGGCTCCAGAAATCTGTGTGGCAAAGATTTGCACTCCTTCATTCTTTCATAAATATGACATCCCCCATTCACTAGTTGCTTTAGTTTTATGGGGAGGTCAGAGCTACCTGTTTTTGTTTGTTTTATTTCAGCATATAAAACAGAACAAGGTGAGAAAGAACACCAGCTAGACATTGCCGTGCTAGTTAGCCTTGACTTCCATGCCTTCCCCATGGGTGGGTGCCAGCGTGTGCCCTCGTACCACCCAGCACGGCCCACTTGAGAGGCAGCAGCCCAGTGGCCACTCCATACGAGGGAAGATGATATCAAGTAGACAGCAAAGAAAAGAAAAAGGTATCTGCTGGCAGTTACTAGTGGTTACTGGAATTCAGAGAGACACTGCCTGTGCCTTGTGGAGTGACCATTGAAGGATCCCCAATTTAAGGATATAAGTGGGCCAGAAGACCCCAGTTGGTGAACCCTCGAGGGGAGCTGTAGAATGACATGCCACACCAAGTACGATTGTGGTGAAGCCTTTTATCCCTAAAAGATCCCAAGTCACTTTTGAAAGAAGCATTCAAGGAACTTGATATTTTGAGGCTTGAGTGGAAAGCGAAAAGTGCTAATGAGTAGGTGCTTTGGCCAAATTGGGCGTTGAGGGTTGTGTACCGGGATTTTATCAGAGAGGAGGGGGCCTATGATGACGATAACTGTGGCAGAAAGCAGCATTCATCATTGCCCATCCCTTGTCAAATGTGCAGACCTCTCCTGTACTGATCCCTCATCCCAGGCTTGTCCCTGACTTTGGCAGGGGGCCAGGGAGGAAAATAGGACATGCCTCTTCATTGCTTATAGAAATAGCACAAAGGTTTTTTCTCGCATTTACAGATGTTAAGGAACCTCCTTCCAACTGTGACCCAATTATGAGCATTGTAGTCCCAAACGAGTTTTCAAACTTTTACTAGCAGAGGAAGGTTTTGTGACTTCCCCAGTTGGTGTCAGCACTGCCCATGCTTCCCTTGTTCCTGGGTTTCCAGGATGCTCTGTCAGCCTGTCTAGTATGGTAGCCACGTGCCACATGCCGCTATTTAAGTTTAAATGAATTAAGATTAAGTAAAAATTTAAAATTCAGTTTCTACATCATACTGGCCACATTTCAAGTGCTCAATACTCATACGTGGCTTGAGGCTATCACAGTGTTTTCTGAAACAGTTCCATCATTCATTAGCACAGAAAATTCTTTTGGACAATGTATTAGTTTCTTAGGACTGCTGTAACAAATACCACGAACTGGATGACTTTAAACAACAGATGTTTATTCTCTCACAGTTTTGAGGACTCTCACAGTTCTGAGGACTAGAAGTACGAAATCAAGGTGTCGGCAGCAATCGTTCTTTCTAGAACCATGTGTCCCATGCCTCTCCTAGCTTCTGGTAGTTGCCAGAAAACCCTAGGGTTCCTTGGCTTGGAGACACATCACTCGACCCTTGCCTCTGTCTTCACATGATATTCTTCCATCTCTTAAGTGTCTTTCTTTTCTCTTCTGATAAAGGCGCCAGTCATTGGATTTAGGGCCCACCCTAATCCAGTATGACTTCATCTTAATGTAACTAATTATATCCTTAAAGACCCTCTTTCCAAATACGGTCACATTTTTAGGTTCTGGGTGGGCCTGAATTTTGGGGGGATGCTGTTCCACCCAGTATACACAGCACTGGCCTAGGTTCCTCAGTGAAATCCCTCAGATTTCTTGTAGGCCCAGGCTAGGTTTGGGTAGCATTCCCAATAATATTCCTCAACTTCCATTTTAAGGAAGTATGTTGCCTACCAGCCACATGCTTTCTTCCAACCTGGATGTGTTGTGTCCTTTAAGGCCTTTCCATCTTTCTTTCTGCTTCCTTTTATCAGTTTTTCTCAGTATGGGAGAAATATGTTTTCAAATAAGCATTTAGTTTTGGTTTTGCTAGTTGATCCTTATTCCATTAGCAGTTATGAGGGAGTTTGAAAAGTCTTTGTAAAGATCTATTTTTCCCAGGGGATCTTAAAGGATTTTTCATAGCTTTATACCTCAAATCTATGTTGAGACATTTTGTGTATATGTTAATAATAAAAGAAGTACTTACTGCTTTTAAAAGGTCTC
>NW_004444052.1:9090886-9095048 GCF_000243295.1 Trichechus manatus latirostris
GACCTGTTTTGGTATAGAATTCTATATGGTGTGAACTGGTTGGGCTTCCATCCAGAGGATTTCAGTTGCTGGAAGTACCTGCAGGACTTGTTATTCCTCGGTTTTACCTTACTCTCTGTCAGATACTCCAGGCTTGACATTATATAAAGGTTCCAGTGTGTAAGTTTTTAACCTTAATTACTTTTCTTCAGGGCCTGTCCCTTTTGTGTCTGTAATGTAGGTACATCCTGTTCCCAACCCTGGCCTTTCTCAGATGCAAACCTAGGGTGCAGGCATCAAGGCAGGCCTCCAGTATGGTCTTACTTTACTGCAAGAGCACAAAGCAAAGGCATGTTCACCCCTTTACAGTCAATCGGAGGGCTCAAAAGTTCCCACCATTTCAGGACGGTTTGTGCTCAATAACCACGTGTCACTAGTGGCTGCCATATTGGACAGCGCTGATAGAGAACATTTCCTTCACTGTACAACGTTCTCGGGGACAGTGCTGCTCTAGACAGCAGCAAAGCTGAGACTCAAAGCAGGGGCCCAGGGCTCAGGCCAGTGCTCCTTCTGCTGGGTACTACCATCTTGCTGGGGGCTGACAAATTCCTCTAAGGGACAAGTATTGCTTTGCCACTGGGATGGGATGCTTTGTATATAAACCAAACCTGTTGCCATCAAGTCTATTCAGACTCATAGTGACCCAGTAGGACAAAGTAGACTTGCCCCATAGGGTTTCCAAGGCTATAGACTGCCACATTGTTCTCCTGTGGAGTGGCTGGTGGGTTTGAACTGCTGACCTTTTGGTTAGCAGCTGAGCAGTTAATCCATTGCTGGATTCTCTAGCATAGAAGTGAAGACATCCATAAGACTGCAGCTGCAAAAAGGGACAGGAGTTTTCTGTGGCTCTTCATATATCAGAGTGCAAGCCTGGGTCCTCTCTGAGAACTGGAAATGTTTTACTGGTGTTCTTTTTTTCTACGATTTTTATTTTATTTTGTATATTCATAATAACAAAAAACCAAACCAGTTGCTGTAGAGTTGATTCCAACTCCTGGTGACCGCATGTGTTACAGTGTAGAACTGTGCTCCATAGGGTTTTCAATGGCTGTGATCCTTTTTTTTTTTTATTGTTGTAGTTTAAGTGAAAGTTTACAATTCAAGTTAGTCTCTCATAAAAAAATTTATACATACATTGTTATGTGACCCTAGTTGCTATCCCTTTACTGTGACAGCACACTCTTCCTTTCCACCCCAGATTTTCTCTCCATTTAATCAGCTCCTGTCCTTTTTGCCTTCTCATCTCACCTCCAGACAGAAGCTGCGCATTTAGTCTCATATATCTACTTGAGCTAAGAAGCACGCTTTCGCAAGTATCATTTTATATCCCATAGTCCAGTCCAGTCTTTGTCTGAAGAGTTGGCCTCGGGAATTGTTTTAGTTCTGGGTTGACAAAGAGTCCGGGGGCCATGCTTTCCAGGGTTCCTCCAGTCTCAGTCAGACCATTAAGTCTGATCTTTTTACTAGAATTTGAGTTCTGTACCCTACATTTCTCCTGCTCCATCAGGGACTCTCTGTTGTATTCCCCGTCAGGGCGGTCATTGGTGGTAGCCAGGCACCATGCTGGTGTTCTTAACATGCAAAGCCCTTTTGTGATTTCCTGAGTGAGTCAATTCTGAAGGCATTTAGAGGAGCCCCACAGAGTGGTGAGGGCAGCTCTAGTTTGGTCGGCTGGGTCAGAGGTCTTTACTT
This sequence comes from Trichechus manatus latirostris, assembly GCF_000243295.1. NCBI lineage: Eukaryota > Metazoa > Chordata > Mammalia > Sirenia > Trichechidae > Trichechus > Trichechus manatus. Next base: position 9,092,618 of record NW_004444052.1, read on the forward strand.
AGGTGGTTCCCTGCTCATCACCAGCACTGGAACCTTGTGAGGAACTTCAGTGATGAGAATAGGGCCTGGCTATCTGCCTTGCAAACTTGTGTGCACCTGGGCATTTTTATGGTAATAGTTGGGATTTTGTAATAGATGTTAGCTGGAACTTGGGTTGGTGGGTCTTTTTATTAACACAACAACAAAGGCTGCATAGGGAGGAAAAGTTCAAATCAAGGACCAAGTTTTATTTTCATTATTGTTATTTTGTGTGTGGTAAATATGTAGGTAAGAAAACATTTGCCGTCTCTACAATCTTCACATATCCAGTTCAGTGACATTGTAAAAGGGAAGGAGAGAGAAGGTGCGCAGAGGCTAATGAAGTGCTGAAGAGTTTGGAAATGAAGGGGCAGAGGTGAGGAGTGAGAAGGGGACGGAGGACAAAACTTCTTGTTTCTTGTAGAAAAGAACCAGGACTGGGTAAGATGTGACTGATTCGAGTCCAGACGTGATTCTTTCATCCTGCAAACACTGACTGTGTCCCCGGTATGGCCAGGCACCTCTCGGGGGACCCTCCAGCAGAGAGGAAACACCCAGTCTGGAGTTTCCCTCCTAGTGGGGTAGATGAACACCAGATAAACAAATATGGAATGTCAGGTGTGCAAGGTATAATAAAAATTGAGCCGGTGGGGTAGGGGCGGAGGGGGGAGGTATTTTATATAAAGTGCTCTGAAAGTTTGCAAGGCAGATGGTCTCTTTGGGGAGGTGACAGTGAAGCTGAGCTGAGCTGAAAGGCACTGGGTCCCAACAGAGGGACCAGCCAGTGGAGACGCCCTTGACTGGTTGGAGGAGTGGAAAGGTGGCAGATGGCTGGCAAGGAGAAGTCCAAGGAGATGTGGTCCAAGGAGCCTGTCCCAGGGACCCTGGCAGGGTGTTCGGAGAATTTGGATTTTGCTCCCCTCCAGTATGACCCACACCGTAGGTTACTGTAGAGACTTGGCTTGCTCATGCTCTGTGGTTCACATGTGAATTGTTGCCCCCCCCAGCCCCGGTGTAGGAGGCTCTCCGCTAGGCCGGGAGGCCAGGCAGTGCACCATGTGCCATCTCTAGTAACCTTGCTCCCAGGGACAACTGCAAGTAGAAGGGGGCTCTCGGTGACCCCAAACTGGGAAGAATCCACTCCTGTGTTTGCCTGGGATCAGCATAGCTCTTCAGGGTTCTCTGCTTTAGCCCAGGACCAGCAGTTTTTTCAAACAAAATAATCCTTATCCTGGTGACCGACTGCCTAAGTGTGAAGCACAGGAAAGACTTTTGTCCTTTGACTTCAGGATGATTTGTCTCTCCTACAACATAAATACCAGATCCAAAGAATGAGCAACTAGCTCTGGTGAGGGTTTGTGTTACGAAGATGGCAGCAAAGTTAAACACCTCTCCTCTCCTACCGCAGACCTCTGATGGGTGCTCTCCTTCCACAGAGTGTCTTGGTATATAAGATCGTGATGTTTATTTCCAGGACAAGGATTTCATTTCACTGTTTGATTTTGTAACCCTAAAAGAGCACAGTGTCCTAACACCTTTGTTCCTGTGGTGTCCCCAGTGGTGCGTGTCCAGAGGTCATTATCCTATCCCGGAAGGGCTGATGGCCCAGCTCTGGCTTCTGTGTCTAGCCAGGTTTGACGGGCAGGCCTGATCTAATTCTGTAGCCATTTTATTCTCTGTGGACATGTGCCCAGGCCCAGGCAGATCTGAAGACTTCCTTAGAACACATAAGACCAGGGAGATTTGTGCCATACTGTACTGTTTTCTCTGGGCTTTTCTTTAGTCAGGAATGCAGACTGGGTTTTTTGGGAGGTTTTGGTTTTATGATTCTTGGGGGAGGGATAGATGGTGTGCAGGAGCAGGGCTTCCAGTCACTTCCGGAAGGTGGTATTACACAGCTAATTGGGAATAATGGTTCTTTTTCAATAATTATTCTGGCGCTGCTCCCCCCGCCTCAGGGTCCCTGCCCACTCAGGATGGTCAGGCTCAGGTTGAAAGACCCCTGGCGTGTAGGATGTTGGTATGTATCTGTGGCTATTTAGAAAGAATGTTTCAGCCACACCTGGCTGCCGTGTGTGAGGACAAATTTAATTTATTTTAAAAATATGACCACAGGCAGATTTTTCTGTTTGTTTCTTTAGGGGGGAGGGATTGAAGAGCAGCAGCAAGCTATGGTTCCCATTTGTTTTCTTCCAGATTTGACCAGCCAGCAGAAGAGAGATTATCTGTAAAGGATATGAAAGGTTTAATCATTTTAATTTTGTTTTTATTAAAGTTTATCATAACTTTTTTCCCCCAGCATGCCCTGGTAGAACAGAAAGGAGAGAGAAGGAGGTAATATAAATATACATAAATCCCCAAGCATTTGGTTAATAAAAGTCTCTTATAGGTGGCGACTTGTGGGAAGGAAGTA
>NW_004444052.1:9095418-9106789 GCF_000243295.1 Trichechus manatus latirostris
TTGCTTTAGGCCAAAATCTCTGAGGTCGTGTGTGTGTGTGTGTGTGTGTGTGTGTGTGTGTGTGTGTGTGTGTGTCTTTTACGAAAGAGCAACATTGGTATAAAAATAGTCATTAGTTTTTGGATAGAAAAACTGTCCTATAAATTATGGTAAAACTGCCAGTAATTAGGATCCTAGAATAACAGGACTTTTGGCTCAATTTCGCTTTGTTGCTGTTAGCTGCCTTCGAGCCACACCCAGACTCATGGCAACCTCACGCACAATGGAACAAAAGGCTGCCTGGTCCTTCGTCATCCCCATGAGTGGTTGCAGATCAGACCGTCAATGATCCATAGGGTTTTTATTGGCTGATTTTCCGAAATAGATCGCCAGACCTTTCTTCTTAGTCCGTCTTAGTCTGAAAGCTAAACCTATTGAGCACGGCAGTAACACTCACACCTCCACTGACAGATAGGTGGTGGCTGGGCATGAGGCTCATTGGCCAGGAATCAAACCCAGGTGTGTGGTCTGGAAGGCAAGAATTCTACCACTGAATTATCACTTTCCCTTTAGGACAGTAAAAGAAGCTTTTTTTTCAAAGTTGGTTCAGTTGTCAGAATGCCCTGAGTTTGGACCTGGAGTCATCACGGGTTTAGCCCAGTGTCCCCTTTCTTCCATGGTTATAAAAAGGCATGACTGTTTGGAATTTCAGCCCCAAGATCAGGCAGGATGTTGCATCTCCTGATCTTGATGAAATTGTGTTTACCTTTCTGTTCTTATAAAGGCTGGGCATTTGACTTGCACACTTTAGACTTTTTTTTTAAGCAGTAGGATTAAGGCATTCTCATCTCGTTAAACCTGACTTACACGAACAGTTCAGTTAACCCCAGCATATACCAGCCTTTAAGGTTCTGGCTGCATTAGGGCTTTATAGTACTTTGTACGAAGTTTTTATGGATGGAATGATCTGTTCATTAGAGGAGAAACAGCTTTTCTGGTAACAGTTGCAACTCTAGTCCTTTGAATCGAGTAGAAACTGCCATGAGGCTTCGATTCCTAAGCTTGTGTGAATGAATGACCTGGTCCTAGGCAGGCCATGTGGATAGTCACGTGTTCCATCAAGATTCCCTTAGGGTCTGGTGACCCACTGGGCTTCTGGCCTGTTCCTAGTTGCACTGAGGGCTTCCATGAGGAGCTGCATTGGCTCAGAGGCCTCCCTGCAGGCTGGCGCAGAACCAAACCAGGTCTCTCCTCTGAGAAAGGGACCCAGATCCCAGTACTGCCCCCAGTTTGGAGGCACAGCTGGCTGTGTTCCAGGTGGCTTGTAGTTGTGGAATTCTATGTGAATTACACAAGTTCGTGAGGGGCAGCTTTCTTGGCCACTCTCAGATGGAGTTGTGTGGACATTAAAAGTGAACAAAAGCAGGTCTGTATCATTCTCTGCAGGCTTCTTGATGGGGGCCTGTTATCCACAGGATAGGCAGCCCTTGTGAGACGACCTCACAGCTCCCTCTCCAGAACTTCTCTCTCAGGTTGGAGTGAATGGCCACAGAAATTCTGGTTTGCATACATGATCTTAGTCCCATATTTTTCAAGCTGATAGACTATGAAAAGAGCCCTGAAAAAAAAAAAAAGTGCAGTGTTCAAGTGCTCAGCTGCTAACTGAAAGGTTGTCAGTTTGAACCCACCCAGCAGATCCCCAGGAGAAAGACCTGGCGTTCTGCTTCCATAAAGATTACGGCCCAGCAAACCCTATGGGGCAGTTCTACTTTGTTACATGGGGTCACTGTGAGCCGAAAATCGACTCAATGGCACCCGACAACAACATAGACTATGAAGAAATTCGGTGGTACAGAAGCCAAAAAATATAATTTGTTTCACGCATTCAGCTGTGAGTTAGAGACACCCCTGAAGTGGCTTAGGTGAATTAGGCATTTCATTTCTTTTCACGCAAGCAGAGTTGGGAGGCAGCCAGTCAAGCAAGGAGTGAAGACTCCACTGGGTGAGCAGGGACTAGGTTTCCTTCCATCTTTCCATGCAGACATTCTTAGAAAGCACTTGTTGTTTCCTGCTCTCAAGATGGCTGCTGGTCTGTGCTCCACGCAGGAGAGGGACGGAAAGCGAAAGCCCATGCTCCGGATGAGCGTGCCCCCTTTAAAAACCTTCCCCCAAACTCTACCCACTTGCTTCTTATATCTCATTGGGTGGAACTTGGTCACATGACTATCCCTGGGCCCAGCAGGGGTGGAAAGAATTTTTTTAAATGGCAAATTGCTGCCCTGAGTAAAATTGAATGTTCTCTTAGCAAGGATGAAGGGAAGAATGATTGTTATTATTATTGGGAAGGCAGTTAGGAGCCTCTGCCACACATCTTTTGAAAGTTAAGAAAGGGATTAAGTAAACTGTGTTATGGTTATGTGATGGAAATCTGGGTAGCCATTAAAAATAATGTTTTTGATTAATATTTAAGAGTATGGAAAAAAACTCAATAGACTAGGGGGGAAGTAAGGCACAAAATCATATATAGGTAATTGCCCTACTTTCTTTTAAAATATATGTAAGTATATTGAGATGCTATCACTGATTATTTCTGGGTAACAGTATTATAGGTGATTTTTATTTCCTTCCTACTCTTCTGTATTTTCAACAATAGGCACTTACTGCTCTTATAATCAAGAAAAAATTGGCAAACTTTAAGTGTAAGGAGTAGAGAGCCTGGTAATTACCACCTCATATATGAAATGTACTTGCTGGAAGCAAATAAAATGAGTAATAAAGGGGAAAATCTTTAAGCAGGTAGACATAATGCAATGAAGACTGGTCACTGTAGTGCTGTGGACTCATCAAGAACAGATCCCATCATACTAATAAGATAAAATGAAATAATGTACATGAACCCCCATTGAAATGGAAAGTGGTACTGTACAAATGCAAACATACATTCCAAGGGGCTCTAAATGTACTTTAGAAACGTTCACCATTCTCTCCAGCATCCTTTCGAGTTGGTTATTCAGTGGCACCCCCCCCCCCCGTTTGCATTGGAAACATTGGGGCGTGTTACGCTTTGCATGTCTCTTTCCCATTAGCAGCTGTTTATTAAGCACCTATTAGTTGTAAATACTAGTTTCTGAGAGGGAATATAAAAGAGTAGCAGAAGGGACGTCAGCCTATGATCTTTTTGGGGGATGTGTGGCATACACACACACTTTTAACAGGGTTCAGAGTAGTCTGGTACATACCAGATCGTGGGGTGGGACTGTCAATATCCTGGACTTCCGAGGTGTGATGACTTTTTGGGTTGAATGACAGGAAACTCCAAGGAGATGGTTAAACTGCACCTAGAAGTATGAATTGGCAGAGCAAGGTACAACAAGAAGAAGGTAGAGGAAAGACCTTCCAGGTAGAAGGGAGTTCAGGGATTTGGTCTGGGATCACTGAGAAGATCACTCTAGCTAAAGAGAGGATCTTAGAGAAGGACCAAAAATTGCAGTCCCATGTTCCATCGTTTGGGTCTAGTTACCTCCATTTTCTCCCCACTGTACCAATCTCTCTCTGCCCTTTTGAAAGACAGACAAGATTGCAAGTGTGAATATCATAGACTTATTAAAAACGAACACATACAAACTTCTGTCTTTCCCATAATCTCCTAAACAAATTCAGATTCTAAAGAGAAATTTGCACATGTGTTGAACCCTGACTGACAGAAAAACTGATAAATAGGAATGATATATTGATTTCTGGGCTATTTGTGTTGCAGGGACTGCAGGCATACTGGTAGTATTTTCATTAATAATTTGGAAACAAGAAACAGTAAATGTAATTTGCATACAGTCTAAAATATTTATGCAGTAATGCGCAGATTCTTAGTAGAAAATGTATATAATTAGACTAGAAATGTTGGGAATCTTTATTTTCAATTTGTACTTCTTTTAAAATTATTTTTATTTTGATAGAATTTCAGACTTACAGAAAAGTAATGTAAATAGTAAAAATAATTCTCATATATCTTTACCCACATTCCCCAGATGTTAATATTTTGCTACATTTGTTTAATCAAGCTCTCATTCTTTCTCTTGTTCCCTCTACCTATAACTAAAACACACACAGTTATTTTCTAAACCCCATTTGATAGTAAATTTTAGACATGATGCCCTTGATCTGTAAATACTTAAGTATGTAGTTCCTAAAAACAAGGATATTCTCTTTCATTAGCACAGAACAGTTACAAAAATCAGGACATTACCATGATACAAAACCATTAAATCATCTACAGACTGTATTCAGATTTCACAAGGTTTCCCATTAGTGTCCTTTATTTGAAAAGAAAATCCCAGGTCACAAGTTATATTCATTTGTCTTACCTCTTTAGTTTCCTTTAATCTAGAACAGTTCCTCAGTCCTTTTCCTTTGAGGAGCCCTGGTGGCAAAGTGGTTAAGTGCTTAACTAGTAACTGAAAGGTCAGCAGTTCGAACCCATCAAGTGCTCCACATGAGAACTATGGGGCAGTCTGCTTCAGTAAAGATTTCTACCTTGAAACCCTGTGGGGCAGTTCTACTCCATCCTGTAGGGTCGCTGTGATTTGGAATCAACTCGACAGCAACAGGTTTGGTTTGTCTTGGGTTATACCCTTCACATATTTGACCAGTATAGGCCAGTTATTTTGTTGATTGGCCTCCACTTTGGGTTTGTCTGATTTTTTGTTACAATTAAAATCAGATTGTGCGTTTTTGGTAGAAATTCCAAAAAAGTACTGTCCTGTTTTTTCTAGTGCTTGCTAATCAGGAGGTACATGATATTGTTTGGTCTCTTAATGTTGGTGTCAACTTTGATTGCTTAGTTATGGTGGCATCTGCTAGGTTTATCCATCATAAAGTTACTATTTTTCCCTTTGTAATTAGTGAGAATCTTGTGGAGAGCTACTTTGAGACTGTTTAATAAGGAATTGAACTTTTAAATGGAATTAAATTTAGAAAAATACAAGCTAATAAAAAAAAATCAGTACATAGGAATATTTGGCTAAAGGAAAGTAATGGTCATTAATGTTGATTTTTAGCTTATGTACTGTTTACCCATGTTCTAGATGATTAGGTAATTCAGCAGGCCAGAACATCAAGGGGATAGAAAGAAGCTTCCAAAATACCACTGACCACTGATAATGCAAATGAGGTACGGTGAATTTTGGAGGTTCCAAAGAAAGGATTATAGTATAAGAAGGAAGGTGAAGTGTTAGGATGGCTAGAGCCTGAGTGGAAGGGTCTACGAGATATGAAACTGGGTACTGTAATAAAGATTAATTCCTTTCTAATTCCTTTATTTAAGAAAAACCTTTTGTTTTCATCAGTGTGTTCTGCTTAAAGTAGGCCTCTGGTTGGCAAAAGGCTCTGGGTGGCCAGTCCTGGGTAGTGGGCAGGATGAGTTGTAGCTGTGTGCAAGAGTGCAGAAGAAAAATAGCATTTTATTAACTTTCAGTTTTTCTCTGCTAAATCTACTAAAAAGTTTAGATCCCTGTTTCTTTACTTTTCCATCTTCTCTTTCTCTGAAGGGAACGAATGAGCAGACAGATCTTTGTCTTGGGTGACTCAGAAGGTACAGCCTCATCTTCACCTTCCAACCTTTTCTCTTACTGGATTTGGTGGAATACAGCCTTCTGATTTTTCTTCTTCTTGCATCAAATATTGTCATCTTTTTCTCCTGTCCAGCTTACAATTTCTGCTCTGCCCAGTTCCTATCTTCCTTCCTTTCTGGAGGTAATTATTCTTCCTTTCATCTTTAAGGCTGTACGTACAATAGGGTCACATCTCCCCACTACTTAGGTGAAGGAAAGCGTATGGAGCCTCTGAGCCTGGTGAAGTCTTAGGGATGCAGGAGCTGAAAGTGAATGGGATGCCCAAGGAAGCGCACGTCTAGCAGGAAAACATTCCTAAAAAGACCTGTGACGTGGACTCGGAAAACAGTTGAAATGCCAGTGTGTAATGTGCATTGGAGTGTTCTCCATGATCAAAATATACAATGTGAGCAGGTAGAGGAGGCAGAAATAAGATCTAAGTGAGGTTAAAAAGGAGAAGGGAATCTTGGACTCGCCTCTGTAGGGAGTGGGGAACCATCAGATGCTTGTACCTCACAGAGTCACCCCTGTTTTAGACAGGTAATAGTGGTTCCCCTGTGGAAGGTAGAAGGATTTGAAGGAGAAGTTCATGTAAGGTGGAAGTTGAGGAGGGCTGGGCAGGTGAGATGTGGGGGGTGGTTAAGAGTGAGATACTTGGTGTTGTTTAGATGGTGAACTGGTGGTTCCATTGGGAGAAGTGGGGAGGGAGCAGCTGAGGGTTGGTTGCATGGTGTCTGGCTTGCACCCCTACATGGGTGCTGGTGCTCTGAGTGAATGAGAGCAAGACAAGTAGCAGGGATGGATAAGAAAGGAGGGTGTTATCATTGATGCCAGGCATTTCTTCCCTCATTCCCTACTTCTCTATAGGAGTATAGTGCTTTATCTATACCACAAAGTGTTGTACAAGATTATGGACTGTTTATATAGCTCATATTGTTCAAAAAAGATTTGACAGACTTGGTTGGCTGATTATTTAATATCTCCTTCCTGTTCATTCCTACAATGGTAAACCTCTGAAGGGCGGGGACCATGTCTTAACGTAACTTCTGCAGCACGTAGTCCAGAATCTACCCCATGAGAGATATACAGAGGACTTGTGGATGGAAGTTCCGTCAGTCCCATTCTTCCTTTGGGGCCATCTTGCTGGATCCCTGTGGGTCCTACAGTGTACCCTGAGTGGGACCTGCCACACACATTCACTCTATTGTGTCCCCATTGCTACTGTTGTGTTCTTCCTGCCTCCACAAACATGCCTTTTCAATGATTAGGGAGAACTAGTTAGAAAAAAAACAACTAACCAGTGTGCTTTTGTGATGAGGTTCGTTCAGTGACCCAGGATATCATCACAAGAGGAAAGTTGCCACCTTGAGAAAAAAGCATCTGGCCACACACAACGTGTCTTCTCTTTTGTTTCTGCAGAAGGCCATGCTCTCCCTGGGTCCGTTTCATTTTGGCCAGAAATCTGACAGGAAACGACTACATGAGCAAAAACAGATGATATGACGAAAATGAACGTGGAGTACGTGTTTAAACCAGTGTCAGCAACAAATGGAAGGAGGTTTAACTACTCATTGGCTCCAGAGGGCACTAGCTCATAGGATTACACTGCTGCTCCCGACAGCTTGCAGATTTTGGCATGTTTTGCCTTCTGAAAGCTGTTTCATGTGTCTGTCCATCCTCCGGATACAAGGGCAACACCTTTAAGAAGCAGTACAGTACTTGTCTTCCTACCCAGAATTACCCAGGATGCATCCTCCTCCCCCACCCCATTTGATAAAGTGTACATTTCCAGTGTTCTGTTACCTGGATGAATGAGATTCTAAACTGCATTCCTCTACCCTGCTTAAAAAGTGCTGGCTTTTCTAATTTTAATGTGACTATTCAGAGTAAATGTATAATATGCTGCCCTGTCATAACTGACTCTCTGTGAAGTAGAATGTGGACTGGATATTCACAGATTGGGCTGGTGAGACTTGATGTTGGATTCACCAGGGCATTTTTGCTCGGCCTGCAGCTGGGAAACATTTTTATCAATGAGATGCACTCTTAATTATTGCATAAGCTGTCTACCCACAACCTCCAAAATAAGAAAAGCAGTACGTGCTTCTTGTTTAAAAAATTGTAGATACATGTGTGGGGTTGGGAAATCTCACAGCCCCGTAAGGATGGGATTCTCCCTCCCCAAAGATAATGACTGTTCCTGTTTTGCAGAACTTCCTTCCAGAAAGACTGTGATGTAGAAAATCGGTGTACTTACTGTTTGTCCTGCCGTTTCTAGGTCATTACCTGAATGCTGGGGCGACAGGTTGGTGGGTTTATACCTGTGTTGATGGTGAACCATGTGGGAATATTGGTTCCATGCAGAGCTGTCACTCCTGTACACTGAATGTGTTCAAAGAAGTGAGCTGGCTTTGAAGAAGCTGTAGGATAGAGCAAAAGGCCCCTGAGTGTCCTGAGGCATTCAGCTGTGGCCCAGAGCCCCTCTCACTTCCTTTCGGACTTCCTTGACTCTGAGGAAACCCTTCTGTGGTTCTTTTCCTTTCTCACACAGTGGACGTTGGGGACTTTCAGATCAGATCTTGTAGCAAGAGCTTTTTAAAGTCACAGGGGCATTTACATCCCAGCTTTTATGAGCTAGGTGACCCTGGTCAAGTTATACAACCTAAGAATTCTTGACCTTTTCCAGGTAATCTGATGAAAGAAATGATCCCTCCCTCCAGAAAAATGCACCTGCCCATTTGTGTATTTATTTCAGGGGTTCCTAACTGCACGCCTCTAAAGCTTCAGTCTTTATGTCTGTAAAAGGGATGCTAATGCACATTTGGGAGTTTATCTCATTACTTCTCATATGGCAATTAAATGCGAATGTACGCAAAAGTATTATACCGAGAGTGGGGCTTGGCACGTAGTAGATGCAGTCTTTCTTTCTGGCCTTCACTCTCTCTCTCTTGTCTTCTCTCCCTCTCTCTCAAATGTCTGCCACAGGAGGAAAGTTATGACAGAGCCAGGCCAGAGTTTCATTTTTATTTGTTCACAATGATTTCTTTGTTCCCCGTCTTCCTCCCTCCACTTTGGGCATCTCATCGACGGAAGCATCATGTTATCTTTCTGGTCTGCAGCTTGGGTACACCCATTTCCTTCCTGTGGGAGGGGTTGTGGAGTAAGTTGAGCTGAGAGAAGCCTTGGGTCTCCCGCTCTCAACTATGGCTGTCCTGGGGTTGTAGCTTTAGGTTATGCAAAGTCTTCAGTATAACATTTCCTCCACCTTCCCTCACAAGGGAAGCCCTGCTATAGATTTAATGCTTCAGACAAGTATGCGTTGGCATAACCATGGCCTCGACCTGCAGGGCACACAGCCCCGCAGAGGGTTTCCCAGCAGGTGCCAGGGACTTGGTCGGCAGTGGAATTGGCAAGAGCCAGCCCAGACGGTGAAAGCCCACATTTGTTATGGGTTAGAAGTGACTATGGCCAGAGTAGTGGCCTGCCTCCCCAGCCTGTCATGGGTAATGGGAGGTCCCCTCCATCTCAGCAGCAAAAAACTTGCCTCTCTCTTGTTTCCTGTACCTTCCCCATAGACCATGAGTCTTGACTCCTGTCCTTGGGTTGGTATGTTGGCTAGGGACAATTCATTCTTGTTGGCACTCACTACAGAGTGAACTGAGCACTATTACTAGCAAAGGGTTCTCGGAGCCCAGGTACCTGTTGTGGCCCACCATGGAGCTGCCATCAAATACAAGCCTCATCCCCAGCCCAACTCAGGACCACATGGGCTTGTTCATAAGTGAGGGCTCAGCTGCATTACCAGGATGGGCCTCAGAAGGAACCCAGCCATGAACACCTTTGCTTGTTGGCCTTTTCCCCTTCTGTCCTGCCTGGTCCTCAGTCTTGTCATTTGATTCCAGTTCTGCCTAGTTAATTACTGGGCACCTGGAGGTCTCTAGTGAATACTTGTTTGTGGGACACCTTCAAGTCACAGGCTTTATTTTGAGAATTTAAAAATTGCTCTCTCAGGTTCTTATGCCAATATTCCGTCTTCTGTTTAAAATAACTTATTATGGTGGTTCAGCTGGCTTTCACTAGCTTGAAGGTAGAAAGAAACACAGAATTCACTTCTTAGAACTATTTCCATGGTAGACAGATGTTTGCCTACCTAATGCCTGCTCAGGCTCTGCTAACTGGAATTGCATTGGCATGCATCTCCATTCTCCTCCTCTAGAATTTAGGGAGGGTCTGTCATTTTTCAGTTGACATCATCATGACTTGTAAATTGAATACCACTTCCATTGGATTGCCCTAGGCTCCGTCCTTAAAACTGTAACATCTGGATGTTTCCAAATAGCCTGCCATGTAGATGATTGATGGCTTTCATTCTTGGTTCAGAATCTGATTTAGTCCACAGCTGTTGGAACTGGAATTGGTGGTCCAAATGTACACCACCTGTAATGTTGGTGGCCTTGGGAGTGAGCCCAGGGAGCATGGGCCACTTGGATGGTGAACTGCCTCTCTGTCAGCACAATTCGGCACTTCATTCACACATTTATAGAAAAGGTTTCAAAGTGTTATGTGTTGTTTTGATATGTGACAATTTGTTACTGAGACTGTTTGAGTGGTATGGTAATATTTTCACATCTTTCTCAGTTTGGGGTGAACACCTCTTCAAAACTATGTACAAATACACAGGTGCACAATACCTTGAGCTACTAAATGATTGATATGGTCATGTTCACACGTGTTCTAATATATATTCAGTGAAGCTTTCTGTGTGCCAAGTATCTTCAAAGCCCCGTGGTGAATACAGACTAGTCCTCAGCTCTCATGTAGCTTACATTCTAGAGTGGCTTATGAGTAGTAAATAAACATATATAAGTGTTAGGCAAAAAAATTGAAATCAGATGTAGGATGAGATGGCTAGTGGCTGACTCGGTGGCTACTGTAGTGGGGTAATATCCAGAGGTAGCCATACTGCAAGGTTTTAGGGCACAGTTCTTCAGACTGCCAAGTCTGCCCAAGACTTCTGACAACAACTGCAAGTTTGAGTGTCTCCCAAAACTACTCTCAGGTTTGATAATTTGCTAGAAGGACTCACAGAACTCACTGAAAGCTATTATATTCATGGTTACAGTTTTTTTCCCCAAGGAAATGATCTATTAAAATCAGCTGAAGGAAGAGATGAATAGGGCAGAGCCTGGGAGGATTCCAAATGTGAAGTTTCCCTTGTCCTTAGGATGTGTTAACCTCTCGGTATCAAAATGTGACTATACGCATGGAGTGTTTTCAATCTGGAAAGCCCACCAGAACTTCAGTGCCCAAGAGTCTTTATTGGGCCTTCATTGTGTAGGCAAGATTGACTGATGCATTGCCCATGTGTTTGAATTCAGTCTTCAGCCCCACTCTCCCTAAAGTGTGGGTTAAGTTAATATCATGGCCTGAGGGACCCACCATGAGTCACCTCATTAGTGTAAACTATCAGGTGGTCCAAGAGACCCACCATGAATAACAAAGAGACTCCTATCACTCAGGAAATTCCAAGGGTTTAGCAGTTGCCTGTCAGGTAGGGCAAAGGCCTGACCTCTCCTTGGGCAAAGCCAACTTGCTTACTATAGAAGTAGTTTTTGAAAATTTCACATACCTAAGGGGAGAGAGTGATACAGTGGACCCCACGAACCCATCACCCGTCCTCAACGAATATCAATTCATGGCCAATCCTGTTTTATCTGTATCTCACCCACCCCCCACCCCTTACTAAATTATCTTGAGCCAAATCCCAGATACATCATTTCATCCGT
>NW_004444052.1:9107550-9110567 GCF_000243295.1 Trichechus manatus latirostris
CATGCCAACAGGGCTTCCGAATACAGCAAAAGCAAGTTAAATGCCTGATCCTTTGCCTCTGTTTAAGGTAGTGACATGTAGCCTGTGACCAAACTTGCCAATGTGAAAACAAAAGGGAAGAGCACTGCAGGCCAAAGACCTAGCTACTGCAAAGGCCCTGGGGTGGAAGAAAGGCCAGCACAGCTGGCATGTCCTAGAGAGGGGAGAGGTGGAGATCACTAGACCCACGTCTGAAAGCAGGGCTCAAGATTTGGGGTTTAAGTGCTCTGGGAAACCACTGGAGAAGTTTAGAAGTGGCTTGACATGATCAGACTTAAACTGTTAGGTTGCATAGTATACAATTTATTCATAGTTCCAGTCCTCATAGAGCTTACAGTCACGGGGGCAAGAGATGCAGAAAATTAGTTACATCAATTCTTGTGTAAAATTTTAATAACACATGGACTTTTATGTTGGACTTCTGGTTCTTGCACCTTTTGCATATTGGCAACTTCTCTTTTTCAGATGAAATTTTTCTGTGATGTATTCTTTCATTCCTGGAGTCTGGTTTTCAAGGGGTATTTGGGGCTTCCTTAAGAGCGTTAGGTTGTTCTCTTGCTCTTGTAAGACAGTGTGCTTGTGTTCACCTAAAATGAAGGTGATCTGTCTGCTTCTTAGTTGTTGTCCCTGTCCTGGGAGTTAAATTTACCTTGTGCTGTTAGTGAGACTTTCCCATCAAATGTTTGGAGGAAAGAAATTATATTCCTTTTTCTTTGCTAATATCGTTCTTTATATAGAAAAATAAAAATTTAAATATACTATATGACAAACAGTCTGCAACAAGGAACCTGTAAAGGACAGTAGGTACGGAGGTTCTTCTGCAAGAGTGGTGTAGACACTTCCAGAGGGGTGGTGTAGACATATGTAGGTTCTCCTAGAGGGCAGTGTAGACACTTCCAGTAGGGCAGCGTAGACATAAACAGCCCAGAGGGCACAGGTGCCGTCCAGGTGGATGGCAGGTTTGTGAGTCATCTGAATGGGAAAGGGAAGGTGTGAGAGAAAAGCATAGACTGACTAGTCGCTGTTGGCCAGGTAAGAGAAGAGGAGAATGTGTTTTTGTAACTTGGAAAAACCCTGAGAAACTGTAAAGTCAACTTTGTGCACCCCCCCAGAAAAAAAATTAATAATTTTCTGTTGTTAGGCAAGGGATGAGTTTTTGAGAGAGGGGCTCAGGCAAAGATCGGGAAACAAAGGGCGATTGGAGGAGTCTGCTTCTTGTGTGCCCTGTATGTGATTGTACCTGGTGAGGGAGACCCCACAGCCTGGCAGCCCCCACAGCCTGGCAGCCTCAAAGGTGACTAAAAGTTTGTAAATTATGAAGATGGTAGAGAGGGACAAGTTTTTGATGTTTGTTAAATGATTATGGAAAAGGGAAAAAAAGGGAACTTAGCAAGTTTTTAATAGTTGTTAAATTTGTGAATTTGCAACTTTCCCAGAGAAAATGGAAACATTCAAAACGATACCTGATAAAACAGGCAGGATGTTTTATCACCCCTTCCAGGCCAGCTTCAGGGGTGACCCACTAGAATGGGCTCTGTTTTTTCCCTCTCCTCTGTAAACAGAAAGTAGATTTTTTAGACGGGAATATGAATGTGTTAAAAACAATCAACGACAAGGCTGTATTATTTATTGAAGTATGGAAACTGAGTAGGAGGACTCAGGGTGGAAAGAAGGGGCATGAAATGCTTCAGCTGCTGGAGAATATTGTTCTTCCCAACCAGGCGAGGAGTCGCAAACATCCATCACATAGGAAAGGCACCTTAAAGAGCCCTCCACCCCTTCAAAGACGCCCGACTGCATCCTTTAAAATCAGCTTCTCTCGTCTTGTTTTCATTGTTATTATTTATCACCTACTTCTGTAATTGTCTCTGATTGGCCTCTGAGTCTCTCTCATGGTCTAGGGTCACAGCCTCCATCTGTGACATCACTGGAGTTGAGTCCTCCCTAAACAAACTCTCTTGACATCAGGAATGTGAACAAGGAGTAGCCAGATTGTGTTCCTATGTCCATACCCAGAGGTGGCTGCAGCCACACTGTTCTTTTTTTTTTTTTAGGACTGTGCAGATATATAGTATTTTATCTTTTTTTATTGCAGCTATACATTTCCTCGTGGTATAAAATGAAATACCATAAACTTCTTAGATGTAGTTATAATTTCACATTAGTGTGTAGGAATAGAAGGGATGAAACATGACCATGCACATAATGAAGTTCAAGTGTGGATTTCAACATACATGAGATAAAGTAGTCCAAAGAGCTGCAGTGCTGAGGAGGTGGTCACAAATGTTATGCAGCAGCAGAGCTGAGAAACTGTCATGGGTTTTCTTCTCTGATATTCTAGGTGAGGGGAAAACTAAGACATAGAATTAGTTCTGAAGGACGAAAAACCCATCTTTTCATTCAGTCTAGTTTCTACAATCTAGCTTAGATTGGTTCAGTCTCCCAAGTTCAGTTTAGTATTTCTTTACCTATTCTTTTTGTGTGTGTGTGCTTTAAGTAAAAGTTTACAATTCAAGTTAGTTTTTCATACAAAAATTCTATACACACATTGTTATGTGACCATAGTTGCTCTCCCTATACTGTGACAGCACACTCCTCCTTTCCACCCTGGATTTCCTGTGTCCATTCAACCAGTTCCTGACCGTCTCTGCTTCTCATCTCGCCTCTGGACAGGAGCTGCCCGTTTAGTTTCATGTATCTACTTGAGCTAAGAAGCACACTTTTCACGAGTATCTTACAGTCCAGTCTAATCTTTGTCTGAAGAGTTGGCCTTGGGATTGGTTTCAGTTCTGGGCTATGAGAGAGTCTGGGGGCCATGTCTTCCGGGGTTCCTCCAGTCTCAGTCAAACCATTACGTCTGGTCTTTTTACTAGAATTTGAGTTCTGCACCCCACTTTTCTCCTGCTCTGTCAGGGACTCTGTTGCGTTCCCTGTCAGGGCGGTCATTGGTGGTAGCTGGGCACCATCTAGTTCTTCTG
>NW_004444052.1:9119044-9131121 GCF_000243295.1 Trichechus manatus latirostris
CTGCCCCTGAGTTGCTGGGAGGAAAGCACATCCCCATTTCCTAGAGTGCTTACATGGATGGGTTTTGAAGACCGACTATGAGCACCCAGTGCTGTTGGCTGTAAGGAGGGAGGCACCACTTATTTTTGGACCCTTGTCATGGGTGGCTAGGTGGTGTGGGTGGAGCCACCAGTCCACAAGTCCCTGATGTGGGTAGGTGAGGACCCTGCTTAATGGGCAGAGCAGCATCAAATGTCACGAACTTGCCACTTCACCATATAGATGATACAGTTGAAGTTAGGCCCCAGGTATATAGCCTGTTGTAGTGTGGTTTTGAGGGCCTCCACTGTTGAAATGGGCCCACACAAGTCTATGCAGGAGTGAAAGGCATTTAAAGTCTGTGGACCCCCTAGGCCTGTGCCTTGATAAAGGAGCTGTGCCTACCCTGAGTTTATGGCTTACAGGAGCTGGCAGATTATTTTTTCCTGTTAATTTGTTCCCTCTCCACCGCTGGGAGAATGGCTCAGTTCACGTGAGTGGTCCTACTTCCAGCCCAGGGGACTCAGCAATTGCTGAAGCTGGCCTGGGACCCGGTGCAGAGTGGGGAGGGTCAGGTAACCAGGAGAGAGGTTTTTCCCAAAGGTGGTGTTTTCTGATCCCGTTCGTAGTTCAGACACGTGTACGTATCTTTTGCCAACTGAGTGCTGCTTTTCACTGGTCCTAAGGCCCGAGTAGACTGTCTGCTGCTGGGTCTCTCCTGATGTGGAAAATGTCTCCCAAGTGCCGCTGCTTGCCTCGCCACGCACGCCAGCCAATCCGGCCTGAAGGGTGCCGGCTCCTGCCGGGTCAGGTATGGCAACTGCTTGCTGCTTCCGAACCATCTCTGTCTCCTTCTGCCACTCAGTCTGATACTTCAGCTTTGCCTTTGATGTTCAGGGCTCCTAGATTGTCATATATAATTGATTCACTTGTTTTTTCGAGTCTTTGTTGTAAGAGGGACCACAGGAAGCGTCATCTTGGCCCCGCCTCCCCGCTGTTCCATTTTGTCTAATAAATGTCCTTCTGTGTTTTCTCCCAGCTGGACAACTCTTTGTAGACTGAAGAATGGTTGGTGAAACTCATTCTTGCCCTGAACTTTCTTTATATTCTAGTGAGGACGATGAACTTTAGCTCTGGTTTCTTCTGTCGTAATTTATAGGAGGAATACCTCAGTGGAGCTAACAGTCAGTGCACTGGCTGCTAATTGAAAGCTTGGAGTCCACCCAGAGGCACCTAGGAAAAAAACGCTTGGTGATCTACTTGTGAAATATCAGCCACTGAAAACCCTCTGGAGCACAGTTTTTGTCTGGCACACATGAGGTCACTATGAGTTGGAATTGACTCCACAGAAATTGGTTTAGTTTACATGAAGTCAAGACTGTATTTAAAATTGCTTACTAACTTTATTTCCTTCAGTGGGAGATGGAGCGAAGTGGGGCCTCGTACATGGATCAACAGATTTCCAGAGAGATCTACCCCAACTATGTAAAACGGAAGTTGAGGAGAGAAAGCTGAAGTGGTGATGGGGAGTGGGATTGTGTGGCTTCACTGAACTGATAATGGTTGTCATAGAAACCCCACCCACGGGCAGCCCTTTTGCCCCATTTCCACCCACAAAGAGTGGAATCCAGAGAGCTCTGCTGTCTGGACAGAAAAAGAATGGTTGAGTTGGTGAGAAGGGAAGATAAAGAGGATTGTCCCAGCTGTTTATCTGGACGGGTATTTCTGAAGAATAAATCAGAGTCCTCTTTGCAGTAGATATGTTCTTTGGTGGGTTGCTTTAAAAAAAATCTCAAAAATGAAAGTTCTGTTTTCTTTTGGGACATATGAAGTTACGTTGCCCCATTGGGGGAGGCCAGTCAGCATGCCACAGGTAGAAGCCAGTGGGGAGAGGCTGTGATGAAGCCTGGGAATTACCCCTGAAGTGGCCAACCCTCCGGCTGCCAGCATGATGGACTCAGAGGCTGAGCGTGAGAAGCAGGCAGGAGCCAAAGCAGAGTTGGGCACAGCTTTCCAGAGTCACTGCCTGAAACTGCCATATTTGGATTGGCCTCTCCCCTTTAGCAGTTTTCCCCAGACATAGGATTTTATTCTCTGAGGCCGTCTGAAGCTGAGCAGGAGGCCGGCAGACTTTCTGGAACGGAAGCCAGCCCCAAGGTCTGGCAGGGCCCTGGGCTGCCAGTGCCTCTGCTACTACCTGACCCAGGTTGCAGCAGCATATGCATAAATAGGGCAGCCCAGGCCACATCTCTCCTTCCCTCTGCGCAAATTGGAAACGACTAACCTTGCCATATTTAGTGCACTGCTAACGGCTGCCCGCCTCCAGGGGGTAATCATGCAGGCAAAATTCGGAAAGTTGCTAAGCTATGAGCAGTCTTATGAGCATTAAAAGTGTCCTCTTTGCCAGAAAGGTCATTCATAACTTGGCTACCCTGCTGATGTACAGTCAGTGATATTGATTGATTAATGTATAAAACACCAGATCCATTTGCTTCTATTCAAGAGAATAAAGTGCAGTTGTCTCTCTCTCTATGTTCACCTCATCCTTTTGTTTGAAGGACGCTTTCTTCTTCCCTCTTTTTGTTTTGCCGGCTAGGTTTAAGGGGGTTACAAAAAGCCAGTTTCTGCCAAGTAATGTGTTCACAAAGGGAACATTGATTCACATCAGTGTTGCTTGAATTACCCTTAAAGGTTTGCCAAGGAGCTGCTCTTATATTAACCTTCTGTTCACGAAAGAAGAAATAAATAAATAAGTCATAAAATCAGCTTGGTTGCTTTGGATTTAGTTTTGGACTGGATCTAAAAAAAATTCTCCCCCCTGAGGCTAATTGTGGTGAAAGGCATTGAGCAGAAAGTCCCTTGTTAGTTTTTGGGGTACATGGTGGGGGGGCACCAAGGGAAGCGCCCCCACCCCCACCACCTGAGCCTCCCTGGGCACCAGCTCAGGGAACAGAATGCTGAATTTACTTCCAGGGTAGAGATTAGTTCTGATTGGCTGCCCCGCCTTTCAGGCTGAGGAGCTTCGGTCTCCTTTCCTTGCACACTCTTAGGCATTCAGACAATCAGGTGGTGGAAACGGCAAGAAAAACCTTCCTTTGTCTGGAAGATGAAGGATTTTGGTGTGGAAGGCAGCTTTGCTTTTCAGCATCAGTGGAATGAATGAGTTATAAAATCTTCAAATTCATCTTTTAGTTTCCCCATTCAGTTGCAAACCTACCAGGACAGTAGCCTGGAGTTGAGGGAAAAGAATTCCTTTGTTTTTGTTAACTTAAAATTAAGTTTGTTTGTTTATTTTTCCATTATCCAGGCAGTCAGTTTACTGTTCTTAAAAAATCAAAATGGGCTTGATGCTTTACGAAAGCTAAAACCGATTGATTACCCTGTAATTTGGTGAGCCTTAGGTATTATATGGGATAAAGCATTTTGCCAGCTAATGAGTTCTGTTATTAAGGTTTTCTTTCAGTGACTTGCTCAGAAATGTCTAGGAAGACAGCCCAGGACTGGGCATGTGTGAAGCCATCAGGCAGTATTAGTTGGTTGGCCATTTTAGATTCTTTAGCATTTGACATGCTGTTTTCATATTCGGAAGGATTTCAAAGCAGCATTTCAACCAGGCTGGGAAGCCAGGGGTATGTGGAATTGCGGAATATGAGCTTGCATTTAGCTCCTGGAAAGATGCAATCTGAAGCATCACCTGCAGGTGGCAGTGCAGGGTTCTCTGTACTGGCTGCCCCAGCAGTGGAATGGCCTTGACTTTTGGGTTGTTGTCTATGTGCTTGTATGCTTTTGATGGGAGCCATGAAATGAAAACTGGTCAATCTGACTGTCTTTTCTTATAAGCCAGACCAAGTCCACGTTACAGGGGGTGAAGTGCATGGTCAAAGCTGTTCATTCAACAGGGCACCTTCTTTCTATCAAGGCGAATGAGGATGTTGGAAGAACCAATTCCGCATCAGTTTGCAGCTCTTGAGCATTGAGAGTGTTGATGGTTGGAAGCTACAAAGGAGCTTTCCATCTGCTTATGAAGAGTGGACATGCAAGTCTTTCCCTGGGAATCTGGACCTGTGGACCCATGCAATTATCTCTCTGCCCTGGGTGGCCACCACCCAGGTGTTGTAATACTGTGTAATAATCTTACACTTCAGGTGAAAAGTAAATATTGCTTTTTTCTTCTTGTCCTTTCAAAGGTGGTTCAGGAGTTTGGAGGTTATCTAGGCTCCTGTGAATCCCTCCTACTTTACAGTGGCTGTGTGGTAAGCTAGTTGCACCTGGACTGTGCTTTGATGGCAAAGCATTTCTTCCCTTGGGAGCATCGAAAAGTGTGCTCCCTTCCCGCCCCCCCCACCCCAGCAGATTTGCATGACACTTTGAATAATCCTTTCTGTTCAGCCAGGAGTAGTGCAGAGCTACGGATGGTTTGTGGTCTGACCACAGTGCAGGTGCCTCATGTCAGTCTTGTTGGCTTCTCCTTAGTTCTAGAACAGATAGACAGGGACAGCATCTGGCTTTATAGTTACATGTGTGCTATGTTACTGGTTTCTTTCTAACAACCAGAGCTCTCAGTGCTCATTGCTAAGCTAACCCCAAGACGCTGGTGAAGTGTTGAACTGTACAGGAAGCCCAACTAACTTTAGGTAATTGTTTAATTAAAACCTTGGTTTTCTAATTGCAGCCTAAACACAAGCGCCGTTTGTTAATGAAAGGCAATCTCAGTGCTTGGTGTTCTCATGCACAGCGTTTCTTTTCCATTTTTTCAACTTGAAAATCGACGTTTAAATTCCTACTGTGGAGAAAGTGGCAGATGGTGTTTCTTGCCACTGGGGGACATGCTCCACAATTCCTTTTGTCAGTCCTTGTCAGCATCTTATCTAGGCTGTGGTTGCCTTTCTGACTTCATATTGCAATGACTCAAATTTGTAAGCCCTTTCACCTGATGGGGTAATCAGAAAAACAGAGAAAACCCCCAAGTTTCTCCAGTGTAAGCATTTTCCATATTCCTGGTGCAGGAGTTGATACAGAAAGATTTCAGGGCTTGCTTTTTACAGGGGAAGCCTTCCCTTGGTTTCCGGATGAATCTTGGCACTTTCTCCTCCTCCTCCCTCTGCTGAGGTGATAGGAGCTGGCTCAGAGGATGCTCTGAGAATGAATCCATTTTCTTTCCTCTGTCTGCAGAATAAATTAGAATTTGCCTGATTTAATAAAATGGCTTCATCTCCCTGCCATCTTTCCCATCTCTAGAGTGTTCCTTCCCTAGTGGCCTGCTTTTCCATAATGTATCTGAGCTCCTCCATATCTCCTTAAGACAGGCTAGAGGTTTCTCAGGTAATGCGTTCACTCGCGCCCTCACGCATACGGCGTCACGTGTGTGTGCGTACCCCAGCGTTGGGGGATCCTGATGGCTGAAGGTGTGGAAATTTGTCACCAGATCTCATTTTCCCCATTGTCAGATGTGATGTTTTATAATTGATGTAGAGGTTGGTGCAGTTTGCTGTCTATCTGCCATTAACCCCACCTCCTGGAGTAGATGTAACCACACTGTAGAATGTATTTTGGGGGGAGGGAGAGAGGTTGGAGATGCCGAATTTGCAGCGTAAATCTTCTCACTTTGCCCCAGCCCTTTTCTGTTTAATTGTAATGTATTTATCTCTGTACGGCAGGGTATTTTGCTATCTCCCCATTGCTCTCTGATGGACTGATGAGAGTTTGCTGTTTGAATTTGGAATGGATTTTCAATTTGAACCTTCCACCTTCCTCTTAAATCTGTGTTTTAATTTCTATTTCCTAGGTTGATTTTTTTTCCTTCCATTTTGACACTAATTATGCCAGCCGCATTGGGAGCGCTCACTGCTGGGAGGTACCCAGCTAAGTGTTAAGAAGGGTTTTTAAAACAGGCTGAACTCTTCCTTAATGAGGCTCGATCGTGCTCTCCTCCGGGTGGTTTTGTTTTGCTGATCTGTCAGTTTTTCAAGGATTTAATTGCACTTTTTTTCGTATTAGTCTTTGAAATTGGCCTATACAATCTTGCTATAAAATACATTTTTTTAAAAGCAAAAAGTTAGTAGCTTTTGTTTTCCCCCTTTTTATTGTTGTTTGGAAATTTTATTTTTCGCTTTCATCTCTCCAAGACTATCTTCTGGCAGTCACTCTTGGGAGTCAGCAGTGTGTAGTGAAGATCTACACCACAGACCAGAATGGCAGTAGAGGGAGGAGGCGGAGAGACCTGTATCTCCAGGCCTCTGGGGCAATTTGCCCATGTCTTATGCCTTCCATCTTTGGGGCTTCAATAACGCCCTGCAGCCTATGCTTCCTCCTTGGGGTCTGCTCTTGGCCAGGGGCGGGGAGAGGCTTTTGTGCACAACTCTGTTTCTTTTTAGCCATGGAAGTGACAGATTCCATCATGTGGTGCCAGGCCAGCTTCCCAGTGTCTTGAGTCTTCAAACACGTGAGGTGAAGAAAAGAGAGTCCAAAAGATAGAACGCGTAAGTTGTCAGGCAGGGGCGGGGGAGGGAAGCAAGGCCATATCCTTTATGCTATTATCTTTATGGCGTAGAAAAACATGCTTGAAGCAATCAGCATGAAATTCTTAATTGCTTCGCTTACTTCTGCTCTCCTCATGGGACAGATTGTGCAAATGCTGGAGCTGCCAGGACCTCATGTTAGCACACTGTCCCTCCTGCACACACTATTTTTAACTAGTGCTTTGTTTTGCAAAGATGTACAAAGCTTTTTTTTTTTTTCCCAAGGATGCTAATAAACAGCAGAGTCAATAAAGGGCTGCCCTAGCCACCCTGACAGCAGCTACACTTTATTAGGCTGTGCGCCCCACTGTCTCCCCAGCTGCCCTGCCTTTCTCTTCCTCCCTTTGGATTTCTTCATTCCTTCCCTTTCGGCATGAGTTTTGGCTGCTTCCCCACCCCCGAATTTATCCCGTGAAAACAAGCTCCTTTCCCCCTTCCTCACTCTTCTGAATCTAATTTACATGTCTCCAGTCCTCTCTTCTGATGTGTATCTTCCTCCTTGAGATTTCCAGGCCCCTCTCATGAGGATGTAAAATCCAAGAACCAGATCTCGGAGATTTCAAAATAAAATAAAAGTAAACTCTGCTTAAAAAACACTTTAGCAGGAAAGCCAGGCTAATTGTAAATCAATGGGTCTTAAAATGCAGCATCGATCTCCAGTTAGAAGTTTGAAGGGGAAAGCAGTAATTACTGCACCAGAAGGTAGTTTTTCCTCTTAGTAAGTTCTGGGCAGAAGGAAGGCTCATTAGGGCAGCACTTCGGAATCCGAGTAATTCGTTTAAAAAGTACTTTTGTGGTGTTATTCCCTTGGCTAGAAATTATTGGAGTCCTCACAGATTTATAGCTCAATTCTGATAAGATTTATTATTGTGTTTGGTGTGGAAGAACCTTGATACATAACCACCCAGGTGAAGATTCAGGGAAGCATGGATTAGGATCTTGGGAAGGAAGAGTCTTTTTAGAGTGGGTGGGGTTTGATTCTTTAATGGTTCATGCCGTTGATCAGTAGTATCTGATGTGGCCAACTTAGAATCCTAGCATGGCAACCCTTTTAGGCCATCCAAAGCCAGCGTTGTCATCCCTCAGATAAGCAAAGGGGACACCCAGTAGTAAAGAGGTGATTTTCTTGTCCCAGGTACATGTTGACATGATGGTTCAGTGACAGAGTTGTATGTAACACAGTTATCTCATGTTAGTCAAGATGGATCTCCTGGAGGGTAAGTTACATGTGGGCAGGAATCTGTCCTTGTCCAGTTGGATTCGTAGTACCTGGGACCTAGTAGGGATAAACTAATAGATATGTTTAATTAACGAGGTAGTACATAAATAAATGAACAAATTGACAACTCCTCTCTTATGTCTTAGAGAGGGAGCTTCTCAGGGCTTGTCTTTGTAGGAAGAAACCCAGCATGGAAGATTTCTGTTTGGTTAGATGATCAAAGCAAGGACAGCTTACTACTCCTGAGCATTCGCCACTGCAGAGAAAGCAAGCAGCCCTTTTTTAAAGAGACTTGGTTTTGCTTCCTTGCGAAGTCATCAAGACATCATTCTCTTACCTCTTTTTTATTGAAAAGAAAATATACAACATAAAATAATGCTTTTAAACCGACTATAATCTCACCACCGTAGCACAACTATCTCTCATTTTAGCACATTATCTTTCATATGCCTGTTAAGTGTCTGTGGAAGTGCTCTGTAGACTGAGAGCTGTGAGTTTGTCATTTCTTACTAGGAACTTTAAGATATACATGTTGCTTCTCAAGGGAGGCTCTCCAAAGAGTTTACTTTTTTTTTTTTTTTTAAATATAGAACTGTTTACCAGATGAAGCAGTGCTTTGTTCACTTTTATTAGTGGAGTCCCCGATTCTAAAAAAATGAAATCTTACACTGAACCCAGTATGTAAACACTTTTTTAAAAAGCTATTTAGTTGTTGTTGCTAGTTGCTGTTAGGTAGGCCCCAGCTGACCAGCTGCTAGCTACCCCGTGTACAACAGTCGGAACATTGTCTGGTCCGGCACCGTCTCCATGGTCATTGCTGTGGTCAAGTCTATTGTTGCAGTCTTCCAACCGAGGGGACTCGTCTTCTAGGACTGGACCAGACAGTATTCTGTTGTGATCCATATGGTTTCCATCGGCCAATTTTTCGAAGTAGATCACCAGGCTTTTTTTCACAGTCTTAGTCTAGAAGCTCTGCTGAAACCTGTTTATCAGAGGTAATGCTGTTGCTATTTGAAATACAAGTTGGCATAGCTTCCAGCATCATAGCAAGGCACCGCAGTTTCGCAAACTGCTGAAGGGTGGTGGATAGCTATTTTAGGAGTTCAAATTTATAACATTTATATATTAAGTCAAAAAATGAGACTAAGGCAGAGTTGATTAACGTTTTGATCATAATTAAGAATTATGGAAGGTAGTTAAATAGTATCAGACTGAGGATCTGTTTTGCGTATTATTTTGTTTTGATTTCATTATTAAATCTTCATTCATATGGAAGTAGTTCCACATGATAACAGTTTTCAGCATCATGACCTGCAACTCAGCTAGTCTTCAGTTAATCAGAAATAGCAAGAGAAGGTTTACTCTGAGGTCTACACACAAACTAGTTGACTTGGCTATACAAGTCAATACCCTGGCCTCCAGTGGGTTAAATTTTGGTATATGACACATTTGAGCATGCTTTATTATAGCATTTAAAAGGAGACCAGAATCAAAATTTACAGCATCCCTGTAGCATTACGGGGTTTCCCAGAGAGCAGTTCAGACACCATCACACCATAGGAACTCTGCCTCAGAAGTACATCGGGATTCTTGCCATTGGAAGAATACTGCTCTTGCTGGAAAAAACACTGTGGGTGTTGAGTGGCTGACAAAGGGCTCCTTGTCTGGGTTCCTCACTTTCAGCTGTACCCAGGTGATTCCTGCACAGAGTATGCAGCCTTCTGTTCCACAGAAACAGAACTTTAAGGGCCAAGGAGGTCTTGGCCTCCCGTTTGAGGAGGCCCGCTTCTCTCTGGTGTCTGTTGGTCTCCACTCTGGAGGTGATGCCTGGCTGTGGCATCTCTCTCTGGCCCCTGCCTTGGTCTGTTCAGAACTCTCCCCTTCTCTGTTCCTGTGAGCATGGAAGTGCTGATGTTCCACCTGGAAAAACGTCACTTTCTATTTATAAATGAGAGGAAATATTTCTACTGTTTATCCTAGAAGTCCCGAGCCATGCTTTCAAACACTAAGAATTATGTCCCCGAGCCAGAGCCTTGGTCAGGGTCCTGTGCTCTGTCACTACCCAGCCCAAAGCTGCTTCCTTCCCTCATCTGCTTTCTACAAGTCTCGTTGCTTGTACCCTCTTCTCCTTGAGTTAAATGTTAGTGCTTGCAAAGTTTATTAATAGCACCATTGAGTGGAGTAGTGATTTTTTCTTTTCTTTCTTTCGTTCTTTTTGTTTTTTTGGGCTTTTTTAGATCCAAATCTGGAATAATATTTCAAGCTGCTCCCTTACTGGGGCAAACTCTAGTTAATCCTTTTAAAGCACATCTCGGGGTCAGGCATTCCTCACATCCCGTCCCAAAGCTACAGGCATATCAGAGCTCATCCCCTTTGCTACGACATTGATGCCCTTGTGCTCACTGTTTATCGGTAGAGCCTGGCTCTAAATCCTCGGTTCTGTGGATCTAGCCCATATCCCCAGTTGCCTGAACCTTTCCTAAAATAAGCTACCTAAAGATTCCTTGCTGCCCAGAGAAATTTGTTTTTTCCTCAGCTGTGGCTTTGCAATGGTATAAGTGCCATTGAAGTGATCTATTGTATGCATTTCAGCTTATATTGGGATTTCACTTGTGTACACTGATTTACTGGGCAGGCAGTGGTGATAGTGGAGTGGTTGTTCCTAATGTGAGAAGTCCTCTTCCGTACTGACGTTCGGGATTTAAGATGGCTAGGCTATGCTCTCCTCCAGGCCTGTCGGAGGTATCCATTGAGGTGCACAGCATCAGGTGAGGTCCGCGATGTGATTGACTTAGGGAGCCCAGGGTCTGGGAACCTCCCCTAGGGCAGGCAGATGGGGGTTGATGACGTTGTGGTATTTTCTAGCTTGTCCCATCATTTCCCTGAGTATTGCCAATGTCCAGAGTCCAGTCTGAGGGCTGAATCATTTCCAGCAGATCCTAATCTAGAAACATCTCCTGACTCCACCTATTGCTGTAGCAGTCCCCAGACCCCTCCCACCTTTCCTTCTATTCTGTGTACTGTGATAGAGCATAGCACTTTTGTCATCTCTAGAACACAGAAGGTGATTTTCAAATGGAAGGGTAGGTGTGATTTTTTTCAGTACATGAGCCCCAAATGACACAGAGGCCACCTGCAAACCAGCTGAAGAACTGAGGACTCTAAATAAAAGTGTAACTTGACATAGCTCCGTCTCCTACTCCCAAACAACCAGGGAAGCGAATGGCAGCCGCTGGCCAGGAATTGATTGCATTAATTGATATGCCAATAAGAGAGCTTGTTACATCTGCCATTGGTTAGGAGTCCAGCTAACAAGTCCGCTGATCAATGGCACCAATAAAGATTTCATCCATTAATGAGCACCATGGTAATTAATGTTATCCATAAACCAATTAGCCTGGGTAGCTAATGCGCCTGTTAGCGCGGTGAGTGGCAGTGCTGAAAAGTGGGCAGGCGGCTCCCCTGTCCGGTGTGGGGTTGGGTCTCCAGGCACAGCCATGGAATATGCAAGAGCTAAGACTCAGAGGGTTTATTCCAAAAGGAGAAAGTGAAGACAACATGGCTTGCTCAAAGACCTTTGCAGAGAGAGAAGGCAGGCTGGGCTGTGGCCGGGCCCTGCCTGTCCCCCTGTCCCTGTACCTGCTGGCAGGAAGTCAGGAACACTCTTCTCTCCCAGCTCCACTGGCTGCACAGCTTTCCCACGGAGTCTCTCAGGAGCTGTTAGGGGCCATCATGGAATGACTGCGTTCCTGGTCACCACGGTCCCGGCTGGCATCCTCTCCCCAGGGACATCCCCCTCGGTGGCTCACAGGCGCTGCCCTGTGCTCCTGAGGGGTGGGCTGGCCTCTTCTGGGAACCATGAGCAAGTGGTAAAGTAATTAACATCCCTCACCCCAGGGTTTCGTTAAGAAGAAGAATTTTGCTAGAAGAAAGAAGGAGAGAAAGATGATTTGAAGCTGTACCTTTTTCCTTCCCCCTGGTTTTATGAAATGACATCAGTGGGTTGTTTGCCAAGCATAACCTGGCAGCCTGCGGCTGAGCCTGGCTGACTGAGATTTCTGGGGACGTGCAGCTTGCCAGCTCCAGCCATGGCAGCGTGCCAAGGTGACGTTCCGTGACTAAGCAGAAACCAGGGAGAGGGAGAGAGGGAGGAAAAAGGTATGTGTGGTGGGGAGCCAGGGGAGAGAGTGGTCCCCGGCTCTGGGTATGGCGGTGGGGAGGTATGGAGGCATGTCTGGGGGCATCTGACCAGGAGGGCGGGTGTCGGGGAATGCGCTGGCAGGACAGCAAGCGTCCCTGTGGCACCCGAGGTGGGGGGGGGG
>NW_004444052.1:9131221-9160193 GCF_000243295.1 Trichechus manatus latirostris
GAGGCTCAGGGAAGCTTTTATCAGCACCAGGCCCAATACTCTGCAGCAGCGGAGTTTCCTTTGCATTGTTAGGTACTGACCCTCAGAGACCCCTTGTGGATTCCCTAATTGAAAATTAATACTAGATCAATGCCATGGGCAATTTGCATATTGATCATAAACAACTTTGAAGGCACCGAGTGTTCCATAGATCAATAGGGCTCCTGAATAGGCTGCAGAGAGAGCACCTCCCAGTACAATGCTCTCCGAGAAAGGTTAATGATTTGGGAAGTTCCTAACTGCTCAGCGCAGGCAGCGGCCCCCACACCACACAGCATCCGCGGGAGCAATCTGTACCAGAGCAAGCCTCCTCCCCTCCGGCCCCCTTCCCCACACCCCTGAGCAGAGGGCAGGATCACTGTGCTGGCTGAGGGAAGGGGCTGGGCACGGAGTGTTTTCACAGTTGCCTTTTTTGGCGATGGATGAAGTCTTGGGCAGTTTATTCTTGGATGTGTATGTAAAAGGAGGCAGCCAGGTTAAGGCTCCAATAAGTGTTCTGGCCCCTTCCCCAAAATACGGTTCTCCTGATGATTTGATTAAGAAGAAATTGAGGAGGGGAGACGATGCGCTTTACCCTGATCCAGCTTCCTCAGGCGTCTGATCAGCGGGAAACACGCCTCAAAGCTTACTTTTAAGCTGTGATGGTTTGGGCCCTATTTTGCTTCCTGTTCCATTCATCTGCTTTGTGGCTTTTGCTTC
Source organism: Trichechus manatus latirostris (assembly GCF_000243295.1). NCBI lineage: Eukaryota > Metazoa > Chordata > Mammalia > Sirenia > Trichechidae > Trichechus > Trichechus manatus. Next base: position 9,131,960 of record NW_004444052.1, read on the forward strand.
CTCACCTATCACTTCCACTCTGTACTTCACACTTTGTCCTGCTCTGACTTTAGGCCTTGCCTTTCTGGACCAGTCCAGTGTGCCCCTGTTGAAGCCCCAGTGGGCCTTGAAGGGACTCCCACCAGCAGTTCCCTTTATCTGCGCCCTCACTCCTTCACTTTTCCTCTGGGTCTCTCCGCTTCTCCATTCTAGCCTCCAACACAGGCCTCATAGTCCAACTTTTCTTTTCCCCTGACCGTAGAAGCAGTGTACAGACCAGCTGCCCCACAGGGGCTCTGAGCTCACCCAGTAATGTTTTATACCAAAACTCAGAATCCTTAAGGGCTTGCCACTTACTCTAACTTGAAGCTCCCAGGGTACTTTGAGATAGCTGGTCCTAGGGTCAAGGCCAAATGCAGCCTGAAGAAAGATGTGATGCCTGTCTACCTCTCCAGCTTACAGCTACCTAGCCCTAACCCCAAGACAGTGGGGGAGGGGAGTGACACTGGCAGTGAGGAGTTAACGTGTGTCACCAAGGGGGGTCACCTTTGATGTAGTGGTGTGTCAGCCACCTTTTTTCCACAGCAGCCCATTTAGGAAAAAAAGCCTCCTTCGACCCAAGTTTTCCCCTTCCCCCAAATTCATCTCGCCCTAGGTCGAGCTGGCGTTAAAATAGCAGCCCTGCCAAGGTCATGTAGTTTTATGTGGTGATTAAGTTTGCAGAGTACATTTAAATTCATTCATGTGAAGGGGCAATACAGTTTCAGAGAAGGGAAATGAACAGTCGGTAACTAATTTCTAGTTTGAGCTGCAGCTGTTCTGATCTTTGAGTCCTTCTTCCTGACCCCGGGGCTGCCCCTTCAGCTTCTCATGGACATGTTCTGGAGCCTGATGTTCAGATGGATCCTTCTGATTTACTGAAGACAAGACTGGCCACATACTGCAGCATGGCTCGTGGCAAAGGATTGCCAAGGATCTCCTTCCCCTTTTTCCCTTTCTTCATCTTAAGGTCAGATCTTCATCTGCATCTATACATTGCACATACACATACTTAGAGAGAGATACAGTAGCTTTTGGAGTGGGAACTCTTACCAGGGCCACACACACAGCACTCTGTGGAGAGGGAGAGTAAGGGCTGCCATCCATCCCAGACTCTACTTACCAACCAGACTTGTGCATCTCTGCTGTATCTACCCAGAGGACGGGGTACTGAAGAAAAGCACCTTGTTCTAATCTGCACACACACACACATACACACACACAAAACAACCCAGTTGCCGTTGAGTCAGTTCCAACTCATGGTGACCCCATGTGCATCAGAGTAGAAGTGGGCTCCTGTAACCTACTAGTGCCAGACCTCATCTCACTTCAGGAGGAGGAATGACAATCACCATCGGCACAAAGCTGATTTCCTGTGAGGTAGAGGTCAGACATACCTCCACTCTCCAACTTTTTCACCATTTCTAACACCAGCTGTCCTCCTCATGGCACTCTCTACTTCTCTGCTGGGTTCCATAATTTTTTGCAGTGGCCACCCAGAACTCACAGACCATCGTCACAATTCTGTGGTTTATTAGGAAAGTAACAGGCTACAACTCAGGATCAGGATCAACTTGGAAGCAGCAGGATACAACTCAGGAGACAGAATACAGTTCTTCAGTCAGGACAGCTTCCAACCAAGACAGCTCTCAGCTTCTTGGTCGTGCCTGCAGGCAGGTGACCCTTCTCTGGGCCTCTGTCCTGCTTGGGCAAGTATTACAACTCTTTAGCTCTGCCAGCAAGTACCTGGAGACACCCTACTCTGCCAGCAAGCCTCCTGCCCAAAGGCACTCAGCTCTCTTTTGCTCTGTAGGTCAGCAAGCCCGCTGTAGCTGTTTTGTGCTGGTCTCCAGTTCTGCTTGTACTGCTGCCACCACCTCTCTTTCACTTAGCTGTGCTGTGGTTACCACAGTTTCTTGCCATCTCCAGTGTTACAGCTCTGTCTCTCTCCTGTGTCTGGGAGGTTCTCAGTGCAGGGATCCCAAGTCCAAAGGACATGCTCAGCTCCAGGTTCTGCTTGGTGGTAGTGAGGTCCTGCTTCAACCTCTGTGGGATTGGCCCTTATGTAAGCCTATTCCTTGTCAATTTCAACGCATGATCCTCCCACCAGGACCGCAACTGACCAGTCCCCTTGGTAGACCATAATCAGTTAATTTACATAGTAATTGACCAATTCCTGAAAGGTCACTTAATCCTATTGGGTAGTTCTACATGCCCTATTTGCATAGTAGACTAATCAGTTGCTTGGCAAGATTGTGGCCTAGTCAGTTGTTTTAGCAGAATTATAAACCCAAGGCCAGAAAGGCCAGATACGAGAGAAACCCATTGTACTTCAGTTCCATAGGGTTTTCAGTGGCTGATTTTTTGGAAGTAGATCACCAGACCTTTCATCCAAGGGTCCTCTAGATGGACTTGAACCTCCAACCTTTGGGTTAACAGACATTTATACCACCCAGGGATTCCTAATTTTCACAAAGGCACTTCTTGTTCACAGTGCCTCTGGCCCTACAGTGGCCGAAAAGACCTATAGAAACTTACCCCCCAAAACCTGTCTGAGATTATCGCTTATCCAACACTCCCCACCCCCAAGCGCACCATTCCTCCGGTAAGCCAGCCCTGCTCCCACCTTGCACCCTTTGCACTTCTTGTTCCCCTCAGCCTGGAAGACCTCACGGCCCAGCCTTATGTCTCGCACTCTCCCTTCTTCAGGTCTATTTTGAAATGTCACCTTCCCTGACCTCCCCATATCACATGACCCCTTGGATTCCTTTGTCCCCTTTCCAGGCGTTACATGTATGTTCACTTGTTCAGTTTGCTTATTGCCCACCCTCCTTCCTACCCCTGCCCTATGAGAGCAGGGACTTTTCCTGTTTTGTTTACAAAGTATTGTCAGTGCCTAGAGTCATGCCTGGAGCAAAAAGAAAAAAAAGTGCTCCCCGGATGTGTGATGGTTGGATGGGTGGACAGAGTGGAGAGAAGCAGAAGTGTAGGTTCCCCTGGGAAGGCCACAAGGGAGGCTGTCAAGAAAGCCTTTGTGTCAGTTCTGTCACTTCCTGGCTATGTGACCTTCACCAGTAATGTTCTCTCTCTCAGCCTCAGTTTCCTCATCTGTGAAATGGAATTAATAATAGCATCTGCCTCAGCTGAGGTGATAATTGTACTACTCCATTATCACTATTACTTTTATTATTATTATTATTATTGGAGACTTACTGATGACTTAAGTGGGGTCGCCGTGAGGCAGAGACGACCAGACAGCAGCTAACAGACAACAGCACTGACTTAAGCAATAGAGGCTTTCTGAGCACATGGTGCTGGCTCTCATGATCAGGCTGTTTGGAGTGAAGGGCTTGTCAAGCAGGAGGAAAGGAAAGTAACCCATGTTTTGTACTGGCAGATCCCACTTTGCTAGTCCCTTCTTCCTCCTCTTTGCAATCAGAGCATCTGTGGTTGATTCAAAGAAAATAGTGCCCAGGCCGCAGGCTCCTGGGGCCCGACCGGGGTGACTTGACATGGGAGCTGCGATGGGAGCACATGGGGGAGGGGCATGGGGAGGTGGCTCAGGGCTGGGTGTGGCTGCAGCTCTGCCAGCCGGGCAGGCAGGTGCCAGGACATCCCTTCGCATGTGATTATTTCATTACGGAGCCTTTCATTGACTTGGCGGCACTGTGCTGATGAACTGAGACTGGGGATGAGCACATAATTGAGGGAAATAAATTCCTGTCACAGGCCTGGCTGCAGCCGGCGATAAGGTGAACGTGCACCTCCTCTGGGCACGTGTGAGGAGGGGGTACGTGCAGGTGTCCCTGTTTCTACCGGGTTGCTTCTTCTCTTCTCTCCTTCCTGTCCAGACCCTCATAGTCACTGGGTGCTGCCGGGTGAACATCTTTCCAGACCTGCCCTCCTCCATAGGCAAGGCCACCATGTGGAACAATCTTGCCCTTTTCTTCTGGGCCCCCCTGAGCCTCTGTTCCCTCTAGGTGGAGCTTCTTTTCCAAAAGCAGGTATCTTGTGTTTTCACGTTACCCTCTTTGCATGCAGTCTAAGTGGCCAGAAGCAGCCAGGCCCGCCTCCTTTCCCTCTCACACCTGTTCTTGCTCTTATTCACTGCATCTCCCTTTGTCCATTGACTGGTCCATCTTCGGTTCTGTCTGTACGCTCTCCTGCTTAGATCTCCGTGAAGACGGAGGAGGAGGAGTACTGTGGCTGCTGTTCTTAATTGAAATCACATTTCATTCATTTGGGAAATTAGGCAGAAGGAGGGGTTGGGGCTGAGTTTCCCATGGCAGTTGACTTGCAGCTGATGCAAAATGGAGCCCGAAGATATGAACGCCGTTAACACACAAGATCTTGAGAATTTGGGAACCAATGCATTCGCATAAAACTAAACCAAAAGCCACATAAGCAGCCGCAAGGTTTAGCCAGCGCAAAAACATGTCCTGTAATGCATTTTCTAACAACCGGGAAATTAACAACTCCAGTCACCAGCGTATTTAAAGTTGGGCCTTACATGTTTACAGCATGATCTCCCCCACCCCCCAGTGTTTTCTGGGTCTTAAAAAACGTTCCTGGAATCCTCACTGAAGTCAGTGTGTGCCTTTGGCTGGTGAGGCACATAATGGCCTGGCTCGGGAGGCAGGTTGCCTCAGTTACAAAGAAGCATGGGTGGCGTGAAGGCGAAGTAGAAAAGAAATGGAGAGCCCTCACTTGACACCCTCTGACCTCTGCTGGTGCAGCTGAATGCTGGAGAGCCAGGACTGAAATTGCAGTCACTTTAGATTATTTGGAGCGAGGAGAGGCAGGGAAAAAAGGGTCTGTTAACTACGGGAAGCTGAATTCTTCCTCTACTGAAAAGCTTATTAGTGGAAGGGGAAAAAGCAATTACTTGGCTCTTGCTAGTCTTCTGCTCCTGGGATGCAGGGCTGCGACAGCAACCCTCGCCCCCAGCATCTCGGACCTCACCCTGGATCCAGAATATCTCTGACAGGCCCTACACCAGGCCATTTGGGAGAAGTACTTTGGGGGTACCCCCTTTTAGAGAAGAGCGTGTAGGGAGGAGTGTGTGTGTGTGATAGAAAAGACAGAACATGCGTGCAAGCAAACTGTGACTTGTCGTGTCTTTAAACATTACGCTTTTATTTTGGGTACCACGTTGCCACTTCGGCAAGAAGCTAAGAGGGCATTGTTAGCCTGGATATATGGGTATATGAGTTCTTAGGGGTTGTTTTCGGTGAGCTCATTTTTATCCTTACTATGCTTTTTGCCTCAGAATATAAAGAAGAGCTCAGTATTGCTTGGAATGACTATGGCAGCAGTATTAGACTTCATTTGCCTCAATATTACAGCTTTGACTGAGGAGAGATCACTGAGAAGTTGGCATCCAGTGAGGCGGGTGCCAGGTTTCTTCGTTCAAATGGCCTATTGCTTTCTTCTTTGTTGCTTGTTTGATTGGATAAGTGTCACCATTGGGATTGTCACACCAACACTGACAATGTCCCTTATTCTCCTTTGGAGAAAGACCTGGGGCTAACTGTGTGGTGTCAGGGCCCTACCCTTCTCCAGGCCTCAGTCTTCTAATCTGTAAAATGGAGGTGCTTGTGGTCAGCTTCTGCAAATCCCTCAAAACAAGGACAGAACCCACAAATGACCAGGTTTCCACAAACAGCCATCGTTTCTCCTTCCTAAATCTATTTTATTTGTGTTTACACTTTTATGCCTTCTCCTTGTGTGGGCTGCCCTATTTATCCTTTTTTTTATATTTTCTAAAACTCTTAAAGAAATTTCTGATCTCTCCACCTTAATTGTATCTTGCTAAATTTTACACAGCTAGGTTTTCTAGTCCATTGACCCTTTTCATCTTTTCTGGCTTATGTGTCCATCCTTCAAATTATTTCTCTTTAAAGTTGAGCTTTCTTTATTTCCACTCTCTTGGAAATTTCTACTATTCTTTCCAACGTTTCACCAAAGTTTTTTGGTAGTTGAGTCAATTCATAGACTAACTCCTTGCAGACGTAGAAATTGATCTATTTTTCTGCCATAACATATATTTAATTTTAAGATATAATCGTATCTAGCCTTTTTTTTTTTTTTTTTAAGTTTCTCACTGTTTATAAATTCTCTTCCTCCTCCTCCTCCTCTTCATGTTTAAAGACGTTGCTTGGTAAGTGGAGAATTATTTCCCACTTCATTCCTCCTAGCCGTTGGGAGATCTCACCTTCAGTGTTGCATTGCTCTTTGGCTAGTTTGCATTCAGACCTTTGCTTTGTTGTACTCCTTTCTTTGCTATACTTACAAAATGAAGCAAAACGTTTTACTTGTTGTGGGTTTCCTTTTTTGTCTCTCAGCTTGGGGTCCATATTTCACTAGGAAAGTTGCCCACTTATGGAAGTTTGGGGAGGGTCCTTATTTAATGATTTCCGTATCAGTGGAGTTCTAGTACTTCCTTCCGTTGCAATCTACACAAAGAAGGATTTAAACATCCACAATTATTTATTTGAAACGTAATCGTGTGCTATGAATTTTTAAATATCCTAACTGTCCGAAGTACTAATTCTTTGTTACCAAACTGCTCTTTCTGTCCAGATTCTTGATGACTTTCTCATCTCATGGCAATATTTTCTTTCTCTTTGCTTTCGTGTATCGGTTGTTTTCAGATGTTCCCACCGTTAAAAGAGTATGAGTGTGGGTCTAGAATTTACTTCAGTTGAATTGTTTGCTTTGAGGATCATTACTGTGTGTTTTTGTGACCTGAGATTTATGGCCGTGTAAATTTGGGAATGTGTAATGGAACGTGTAGCTTTTCAAGGGATACCAGCCTGTTCTTAGGTCTAAGAAACGCTTTACAGGAGGAAAGGCTGAATAGATGCACATACATTTCCGAGGCTGAGTCTAAAACAAGGTTAGTAGCTCTGGGAGATTTAGGAGGGGCTGCTATAGCTAATATAATTTTGAAAAGGAGGGTGGCATTTTGTTAAACCCTAGAAAAAGACCATCTTATTATATGTTGTTGTTGTTAGGTGCCGTTGAGTTGATTCTGACACATAGCAACCCTATAGGACAGAGTCCAAAGTTTAAAAAATAGAGAGGCTTTGGATTCAACTACTGGTATAATTTTGGAAGTTTCTAAGAAGAAGGAAGAGGATCCAGGAATTTTCTTTCTCCCTTTTTTGCACAGAAGAGTTGTACAAGGTGCCTGTTAAAAATGACAACAGTTTAGTAATTCCATCTACTTTTTCTACCATTAATGCAGGAAGGCTCTTTAAAATAAACCTCTGGACTTTCTTTGTACCTCAGTTTTCTGCTTCACTTTCTTTGCAATTTTCTAGAAAATGTCACTGAAACATGTTGCCTTTGCCACCTGCTTGTTTCAGAGTAAAGTGAGTTTAGGGACTTCGTTTTGGAGAATGGCCCAGTTTTTGACTTGCTCTGTGTAGACACGTCCTGAAAGTGTCTCAGGTCTGATGGTGAAGGCTCCTGGTAGAGGCAGGCTCCTCTCTACTCGCCCTCCCCAGGTGGTACGTGGTAGGCACCTGAAGACACCCTAGTGTGCTTGGAGATGCATGGCTGTTCTCGGCCACTCCCAGGGCCTGCACGTGTTTCTGGTGCTGAGTCCTTGACCGTGCCATGCTGAACACAGGCTGTGGCCTTTGCACACACTTGGGTCGGGCCCCGGGAGAGCAGGTTTAGCCAGTGCTCTTCTGGGTGCAGTGTGGCCTAAAGTTGATTTGATTTATCTTCCCCAGATTTGGTTTGGAAGCCTTTGTTTGTGTTTTGTTTTTATGAATCAGCTTGTTTTACCAGCTGTGCATATAAGTGCCTTATGATCATGCAAAATAAAGCTCTCCAACAGTCAGCTCCTTGCTCTGCTGTCTGCCAGTGGGAGCAGACTCACATTTCTGCTTGAATTCTTTGCTTCACGGGGTAAAGCTATTTTCTAAATAGGTTGGAAACCCTTCAGACACTGTGGGCTTAAGAGTAAGGCAGCAAACAGGCTAGGAATTCAAGTCCCTTATTTGTATCATCATGTGAGTTGGGCCTCCTGAGGTCATGGCTTTATTTTTCTCTGCTGAGTGATACTCATTTTGATAGTCAGAAAAGAAATTTCACCTCTTCCTCTTTGCTCCCCATAACTTCTGTTCTAATTTGTTTTTTTGCATATCATCACCCCCAAATATTCCATCACTCCCTTTGGCATTGTCAAATGGCGTCTCCCCAGCATTATAAACACCTTGGGTCTGCACGGCCACCCCTCTACCTTCCCTTCCCTTTGTATTGTTCCTGTATAGATCGCATCCATCAATGTTGACGTTCCCGTTACGAGAGCCATCCCACAAGATTTCACTTATACCCATTAGGTTGTAATCACCATCATTTAATATCACTTCTGGTGTATCCTGTTCATTTCCCACACACCTTCATTTGTATATAGATGCTTAAGTACATTTACAGGCCTTCCTTGCCTTTCTTTTTAACTTACGTATTTCCAACTTAAAAAAAAAAATAGGGAAAGATGTCATAATTTGTGTGTGTATGTGTTAAAGCATAAGATCTCTCTCTGACAAGTCAGTTTTGACTCAAGCTGATACCAGCCTTCTTTAGTGGAAACTGTTAATTTTTTTTTTTTTCAATTTACTTTCTATCATTCACGTGTGTTTATCTGTCTTGTCTTCTCCCCTCCAACCATGGAAGCCCGGCAGTGTTTATTTCAGGCAGGGTGTTATTGAAAGACAGGTGCTTGTAGGGACGGCTCAGGCCTCACACCTGGAATGTTAAAAAGCTTTCAGGCAGATCTGTTCTGTTGAAAAATTTTCCTTTCTGTAGAGTAAGGCGGGGGCTAAGAGGAAGTGGTGCCTATCAGAGAGAATCCCCATCCTTGCCTCCCCATGTAGTCATGAACCCCCAATTCTGACTGTAATTCCAGGCTCCTTAGATGCCTCTGAAATGGTTTATTCTGATGAACAAACAAAGCCCCTTTTTCCTCTACCGAGACCCTCCTCCATCTACTAACCCCATCATTTTTACCTTTTACACATTCTCTCTTTAAGACATTACCGTTTACTCTCTCCCTCTTCCTGTCTTCCTCAGAAGCATACTGAGTTAGATTTATTATTTTGCTTGACTACTTTTGTTTTTAACAAGGGGGAAAAAAACCTTCTTGATTTCAAGGGGCTTCTAGTTTGCAGGCCTCTTCTTTCCAGAACATTCCAGGTTGGTGTGGGGTTAAACTGTGCAAAATACTGTTTGAAAGAAAGGAGAAAAAGAGAAAGGAACTTGTCAAAATGCATTTGTTAGATCATGTTTTAAATGAAGTACAATTGAAGGTAGTTTTATGTCCAAAGAAAGGAAAAACCCCTGCAAATCCTCCAGGCTCCCAGAGAGCGCGCCTCCTCTGTCGTCGCACTGACATTGAAGTGTAATTTTTCATGGTTATTTGGACTGGAAAATGGGGTGGGGGGGTGGGGAGAGATGGGCCCGCGATTATTTCCCATAAATGACAACACAATCACATCACACTCTGCTACAAACATGCTCGGGGAATTTGCCTTTTTTTACATTTCATGTGTGAAAGTAACAGCAGCAATCATGGCTCTGTAGAAATCCAAGGAAACTAATCCCTGCAGAATTCAGTTTACTTCAGCGTTCCGAGACCTTGCTGGGTTTCTTGTTGAGCGTGGATTCAGAGACCATTTCGGGATTGGGTTTGTTTTTTTACAAGCTGGAGCTCACATTTTTAGTTATTTAAAAAAAAATAAACTTCCTGTGAATAGCCGTCAGGAGAGTCCGCGGCGTGTCCAGCTGGTTGTGCTTTGCCCTCACACGTTTGCTTCTATCCTGTCTGAGCTTCTGCAGGGGCAGCCCAGGTGCTCTGGCTAAGGACACAGATAAATGGAACTTGTGGCCACACTGGCTCTGGGCGTTTCCTCTCCTTTCCCTCTCTTTTGACCCCCACCAACCCCCTTCATTCTAGTACGGTTTTGACAAACTGTTCCAATGACCAAGTGGCCTTGCACGGGAGAGGAAAAATGGCAGAACCCACCCCTTGCCACACAACGGCAGCATTTTTCACTCCGCGTTCTGGCGTTCTGTGCTGCTCACTCAGGAGGGACAGCTCAACTCAGAGAAGGGGATTGTCCCTGGGAGGCCGTAACAGGCCAGGGCCACTCTGGACCCACAATGCACTCCCTCCTGTCAGTGCTCCAGCTGGAGGTGAAGTTAAGTAAAAGGCAAATGGAGAGGCTCCTGCCAGCCTGGCTGCACCCAGCAGGGGCAAAACATGTGACTGCAGCCCAGCCTAGCCTTCCCAGCCTCACTTTTGCCGGAGTCCCCATTTTTCTTGTTTCTATAAACAGTGGCAAGATCTTCAAATATACAAAAGCATAAATGGTCTCTATTCTCCAATTAGTCATTTTTAATAATACCCACAGTTGCCTTCAGAGTCTTGATTCTTTTAGCCTGATGCCAAAAGGCAGGGTTGGGTGGGAGGCAGGAAAGGAGGCCAGCGTGGGGGGCAGCAAGGACGTGGATTCCTTCGGTGTCGGTTTTCGGGCCAGCCTTTCCCGCGGCCCCTTCCCAGGCTGGCAGGCCGCCATCGCCTTTCACGGTCTGTCCAGAAACTCCAAGCAGTGTGGCCCCAGGTGTATTTGGTAAACGAGTGCCTAGTGGTAAAAAGGATTCTTGTGGTAAAAGAATCCGTGTGAAAAAGAACTCAGCTTTGGAGGAAGGGTCTGGCGTTATCTTTTCCACACCCTCAATTCCTTTCCTGCCCACTCTCTTTACCTTTTTTGAGGAGTGAAACTTGTTTTTATAAATGTCACCTTTGAGAAGGCAGTTTGGTTTAAAACAACTGGTTAGCAGTTTGGCCACTTTTTTTTTTTTTTTTAAGCCACTGGTGTGGGAAATTACCTGCAAGAGCACCCGGCTGCCTCCCTGACCCTTTACATCCTGAACTGGGATGGCTTGTCAAGATGGCCTGACCTGGCAGAGAGCTTAGATGAGTGAGAAAGTAGAAAGTGCTGGACAATGCGGCGTACCTGGAGGGTGAGGCTTACCTCTGCCTTTCCCATGCTGTATCCTGTAAACTCCTGCAAGGTGCCCTGGTAGGAATGGAGGAGGAGGGTTTAGAGAGGCCAGGGCAAGTGGGGGTGGGAGGGTGGGGCAGCTTTCCTGTCACCCACGCAAAGAATGCACTTTTCACTGAACGCCTCGGGCTCTGTAAGCACACTGGAGTTCTAATGTCCATTTGAAAAGAAATGACATGGAATCCTGAGAAGCCAGGAAAGTATTATACTTGTGATAATAAATGTATGTGCCAGCCGCAGAGCCATTTCCTGGCCTTCCTCCCTTGCCCCCCTTCATAAACCCACACTCTCCTTCACCCCTTTAAGGTTTCCTACCTGGACTAGGATAGCTTAATCTCAAGATGTTGTATTCATTTGTTTTGATTTAGGTTCCAGGCCTTTCCTCTTGTGATTTGGCATTTTCCTTGATTAATCTGTACCCTGTAAAGAGTAGAAAATGGAACAGTTTACTTATGATTAAAAATATATATATTCAGATGATTACTCACAAAAGACTCCTGGGTAGATTTGTAAATTCCATATTCCATGGGTGTCCATGAGAGTAGGTAGTCACCTTTACCAAGATGCTAAGTATAAGGTGTGCTAAGAGAGCAATTTGCATTTGTGGTTAGCAAATCCATCGTGATCCAAGGGAAATTTTCTGGAGTTGGGGTATTGTCACCCAGAAAACCTAATTGCTCTAAGCTACCTCTCAAGCAGCTTCCAGCCAGGTTGGTAGGGCGAGAAAGACACTGTGGAAAAAGCTATGGAGGAAACATTGGAGAAGATATGTTTGGGAATGTTGCCAAGCAGCTTCTTGTGCTCTGGATCTGGATGTCACTGTGCAGTTAGGCTGTGGCCCAGGGCATATGGAGAGTCACTGCTGGTGGGACCTGTGGTCACCATCCAGGGAGACTCCATTTGCCAAAATGTCACAGAAGGAGAATGACATAGTGGCCCACCCCTGTGAGTACAACCATGAGTGTTACCACAGCTCACCTCTTCCTTCCTGGAGAGTGAAGACAAGTCTATAAGCAAAGAGCTGGGAAAAACATAGTTGTCTGTCCATCTGCATTGCAAAGCACATCCTGTTAGGAGTTTCTATTGTAGCAAGAGTTTTAATACACTGGATTTTATTTGAAATAAGTAGTCGAGGCCTTTGCAATCATCTTTTATATTGTAGGACTTGACTTGTATTTGCAAAATAGAAACATTCATATTCCGTAGAACATTTACAGCTATTAAAGATGAACGTCAGGAGGATGGGACACACTGGAGTTTTCTGCCCCCGTTTTCCAGCTGCGCCAACCGAGGCTTGAAGAGGACAACCGATTTGTCCAGGTGTCCAGTGAGTGAGTGTCTGTAGTTAGCATCTAGCAGGACCACAGAGTCTAGTCCCTACACAGGAGTTACAGGAATAAGAAGGCAAGACAAAATCCAGGCCCTCCTCCTATCCACCACAGGGAGACTGGCAAACGCCACTTGTGGCCACCACCCTTGGTGACACTCCCGCAGGCCAGTGTGTGCAGGCCTTTCCCTCCTGCACTGGTGGTCGTCCTTGGTTAATGAGGTTGAAAATGGAAAAGGTTTAACCCTGTTTCAAAGTAAGCAGATTGGTTATTTTGATTTTCAAAGAAGAGGTCCTATATACAATTAAAACTTGTTTCTGGTAAACCTCATTCCAGGAAAGATGAGCTTTTAACAAAAGGCTTTTGACAGCTGCAGGCCATTTCATTTTTTTTTAATGCCGAATGAAAAATCAATACATTTTTCTGGGTTATACATATTCAGAACAGGCCTGATATTTCCATTATAATGGAAAGTGGGTGTCTGTGCACATCTCGCCTGTCAGAGCTGCACCGCCGCATTTTCCAAGCCACTGCTAAATATTTCAAACCTGATTTGATTGTGGTTCATGACAGCTAATGTTTCTCAGCTCTTGAGCCTGCCGACAGGCAGATGCACTTTATTGCACCCCCTCCTCAAACATTACTCCCCCCTAAAAAAAAGAAAAGAACAATTTCATTCTTAGGGGATCACAGAGTGGTGTATTATTTAAGTAACATGATCGCGTGAGAGCCCTGGGTACAGACACCCTGATTCTTAGGAGAATTTCCCAATTTCTGTCACATTGAGGCACTATGGGGGCTTTGTCAGGTTTGGGGGAAGGTTTGAATTAATCTGCATTATCCTGTTAAGAGTTAGGAACAGAGGGAGTAGTCTCAATCATTGATTGACTCCCCTTTCCTGCAAGCCTGTAAGTGATTTGTAAAATACATCCAATGGACACGTCTCTCGGCCCTGGTGATTTGGTGGACCGTACTGAGTAGGAGCTTTTTGTAGGGGAGCACATTCGCGGAGTGTGTGCAGTGATGCAGCATGCTGACTTCATGATAATGGCACCTCTATTTTTGGCTTCTGCCTGATGATCCTTCCACAAACCCGTTTCCACGTCTTTCATAAAATTGTTACAAATCCCCACGGGGTGGCCACTTGGCACAAGTGCTTCCTTTGGGAGCAGGCTTCACCATGGATTAGGGAATCATGTAGTTAGTCACCTTTACCAAGATGCTAAGTATAAGGTGTACTGCATTTGTGGTCAGCAAAACTACCCTCATTGAAGGGAAAATTTCTGGGGCTGTAGTACTGTCACCTAGAAAACCTAAGCTGCCCTAGGAAACTTTCCCTCTTAGAGTATGTTTATCTGCTGAAGTGCCTACACCTGCGGGCGCTGCCCTTAACCAGGAGACATGAATGACTCGAACAGGCTGGGTTTGGCTCAAAGTTAGTAAATGCTGTCTGGGAGAGGCAGTTGTAAAAAGGAGCTGGTGATGGAAATAGATTTTTAGAAGACCCTCAGTCACTCCTTTACATGGACATTGAAGGCAGAAGGGACGCTAGGAAGACTACATAGTTATTGAAGATTGGCCTTTGTTTCCCTTGCTTACCCCTGAACATGAAAATATACCCAAACAGCAGGGGGTTCTGTAGGCCTAGAGCTACTGTAGGGTGTAACTATCAATGTGGGTTTTTATGGGGGCTTTAGAGGCACCTTCTCTGGGATCTCTCTTTTTTTTTTCTTTTTAATTTTATGGTGGTAAAATCTATAGATTATGAAATTTGTCATTTTAACCATTTTTAAGTGTACAATTCAGTGACATTAATTACATTCACAGTGTTGTACACCTTTCACCACTATCTATTTCTAAACCTTTTTCATCATCTGGGGTCTTTTTAAAAGCAGGTCTTCTGTCTAGTATGTTCTAGGCCTGCTAGCTCTTGCCAGGAACCATGGCAGGCAGGGGTAGAAGAGATGGCCTCTGTACCCAGGTTCTGGCCATGTCCTAGAGAAAGCATTGCTGGTGTGTTCTGGTTGGGTTCTGAAATATCATTAAATGCTCTGGGGAGGAATTACTTTTGATTTGTCTTCTTTCAGCCTTGAAAATGGCGTGTTGGCGGTTGTGTGTCTTGGTGAGGGAAAGCCTTCTCTGAATGAAAGAATTTTCCAGATAAAACTGGATCTTTGGTCCATTGAGTCTTTACTTGCTCCTACCATCTGCTGCTAGCTGATATTATAGGGAAAAAAATCTGCGGCTTCTATAATGACCTCGGCCAGTTGCCACTGACTTCCTGGGGGAAGACGCAATCCATGATCTGTGGAAAAACTCCCCTCTGCTCTGTGCCCGATCAGCATGTGGGTATCAAATATACATTCCTCAAGGGACAACGGCTAGAGAGCCGCCCCAGTAGCTCTGGGTGTGGACATAGCACTCTCGTTTCAGAACTAGATGCCATCACACCCCTTCAGTTTTGTTCCCACATGTTTCCAGTGGTGGGAGACTGGTTCCTTCCTGTGGACACCCCAGGGCCTGGGTGTTGGTGAGGTGGCTTGCTTAATGCTTTGGGGACCAATAAAACACACACTTCCTGCAAAGCTTCGTGGGCCTGAGCTGCCCAGACGAGTTTGCAGTCTGTATCCCTGTTTTTTAATCATTTCTCTACCTTTATTGGTATTCAGAGCTCACAGTTTTTCCTGTTACTGTCAGCCTTGGCTTTCATCCATTTTTAAGAGTTATTTCTCCTCTTGTTGTTGATGATGATGGTATAAAGACAGATGGTGTAACTGCTTATGAATGTCCTATTTTATTTCCCCAGAACCAGACAGTTCACTTGAAGACGTATATTATTTACACATGCTCGGGTTAGGCAGCCCAAGCGTGTCTGCCTCCTGCAGCTAGCTGCCCTTCCTGGGCCTTGCCATGCGAAGGGCGACACCTGTAGGACACAGGTGGAACTGCAGTAAAGCTCCTGCTCAGCCAAATGGTACCTGGTTTTTAACTGGAGGACATGATTCTGCTTATAAAGGAAGCTGGCATGTCCGGGAGTTTCTTAACCATTTCTTCTTCCACCAGGCATATTACAGCCATTTAGTGAATGGGTCACAAGTGATAATATTAAACCTAAGTATGCAAAAAGAAGAAGACTTAATTTATAAAGTCTTAAAAAAAAAAAAAAAAAACCCAAGAAAAAGAGGTAGGGGGAGAGAAGCACAGTAACTTCTTGTGAGGACTTCTTCCATCTATCTTCTCAGCTATCTTCACTTGTCTGGTTGTTGTCGTGGGGCAGGGAGGGAAGAAAGCAAAGGCCTGAGTGGATTCACTGAATGAGGGCTCCCATAATAGTCACACAGCATGGTGTGGTTTCCGTGTCTGTTGCATCATTGATGTGCTTATTCTTTACATCATCTCTCTTCTGAGTAGATTAGTTTGGAAAAATTTGAAGAACTGGGGTCCGTGCCAGAGTGACCATGAATTTTTAACTTTCTGCTTGGATGGCTGTGGGCCACATAAGGAACAGGAGGGGGTTGTCAGCCTTGGTGATGGCCTCCCAGTGGGTAAATTGCTTCCCTCCTGTGCAGAGTGGTGTGTTCAGGTGCTGTTCATCACCACGTCAGGGTGCTCTCTATTTTGTAGGTGTCAGACTGTCTCCATCTAAGGTGATAACGTGTGTGTGTGCTAGGGAGGAAGGGTCATTGAGCAATTTCTTTGCATAATCAAGTTTGATTAATGTATCAATACTACAGATATTTTGTATACAGCATGAATTGGGGCAAATGAGTATATTTTAAGAGACCTAGCTAACTTGGATAGGCCCAATTTAATAATATTGATTGAATGAATCTTGGTATTTCCATTCAAAGATGGAATTTTATCATTACAGTGTTAAACAGTTTCATCCAAAGCCTAAATATGTGCATTGAACATCTTGCCTGAACACAATTAAGATGGTACATATATCATATGTATAACTTGCTTATTGTTACTCTGTTAACACTATATATATAGGTGTGTGTATATATATGTATATGTATATATGTGTGTATATATGCATATGTAGGTATTATGTATTTTCTACTAACTGTGTTAATATGGGGCTGTATACTTGATTGACTCCCAATCATGGTTGCCTGATTTTTCTTTGAACTAAGGGCAGGGGTGGAGAGACTTGATGTTAACTTTACTATACAATGGGACCGAAAAAAAAAGAAAAGAAAAGATACATAGAAATTATGTGTGGAGTCCTCTTAGTTGGAGATGAAAATAAGCAGCAGCTTCTTTTATCCATCTTCCCCATGACTGTCTCATAAACTCCTTATTGCTGGTAATGAAGAGAGCGTGTTTCCGGACCCCCAGTTCAGTTTTCTGGTCCTTTCTTTTCAAGGATAGTTAGGAAATCCTGATTCTGTATAGATACTTTCTTCCTAGAGTGTTGTGTAAACTCTTATGATAGCTCAGTTTACTTTGCTTTCCTTTTCTTCCTTTGTGAGATGAAATTTAGAGACTTTTTCTGGAACGTTGGAAGGCATAACACCTTAAAGTAATTAAAAAGTGCAGTTGGAGGGACTTGTGGTAGCATTGGACAGAGCCCTGAATCCAGGGTCTAGAAAACTAAACCAAACCTGTTGCCATCAAGTCAATTCCGACTCATAGCGACCCTAGAGGACACAGTAGAACAGCCCCATAGGGCATAGGGTTTCCAAGGAGTGGCTGGTGGATTTGAACTGCCGACCACTTGGTTAGCAGCTGAATTCTGTGCCACCAGGGCTCCCCAGGGTCTAGATTGGGCCCTAATTCGTGCTGCAAACATGGACCTTGCCAGGTCGGGCTTAGGGGTCGGGCTTAGGGGTTTAGTGCTGGCCTGGGTGTTGGATGTGAGCATCCTGGCTCTCATGCCTCTGCACTTGGGAAGGTGTGTGCTTTTCAAAGTCTCCTAATAATTTCATTGTTAACCCACCTGGGTTTGCTGGCTCATTCATTCATTCAGTCAGTCTTCTCTTACTGAATGCATGCTTTGAATAATGATCCAAAGGGCCAGGAGAGCAAGGGAGATGTGCCTTACTCCCTTTTCCTCGGCATCTAAAATACCTTGTCCCACACTTGGGCAAGGAGCATTTCATGATTAACCTGGTGTTAAAAATGGCCGATCTTCTGCCTTCACCATAGCACTGTGTGCTGAGCTGGAGAGACGTTTCCTTGGTTAGTTTTAAACCAGTGGTGGGTAAAGAATGGAAGGATTTCAAAAACAGAGCATATGATTCTGTTACAATTTTTTATCCCTTTCTCTGCAAATCTGGCTTCATACCTCTGACTCCTGGCATACCCACAAGAGGCCGTTTGGTTTCAAGAATTTTCTACATTGATGAAATCCTATCACTGACATTCTGTGACTGCAGCACGTGAATGACTGCAAAATGCTCTGCCATGGTCTGGCATGTGCACAGGCCCTGACATGCCTGTGAGGGTCAACAATTGGGTCTGGTCTGCTTCGATGCCAGGACACTCTGGGGTTGGACCTACGCAAGAAGCAAGTGTGCGGCTACTCTTCATTTTCAGGCTTAAAAGACTTTCAACTTCAGGAGTTCAGATGGAGTTACTGGTTCAACAGGATTTGTTTTTCTTTTGGAAAAGCTCAAGTTAGGCATTCGGAATCCATCCAGAGGTACCTAATGGCCACAAGTCTAGAGCAAGTCACAGTCTTATCTTGCTAGTGGGGAGGAAAAGTCCTCATGGCTTACCCAAACCTTGGTGCATCCTTAGTGCAGTCAACCTTTCGAGGGCCACTGGAAAGAGAAGAGGGATGGAGTCATTGCATCTGAGTTTTGTGGTTAGTAACTCTGGAGTAGGAGCCAAGAGTCCTCCATCTTCTCTCTAATTTTAATCTTTGACATTTTTGCTTTTCTTCTGTTTCAGAAGAAGCCATTGAAGATGTTGAAGGACCCAGTGAAACAGCTGCTGATCCAGAGGAGCTTGCTAAAGACCAAGAGAGTGGAGGCGAGAAAGACCAGAGCAAGTGGACAGGTAGTGTGTAGTGGGTGCCCTTGATCCCCCCCAGCGTTTCTCCCTGGTGGAGTGAGGCTGACAAGTCACGGAGGAGATGGAGCCTTAGTCTGCCCAGAAAAACTATGTTGGCACTGTGTGGGCAGGAGAGGGGTTTTGTGGGTTTTTTTTTTTTTTTGAATGGTCACCTTTATTTTCCTTCTATTATGTTGTACTAAAGTTTTATTAAATGACCAAAAAGCCAGCTTGTTGATTGAGCAGCCAGGTGTCAGACGCTGAGCTAGGAGTGTATGTGCTTTGGCTGTCACATTTCTCCAGCAGCTCCTCAGTAGTGGTTTTTGTCTTTTATGTTATTCTTCCTCCATTGAAGGTTTGGTCCTGTATCCCACCTGCTGCCAAACCCAGCAGTGGGATTTGGCCTATGAAACTTGGTCAAGGCCACCCCCGATTCTCAGCCTCAGGATTTCACTAAGGGAGTCAGCAATGAAGGGTGATCTTTGTCCTGAATATTGGGGCCTGGACAGGGTCCTGCACTGGTATCACTAGTTCTGCAGACTCCCCATACCCTACCTCTCCCATGGGGTGAGTACTCACCCAGTGAAATCCACTCAGAGGGGAGGTAAGCAGTACAGCCAGGCCAAGGGATTCTTAGCAAAAGCAGAAGAAATTGAAAAAGCCAAGAAAGGAAGTGCTATTTCTAGAAAACCAGTGTTGAGAGAAGGAGAATGGCCATCTCTCAACATGATGGGATTTCTGTATTGAGGGAAAGACGAGCTGAGACTAAGAAGAAAAGCTTTGAGTTTTTTTGTTGTTGTTGTTGTTTTTTTTGAGGAGGAGGAGCATCGTAGTTTCTGAGAAGACTTATTGGTACAGAGACGTCTCCCAGAAACCACCACAGTAATAAGAGGAAATGATATGTCAAGGGATGAAAATGATTTTATTTAATCAACCTAATTTTTACTACTTTAAATTATTAATATTGTAATACTTGGATTTTTTTAAAAAAATATTTACCTTCTGGAGTCCATATTGGTTGGGTCTTTGTTACATTTCCAGTCACGACTGTTCTTAAATCATGTCCAGTGTTGGCCTTCACTGTTTAAACAAGATACAGAATCTTGGAGAGAGGCCAGAGGAGAGCAATGAAAATGACTGAAGGCTGAGAAATGTTGCCTCAGAGAAGAGGCTGAAGAAACCAGGGCTATTCCACCTAGAAAAGAGAAATTCGGGAGGCAGTGTAACAGCTTCCAAATATCAAAAGGGATCCGGCCTAGTAGGTGATGTGCTATTCTCCAGTGTTTTTTGGGAGAAAGAGACAAGGCGCCCCTGCAGCTGAATCGATGGGCAGACACACTAGGCAGATTTTCCCATCTGTACTGCCGTCGTCCCCTTTCAAACTGGGTTCTGTGGTGTTCAGAGGCCAGTTCTTGAAATAACACTGAGGAATAGTGTAGAGCACCCTAGGAGAATTTTTAAGATAGGATCAGGGAGTTGAAGATGGACATCTATGCTCAAAGTCCCTGAATACATATGTGGGGAGCAGGGGACTCCTCCTGGGTTGCTTTTCATGGACCAGGATCCCGGTTTTGCTGTAATGGTAAGGTAAGAGCTAAACAAAAGAAGCTGACAGCAATTAAACATGTCTGCCTGGAGAAGGCAGGCTGGAGGAGAGGACTTCATAAACACCGCTTGAAGACTAGGTAACGTTTTGGACCATCTGTCCTTTGTTTTCATGATTTGCTTTCAAATCCTGGCCCTGCCATTTACTAGCTGAGTAACCTTGTTCAAGTTACCTTAATCTTCCTGTGCCTTGTGTGAAATGGGGATTCAGAATAGCGCCTACTTCACACAACTTTTGGGAGACTTGTTTCTGTAAGGGACACTTAGAACAGTGCTTCGCTGTAGTAAGCTCTCCATAAGAAGGTTGCCCCATACCCCCAATAGCTTAGTTCAATAAAATGAGGAAAACTAGTAGTAGTTTCTCTTTGGGTCCTCCTGTTTGAATGTAAAAGTGTCACCAGGCAGCATGTGGCTTCTGGAAATTCTGAGACGATGAGGGGGGAACAACATATAAGGATTTAGTGGGACCAGAAAACCAAACCTGTTGCCGTCGAGTCGATTCTGACTCATAGCGACCCTATAGGATGGAGTAGAATTTCCCCATAGCGTTTCCAAGGAGCAGGTGTTGGATTCAAACTGCCAACCTTTTGGTTAGCAGCCAAACATTAGTCACTGTGCCACCAGGGTCCCTTAGTGGGACCAGGTGGATGGAATTTGGTACATATGTTTCCTCAATTCTGTGTGCTAAGGGCACTAAGAAAAGGTCAATTAGAAGTAGCTACCATTTACAGTGCTCCCACTGTGTGCCAGGCCCTGTACTGGGCACTTTATATTTACTTTTCTAGTCCTTACAACCAGTCTAGTCAGGCTTTGTTGAGGGCAGTTCAGTTAAATCTCATTCAAAGTGTTCATAGTGTTAGATGGACACATTAGGCAGTCAGAAAATGTAAGCTAAGACTTAAAACAAGTGCCCAGAAAAGTGAATGTCCTTAACAGGCTCTACTTTCTCGTTCATTCATTCACCCAGTCATTCATTCAAGCCACAGACCACACTGAATCTTTACCGTCAAAAGACGAAGAGAGAGAGAATATGAGTAACTCGGGTGCACCCTGCCAGTTGAACAGTGGTAAAGAGCAAATGATCCTTTTGACCCAAGGCATAATTTTGTCTATAGTGTCTGAGTGTGTAATGACAGGCTTTATTAAGGTACTTGGGCTGATTTGATCTTAGAATCGATAGAGGTGCCGGCATCCTCTTCTGAGCTTTCTTTTGGACCCTTCGTGTTTTATAGAAATATCTGTGTTTGTTCCATTTGCTCGCTAAATTGAGCTGTTCCTATCTGATTGAATGTGATGGAGGTGCCTCCTCCCAGCAAATAAATAAGTAGTGATTTCACAATTTGTACCGTTGATTAGTGGCTGCTCATGATGCAGATTAATATTTCAAATAGGCCTGGATAATTGGCATTTTCTCAGACATTGATTATGTAGTTTTGGGGTTGGGCAGGAATGGATAATCTTGACTGAAAATTTTTACTTATTTTTACATAGAAATGAGACCCTGATTTCCTTTTTGGTGTCCACTGGTAACCCTGTTTGGTCTTCTTTTATTTAGATGTCACATCTTTTACCTTGGGTGGCAGCAAGACAGGCAAGAAAGTGATTTGAATCAATTCCACAGTCACTGGCTGAGTCCCTGCCATGTGCAGGGTAATGGGCAGACTTCCACCAGTCACAAGTTCAATGAGATTATAGACCTTGTCTTTCAGGAACGTAACATTCTACTAGGGATCTCAGAAACGGCCATAGTCTTTAGTGCAGTATTACTATAGATCAGTGGAACTTTCTGTATTGAGAGAAATGTTCTGCATCTGTCCTGTCCAGTACAGTAACCGCTAACAACATATGGCTGTTAAGCACTTGCAATGTGACTAGTACCACTGAGGAACTGAATTTTTAATATATTTAATTTTAATGAATTTAAATAGCCACATGTGGCTAGTGGCTACCATACTGGACGTGGCAGCTGTAGTTACTCAAAAGAACAAGAAATGAATACTGAAAGAATAACCCAGGTGTAATAACTCTCTTGTTACTATAAAGTCTACATGAGGCTCGAGCGGCGTCCTGGGCACTGTTCTCAGTGCTTCACACCTGTTTGTCCAAGCAGGTGTTCCATGAATGGCTTACAGTGCACAGGTGCTTGGGTAGGCCGGGTGGAGCTGGGAGCAGCCAAGGCCAGGATAGGTCACAGCTTCATCTGTTTACCCCAGTTAGCCATCATTTTTTGTGTGTGGTATGAGGGAAAGAAGTTGGGAAGCACTGCTTTATACACATTATATCATTTTATTCTCTCCCCCTCTCTGTGATATAGGAACTGTAAGGACCTACCCTGTCCATTTTGCAGGTAAGGAAGCTGGGTCCTGAAGAGCTCAAGCAACTTGCTAAACAGCATATACAGATAGGTTTGGATTTGCATTCTGGCTCTGCCACTTAATCTAACTTACAGCAGAGCCCAAGCTCTTACATGGAAATTTTCAGCCTAATCATTTGATCTACCTTTCATCTCAGCTTTTTAAGTATGAGTAGTAGCACTCTCCTATTAAGTTGTGCAGTGATAACAGCAATGTGACAACTACCTCTGTGTTCAAAATGAATGGGATTGTCAGCCATTATTATGCCTTTTAATAAGACAGCCTTGTGCTCAGTCTGACAGCAGTGTGGTGAAGTGGAGAGAACTCTTCAGATTTGGAGTCAGGAAATCCACCAGCTAGCAAGTGACTTTGGTCAAGGACTTGGCCACTTGGCACCTCAGGTGTACAATATGGATGAGTGGCATGTTGCCACAGTGGCAAGTGGTGGCACATGTGCAAACTCTGGGTAAACACTGAGGGATCACATCTACTCAAGGCAAGTGTGAAACACTGTTGTGGGCCAGCGGAGGGTCCAGAAATGTTCTTTGATGCAAAGCCTCTTCCCTAATGCATAGCCGTTTCCACTATCCAACTTTGTGATTTTCTCTTTTGAGACATGAAAATTATTCTTGTTCTCTTTTAGCAGAGAATATCTGAATGTGTGTCCTAGATTGAAGAGCCCCCAATGTCAGCAACTGAACAATGACTGATGCAGTAATTATCCAGTCAATTATTAATTGCTATAAATTAAGTGATATACAATTAATGCGATGCCTTATCACCAATAATTAGTGTGAAAATGAACTCTTGGAAAAGAATCATAGCAAGATGGTTATTTAAATCCTGTAGCCTCCATGGTTTCCAGCCACAGAGCACTAAGCTGGGCCTAGTTAAACTAATTTGAGACAAGATGACCACGGGGTATTGGTGCTTTGAAAACAAATACCAAAAAACAAACAAAAATAAACCAAAGATGAGGAAATAGCTAAAGTGACACGGTGATAATGCTTCCAAAATCCCTAACTGATGCTCATGTTTATATTCTTGTAAAATTTTGAGTTAGAATTATAGTTCGAGTGCTTTTTTTCTGGAGGAACAGCCTGAAGGGATTTTATTTTATTAATTTTTTAAAAATCCATGATGCTCACCTAACACAGAGCAATTAGTGCAGTGGAGCGTCCCTGATTTGAATCTATGGAAGATTGCTATTAAAGGAGGTATTAATGGGCTGGCAAGGTCTGGACGACTGTGAGGGAAAAGTGTGTTTATGGAATATGGTGCTGGCAGGCATGATTTCAATCGGATTTGACATGTTTAACATAAATGTATAGTGTATGGCTCTTACTGCATATGAATAATTCCTACAGACCCACTGCCTTTCTAATTACTGAGGTTGAAAAAAAGCAGGTCAGGCACATCCTGGTGGAAATCTATTACTAGCCCTCCTCCATCTCCCTGTTGTTTACAGCTTTGTATAAATAGGGGTGCCATTGTGTGAGGAACTTAACGCTCGAAAGGTAGTCTGTGACAGAGAATGGAAAGGGGCTGAAAAAAATACTTTTTTGTTAATTGCGTCCATAAAGACAAAAGAACATACGTGCTGAGAGGAAGCATTATGTGTTAGGAAAAGCACTGGGCTACTAGAAGTCAGAAGCCCTAGGCTCAAGATCTGGTTCTGCCACTAAGATTAGATATATGACCTTAGATCTCTGGACCTCAGTTTCCAAATCTGTAAAATGGCAGGTTGGACTAAATGGGTCTTTGCAGTTTTGGAACACCATAAAAATATAATTGGAGGAGGGGAGGTTATAGAGGAGTGTTCAGTCTTGGAGAACATTAATTACTAAACTAGGAGCTTTGGTATCTTTCAAAGAACTTAGTCTGTGGCCAATCGAGACAGCATGGATCAGGAGCCTGGATAAAGAGTTCTACATATTTTGCCTATGCCCAGCATAAACTCCTTGGGCTTTCCCCATGGAGGTGGGCAGCCTTTGTTGGTGGCACATAAGAGTACCTCCTGCTCTCACCTAGTTCTGTGCTATTGGGACTGATGGCACAGTGTTGTCAGAGCCCAGTGTGATGAGGTCATCAATGGAAAAGTCCTTAGAGACTCATGTGGGTGTCTTTGAGAGGTACCATACTGTTAGCTGGAAACCAGACCATTCACCACCACACCCCAACAAAAGTCATAATGTCCTTCTAGCACTTGGTTCCATTTCTCCATCTCACCCAAAAGTAAATTTGTCTCTGCGGTAAGGTACTATATGAGAGAATGCTGGGAGCCTGGCTTGCACAGCCTCTTTGTGGTTCACATTCCTATCAAAGAAACCCATTTTTGGTTTTACATTTTCACACACAGATGGGAACTGTGCCTCTATGTCAGCTTTTCCAGAGTCTGTTCATTCTCTTCCCACCCCACCCCCACCCCCACCCCCCTTTTTTTCCCAGGCCAATTTCAGTATAACTTGGCTGCTTAAAATCTCTGCAGGCAGAATTCTGTCTCACAATTGAAAACAAACCATTTTAACTATTTTTATGTTGGGAAGCAAAAATAGATACAGGGTGTGGTAGACTGTGTGGACTCGCCTGAATTCCAGTAATTCAAAGGTCCTGGCTTTGAGAATTTATGTTGTAAGCCACAAGAGATACAGGGACCACATCAATTGGGCAAATACTTTTTGTGCAGATACTTTAGGCAGATACAGGATATGAGAAAAGGAACTCACTTTCTAGAAGCAAAGTCATATGTAAGCACATAACTATGGTACAGTATAATGAGAATCACCATCAAGGTAGAGATAAAGGGCATTGAAAATGTAGGTTTAAGGAGCAAATATTTTTTCAGCACTATAGAAAATTCTTTATAGATTTGCATATTATTCTAGCAAAGGGATCATGTTAATACTCCCTACTATGTTCTGGTTTTAGTTTTTGTGTTGATGGGGAACTACCTCTGGTATGACAATCACAGTCATGATTATTTAAAACAACAACAACAAAAACAAACCATGGTGCCTTCCTCACGGAGACATCTGAGCACTTTTTTAGGCTCTCACATTCTTCTTGGATCCAGTATTTATTTTGTAGGCAACAGAAGTAAGAGCCATAGATTATAAACTCCTGGGTGTCAGAGTTGTAACCAAACCCTGATTTGCCTTCTAGGTCAAGTATATTCCCCAGAGTATAAAGCTAAAGAACACCAAACATAGTAGCTTTCTCTTATTATGTGAAGATTTGAAGAGAAGGACTTGAAAATCCTGTGTTTCTCTAGTTGTCAGACAGAATCGTTGGCTCCTATGGTCAGAGGCCATGTGCTGTTCATTCCATTTTTAAATTCTCATCACCTAGCAAGTGCTCAATACATACTTGAATGTGTCATTAACACTCATTTGATAAAACAGCATGACCATAAGCACTTTATGTCCAAGCTGTTCTACTTTCATCTCTGTAGACATCAAATCCGTGTTGTTACACAGAAAAAGCAAATTTAGGGTGTCTCTGCTTGTTCTAAAAACCAAGCCTTTCTCCTCACTCAGTTTTTACCATATAGTGCCACATGAACAGTGATATTTCTTAGTGATATCTCTAAAAAAGAAACCATAACAACAAATGTTTGAGCTCTTACCATGTGCTAGACTGTGATGAGGCCTCATATGCCTTATCTCTCTCCAGCCTTCCAGAAACCCAGTGAGTAGAGATTGCTACCTCATTGACAGATGAGGAAACTGAAAGCGCACTATAGTCAGGTAAAGAGCTGAAGGTCACACTGCCAAGATGTGAACCGAGGTGTTGCCAGCACTGCACACCACTTTATTATTTAGCAAAGGGGACTGAAGCCTTTGGGTAAAGAGAACGTGGCCATAGGAAAACAACATGTGAAAACATCAGTTCTTAAGGGGTCCTGAAAAGCACCCCTGAGCCACCTTCCACCCCTTCACACAGATCGCTTATCTCAGGCCTCTGAAGTACCTTAGGAAAGCTGAGCATAGAGACTCAGTAGAGACTGGGAGAAGCACTGGTGTAAACATTACTTGGCATGGGGTTTCCCTCAGTCTCAGGTATCACACTCTGTACTATACACAATACCAAGAGGATATTTCCTGTCTTCTCAGTGCTTTAAACCTACAGGGTAAAGTGCAGAATCATTCCTGTTTTCTAGCTTAGCTGGCATCTGAGTGATGTCTGTCTTCCCTAAGTACACATTCTCACACTCTCCTGTGGAACCAGAAGAAAGAAACCCTTGGTGGGTTACAGGGAAAGGTGATTTGCAGGGTTGCTGAGAAGTTGTGTGCCTGTCACCATGCTGGACACATACCAGTTTTGTGTGTTTATTTTCACAAGTTCAGATTCAGTCCTAAATTTTAGTATAAGTTTTAGAGCCCGTCAGAGAGGCTGTGCCATAAGAAAGCAGAGGCCCACAGTGTGTGGTGACTGACCCCGCCCCAGATTGCTGTGGCAGCCCATTGTCTACAAGATGTTAACTAGAGCTACAGCTGATGTTGGTCTAAATGAGGTGGCGGCTGGTGGCTGTTTCAACTGGTGGCTCACCCACAAACCTGATACAGAGGAAGCAAAGTATCATAGAATTGTAGGGTGGCCTTTTGGGAGCCCAAATTGGTGTAGTTAAGCAGCTTTATACATATTTCAACAAGGAATTAGTGCAACAGATTGATGCCTCTGATGCAGGGCTTAGCACTGTTTTCTCCCCTAAGATGTAGAGCAAGCAGCAGTATCCATGTCGTCAGCATAGGCCTGCACCATTCCCCCTTGAAGCTGCCAGAGCCGGTCAGAGAGGCTACGCCATAGGAAAGCAGAGGCTCACAGTGTGGTGCCTGACCCCACTCCAGATTGCTGACTTATACACATAGGGCTGGCGTGGATCTGTGCATCCCTCCCAGACTGAAGCAAGTGGGGACTGTACTGGGTTGAATTGTTGTTGTTAGGTGCCTTCAAGTCTGTTCCAACTCAAGCAACCCTATGTACAACAGAACAAAAAACATTGCCCGGTCCTGCACCATCCTCATAGTCATTGCTATGCTTGAGGCCATTGTCGCCACTGTGTCAATTTATCTCGTTGAAGGTCTTCCTCTTTTTCACTGACCCTCTGCTTTACCAAGCATGATGTCCTTCTCCAGGGCCTGATCCCTCCTGATAACATGTCCAAAGTATGTGAGAGGAAGTCTCACCATCCTTGCTTCTAAGGAGCATTCTGGCTTTACTTCTTCGAAGACAGGTTTGTTCATTCTTTTGGCAGTCCATAGTATATTCAGTATTCTTTGCCAACACCATAATTCAAAGGCATCAATTCTTCAGTCTTCCTTATTCATGTCCAGCTCTTGCACGCATAAGAGGCAATTGAAAGCACCATGGCTTGGGTCAGGCGTACCTTAGTCTTCAAGGTGACATCTTTGTTTTTAACACTTTTAAGAGGCCTTTTCAAATCCAAACTCCATGAGGGACTGAATTATTGGGCTGAGGGCTGTGGGGACCATGGTCTCAGGGAACATCTAGCTCAACTGGCATAATATAGTTTATAAAGAAAATGTTCTACATTCTACTTTGGTGAGTAGTGTCTGGCATCTTAAAAGCCTGTGAACAGCCGTCTGAGATACTCCACTGGTCTCATCCTTCAGGAGCAAGGGAAAATGAAGAAAACTAAAGACACAAGGGAAAGATTAGTCCAAAGGACTAACAGACCACAACTACTATGGCCTCCACCAGACTAGTCCAGTATAAGCAGATGGTGCCCAGCTACCACCACTGACTGCTCTGACAGGGATCACAATAGAGGGTCCCGGACAGAGCTAGAGAAAAATGTAGAACAAAATTCTAACTCACAAAAAAAAAA
>NW_004444052.1:9160293-9199298 GCF_000243295.1 Trichechus manatus latirostris
GAGACTAAAGGGGCACACCAGCCCAGGGGCAAGGACTAGAAGGCAAGAGGGGACAGGAAAGCTGGTAATAGGGAACCCAAGGTCGAGAAGGGAAAGTACTGACATGTCATGGGGTTGTTAATGTCATAAAACAGTGCGTACTAACGGTTTAATGAGAAGCTAGTTTGTTCTGTAAACCTTCATCTGAAGTGCAATTAAAAAAAGGAAAAGATCTTTTGCAGCAGATTTGCCCAATGCAGTGTGTCTTTTGATTTCCTGACTGCTACTTCTGTAGGTGTTGATTGTAGATCCAAGTAAAATTAAATCCTTGACAATGTCAGTCTTTTCTCCATTTGTCATGATGTTGCTTATTGGTCCAGTTGTGAGGATTTTTTGTTTTCCTTATGTTGACGTGTAATTCATACTGAAGGTTGTAGTCTTTGATTTTCATCAGTAACTGCTTCAAGTCCTCCTCACTTTCAGCAAGCAAGGTTGTGTCATCTGCATACCGCATATTGTTAATGAGTCTTCCTCCAATCCTGATGCTGTGTTCTTCATGTAGTACAGCTTCTCAGATTATTTGCTCAATATACAGATTAAATAAGTATGGTGAAAGGATACAACCCTGACGCACACCTTTCCTGGCTTCAAACCATGCAGTATCCCCTTGTTCTGTTCAAACAACTGCCTCTTGATCTATGTACAGCTTTCTCATGAGCACAGTTAAATATTCTGGAATTCCCATTCTCCGCAATGTTGACCATAATTTGTTACGATCCACACAGTCAAATGCCTTTGCATAGTCAATAAAACACAGGTAAACATCTTTCTGGTATTTCTCTTTCAGCCAGGATCCATCTGACCTAGTGTCCCCCAAAATCCATGTGCAGCTGGAACCTGTGAATGTGACCTTATTTGGAAATACAGTCTTTGCAGATGTAATCAAGTTAAGATAAGGCCATACTGGATTAGGGTGGGCTCTAAATCCAATATGATTGATGTCCTTATTAAAAAACAAACAGTTGCCATCAAGTCATTTCCAACTCATTAGCAATCCCATGTGTGTCTGTGCTGCACAGGGTTGCAGTGACTGATAATTTTTTTCAGAAGTAGATCACCAGGCCTTTTTTCCGAGCCACCTCTGGGTGGACTCAAACCTCCCACCTTTTGGTTGTAGTACACAGGGACTTTGGTGTCCTTATAATTTGGACACAGAAACACAGACGCACATGTGATGACAGAGGAAGAGACTGGAGTGATGTGTCTACAAGTCAAGGAAGTCAAAGATGGCTGGCAACTACTAGTAGCCAGGTGAGACAAGGAAGGATTCTTCCATAGAGCCTTCAGAGGAAGCATGGCCCTTCCAACACCTTCTCCAGAGCTGTGAGAGAATAAACTTCTGTTGTTTTAAGCCACTTAGTTTATGCTGATTTATTATGGCAGCCCTAGGAAACCAATCCAGGGGCCTTGGGCTGGTGTGGCCTGCAGGTTCCAAGGCCAGGGAAGTCTACACTAAAAAGATGCTTCCTCCTTCTGCAGGGTGGAAAGAACCCACAGGCATTTACCTCTTCTCACAGAGGTTCTCCATGACATATGGTAAGGTTGAGAGTCCATAAGCAAGGCAGTCTGTCATCATTCTGGATTACGATGGTAACAGAACATATGAGGGTGTTCTTTTGAGGCTTTGAAAAGGTGTCTGAATTTGTTTCAGAGTAGGTAGGTTCCCTGAGGGACCAAAAAAACAAAACCTGTTGCCGTTGAGTCGATTCCAACTCACAGTGACCCTATAAGACAGAGTAGAAATGCCCTGTAGGGTTTCCAAGGTTGTAATCTTTATAGAAGCAGACTGCTACAGCTTTCTCCCGCAGAACGGCTGGTGGGTTCAAACCACCAACCTTTCGCTTAGCAGCCAAGCACATAACCACTGAGCCACCAGGACTCCTGAGGGACAGCCGTATTTAATCTTTCACCTTTGGCCCGAGCAGGAAAAAAAGTCTAGCTTTGAGACCAGGCTCGGCTTTTAGAACCTGAGTTGAGATGATGAAAGTGTCATGTTAGCAGAGTCATTTGGAAGTAGAGAGGCAGATAACGGCCTTGCTGGCCAGGGCCTCTCATCTAATTCCTGCCAAACCATACAGCAGTGTGGGTCCGACCAGTTACAGAAAGTTTTGGCTCTGACAGTGGTTTTTGAAGTGTGGTCCCCGGACCAGCAGCATCAGCATCACCTGGGAACTCAACTGGAAATGCACATTCTCTGAATCAGACCTACTAAATCCAAAACTCTGGGAGATGAGGCCTGCAGTCTGGGTTTTAACAAAGTCTCCAGGGTATTCTGGTGCACACATAGAGCCTTCCTCTGAAGGCTCTATGGAGTTTGAGAAACCGCTGGGCTGTATTTCAATGGCACACATGAGGTTTTGAGACCAGATTCTCTTTTAACCAGACAGCAAGTCTTGAGCACCTCTGGGTGATAGAGGTACTGAGCTTTCCTAAAAGGCAGGTGACGTTCTCATACAAGCCTGAAAGAGGCTCTGAGTCTTGGCAGATGTGATCCTTGATACCGGGATTGGGCAGCATAGTGGTCAGGGACAGGTCACAATGAAGAATGACTGAAGACCTGGAAATCTTTATCTAAATGTGGGTTAAAAAAAATATCCCCTGGATGAAGGAAGGGTACACGAGCCTCTCTGTACTATTCTTGGAACTTCCTGTGGATCTGTAATTATTTCTAAAACAAAAAAAATACCCAAGAGCTTCTGGATTTTCAAAGTTCACATTTGAGTTGAACGAGAAAAATAATAAGCTCTGTCTTCGTTATCTAGTGCTATTATAACAGAAATACCACAAGTGGATGGCTTTAACAAACAGAAATGTATTCTCTCTCTCAGTTTAGAATTCAGGGTGCTGGCTCTAGGGGAAGGCTTTCTTTCTCTGTCAGCTCTGGAGGAAGGTCCTTGTCTCTTTTGAGCTTCTGCTCCTAGACAATCTTCATGTGGCTTGGCTCTCTCTTCCCCCATCTCTGATTCTCTTGCTTACTTGATTTAATCTCTTTTATATCTTAAAAGAGATTGACTGAAGATACACCATACACTAATCCTGTCCCATTAACATAAAAGACAACCTATTCCCAAGTGGGATTATAACCACAGGCATAGAAGCTAGGATTTACAACACTTATTTTTTGGGGACACAGTTCAATCCACAACAGCCTTTCCCTGAATACCAGTTACATCCATCTGTAGTATAACTCAAACTTTCTTTGAAATCCTTTTTAGAAACAAAAAGACATGTCTGTTTCGTTGATGAGAACTGCATCTTTTACTCTACTCATTATCTAGGAGTATCCTACTTTTTGAGTAGGTGGTTATATGTCTCCAAAATGCTTCCTAGGGAGGTGCAGGAACAACACAGCCTGCAGTTACTGCGAATAGGACTGTGTTTTGGATAGAAGGTTCTTAACCTTACCAGGCTGGACTCTGAGGCAGATTCTGTACCTTTGAGCAGGGAAGGGGGGAAAGCCCTAACTTCTAACTAATGGCATGAAAGCTGCCCCTTGCAGGGTGTCCACATGCATGCCTCTGCTTCACACCAGTCCCTCAAGTCCTCTCTAAACATCCTGCAGGTGCTTGGTTGGAAGGTGGAATGAGACCATGTATCTGTAAAGACCAAGCTGACAGCAAAGAGGACTCTTTAAATGAACTGTTATTCTCTGTATCGGGAGAGGAAGAAAATTTACAATTAAGAGATCTCTGTCCACTTAACTAGTAACTCAAGAGGAGATGTAAGAAAGTCCAGCCTAAATCTCTGGGGATGGAGTTGCAAGAATTGCCAGGAATAATTCCACTTTCAAGGACAGTATGAAGATTGCAGAGTCCAGAAGTGCAGATTACCTTCTGGAAACATTGCATTTTTGCTCTCCAGAGGGAGGATGAGGTCCATGAGAAGCTGAAGGACAAGGGCTGCAGAATGAGTACACTGCGCCTTTCATTTGATTATAATTAGGAGCTGGATGACTGTTTTCATATCTGGTGAAGCTTCCGTGTCTCTTGTGTGCGGGGATAGTTATCCTAACTCACCCATTGAGCATGGAGTTGTGTGAATTTTTTTTCCTTAGTCAGTGGAGATAAAAGATTGCTGTAAATTTCTGGGGCAGGTGGCAAGCTGGTTTACGGAATGCAAGGCGATGAGAACCTCTGGCTTACGGAAAGTAGCATGAATTAATAATCATTTAATTGGCTCCTCCATTATGTTGTTGGTTTGGGAGATGAAGTTTAGATGGAGGGGCTGTCAGTGGTACTTAAGCTAAGAGTCTGATGGTTGAGAAGTGGGGGTGTGGCTGCCTTTGGCCTCTTCACAAGGATCAAATGTCAGGCAGCATCCCAGGCCCTTGGTAGACTCACCTTGGGGCCTACAAAAGGAAGAGGATCAGCACTTTGGTGAATACACCGCCACATGCCAGTTTATCATGAAGAAAGGAAATGCAGAAGAAACTTCCCAGCAATGTGGACAGCTCAAGGCCTGACCAGGATCTCCCCAAAGTGAGGCCTCTGGCCAGAGGGAGGCTGGCCTGTAGCCCAGAATGCCCACTATACCAAGAGGTTCCAGTTCTGCTTCATTTCTAACTTTCCTTCAGGTTTCTTTTTCATGAGTCAGCAACTCCATGCCTAACCTGGCTTTAGCGTTGTAGAGACTAAGTCACTAGATGAGAAATGAGGTATGTGTAGGCATTAAATCCATTGGCAGTCTCTGGCATTGCCAGTATAACTCACTTTTTCTGTGCAAAAATTTCAGTGACTTGGATATTGAATTTGTTAGGGGGGATTGGGTGTGAGTTTGTACCTAGGAAGAGCAGTTTTGTCAGGTGCAGTTATACCAGAACCAAACCTAACCCACTGCCATTGAGTTGATTCCAACTGATAGTGACCCGGTAGGGACAGAAAAGAACTGCCCCACAGGGTTTCTAAGGCTGTAAATCTTTACTGAAGCAGACTGCCATGTTTCTCTTGTGGAGCAACTAGTGGGTTTGAACCCCTGATCTTTCAGTTAGTAGCTGAGTACTTTAACCACTGTGCCACCACAGCTCCTAGGTGCAGTTATAAAACAGAAAACCAAACCCGTTGCCATTGAGTCAATTCTGACTCATAGCAACCCTACAGAACAGAGCAGAATGGCCCCATAGGGTTTCCAACGAATGGCTGGTGGATTCAAACTGCCAACCTTCTGGTTAGCAGCCTAGCTCTTAATCACTGCACCACCAGGGCTCCAGGTGCAGTTATTAGGGGACTGTTAATGTTTAAGGGCTGTGTTTCTACCATAGCTGGCCACTTTACAAGCTCCCTAAATGACACCATCCTTACCTATTCATTAAAGTCAGTCAGGTTCTACATGAAGCTTTGCTTTTAATTACTCTGTGTGCTTGAAAGTATTAACACCATTTCTTGAAGATTGCAAAAAAAAAAAGAAAAAAGGCATGAGTTCAGATTGGCACTCTTCCCTACTCCCTCTAATTAGTGTGGAGAATAATAGGTATTATTATTCTCTAGAATAAAAAATTATTTCTAGAAGTTAAATATGTCTTAAATATGACGAAAACAGAAGATATCTGGAAGTTGACGTGTCTCCATAAGTAAATGAATTTTTTTTTTTTTTTTTGAGGAAGCCATGTAGTGACTACTGTGTTTCCTTTTAAAATGTAACTCTTTTGCCTCCAGTGTAGAGGAAGCTAAGAGAATAGAGTGAAGCATCATGAATCTGATCTGCCTATCTTAGTATTTGTCTTTGTCAGTTTTAGTGGCCAGCCCTTCACAGTTTAGCGGGAAATGGTGGCTCTGGGCCCAGAAAACCTACTTTGAATTTTCTGTACTACATACCAAGGACATGCCAGCCCTTCCCATGCCTCATCAACCGTAACACCTAACCTGTTGAACAGGCGCCTTTTCACTCCTTCGAAAGTTTGTGTGGCAGGGAATCCCCAGCTCACATGCTGTTTGATTTTGGTAGAGGTTTCACCCGGCATTTCCCATTTACCTATCTTTATATGGAGTATGTCATCTGTAGCATGTGCACTCACATGATTCCTTGCCACATTTTCATCCCCTTTGAAATGCTGGGAGCCCAGCCTGTTGCCTATGGAAAATTCATTGAGATTTAACACATCTTTTCACATGACATAGCTACCAAAATGAGAAAAATTGCTTTAACTAGCAAAGTAAAAAATACCACCTGATGTTTTGCACAGTATAGATCCAAATATAAACTTTTTCATGGGCAGCTGAATTTAAATGCTAAACCATTTAATTATATTATTAAATGTAATATAATTACATGACAGACTTAGAAAATGGGAAAATAGTCAATGATGACATCACCTTCATACGACAGTCATTTTCTTCTAGTCGGTTTTCTAATGCCTAGTTTTTTACATAGCGGTCACATGGTATAATGCACTTTTTACTATTTTTTTCCATTTGACATTCCCAAATATTCTTCCATATTGGTTCATAGCTATCATTTTTAATGTCTTCTAATACTCAATAGAATAGCTGTACCATTATCTACTTAACTATGCCCTGTTGTAAGACTTATAGGTTGTTTGCAGTTCATTTTGTCTTTACTGTTAAAACCACAATAGGTAGTAATTCTTCAAGTTGTTTGGCTTTTTTGTTACCAGTATAAACCAAAGATTCTAGGCATTATTAAATTATTTAGATTATTTAAACTCTGCTTGTCTCTGAAGCACATCTATTTCTCACTCCTTGGAAATTCTATGGGGCAGTTCTACTCTGTCCTATAGGGTCGCTGTGAGTCGGAATCGACTCGATGGCAATGAGTTTGGCTGGTTTGGTTTTCTAATGTGAAATCTTAGTGGACTCAGTGACCAATAATCGATTTTTTTTTTAAAGTAGTGTTTTCTATATTGTGACATCTCTCCTAGAATTTAAGTTAAAGTTTAGGAAAGTCTTCAAAGCAAAAAACCACAGTACTTTCTCTCTTGGTGTTTATACAGCCTCATTTACTTATGCCCACAGTGTGTGCTAGTAATAGAACTGAAGCTGAAATTGATTTTGAGACTCTGGCCTTTCTGAATTGTTTAGAGAGAGCACTTTAAGAAAACCTGGAACTGTCTATGGCTTCACATAAGCCCTTATGCAGCTGCTGATGGAAAACTTGTACAATTGTTCGCCAGTCTACAGAAAATGTTTAAAGATTTTGGTACCATGTCGTGATAGGGACTGATGTTTTACTGTCTGAGGTCAAACTAGGGAGGGGGCTGTGTCAGCTGTAGTTAACCTAATTCTTAGGAGAAGTCCCCACATCACGCAGGGAAAAAACAATGGATTGAAACTGGGTGTTTTCCTTATAAGGGAATCCGTTATATGAATGGCATGGCTTTATCTTCATAGAAGGAGCTAGTGAGCAGCAGGTGGCTAATGGTCAGTTCTAGACAGATTTGATCACATAAAAATGCTGGTTGTCCTGGATAGAAGGGAGTTGAACCCCAGAAGCCTTTGCACCAGTAGATGTAGTATTTCATATGATAGACAGGCTGTTGTGTTACTGAGAAGAACGAGTGAGTGCTGATGTTATTTCTTAAAATGCTTTGCAAGGACTCTGTAGCTTAAGCTCACAAAGGAAGCTTTAGAATTCCCGAGCAGCTTGAGAGTTTGAACAAAAAAAATCATAGAAGTTCCCCTCTCCATGCAGGGGGAAAGAATAGTGGCTTCTGAAACCAGAATTTTCACCTCTGCAACCTTGTCACAATTCATTACGTGTTTGGTGTTGAGGGAAGAGGATGGGCTCTTTGGTCCTACAAGGAAGCAGGTGGCTGTAGTGGGCTACTGTGTTTGCTTTTCAGCACTGAGTGAGTGAGATTAGTTGGGTGGTGTCTGCCTCAGTGCCCATTCACTCACTTCACCAATCACCTGCACAACTGACAGTCATTCCACAGGGGGGGTGGCAGGCAGATTGATGGCTCTTTACAAGGTGGGGTCACAGTCCTGTAAAAGCAGGTGTTGTTTCAGGTCAGACTAACTAAGGAAAAGACAGGGATGGGTGTTTGGAATAGAATCTGTGTCTTGGTTTGCCTCTGGAGGAAGGAGGAACAGATAGCAGCTCTTTCCTAACTATCAGCTGTCAGCCTAAACAAATGCCCACCAGTTGGGATGGAAATAGGGAAAGCAAAAGATGGCTGTGACAAATAAGCATATAAATTTCACCTGATGCCTCTCCTCTCTTCCCATCGTTAGAATGCATTTGAACAGCTCATATATAGAAGATAGCCACTAAGCAAAAGTGAAAATGATGAACAGGGAACCTTCAGAAGGGGGCAAGAAGAACTGGAAGTCCCTGAAACATTAATTAAAGACTCCTGTTGTGGGAGTGTTCAGGCGAGGGCCCATCTGTCTGCAATGTCTAAAACCTGCCATGTGAGCTTCTGCAGGATCAGGTCTGCAGGGGGCCAGGAGATGGGAAGTGGGCCGTGGGGGAACTGGTCTAGCATGTTACAGCACCTAGTTAATCGGCAGCCAGAGTATCACATTGAATATCCAGCCGTCATATATTACCTTTCAAGTGAAAATGAATAACTCCCATTAAGAGCAAAATGGGTTTGAAGTCGATTCGAGACAGATTAAAGTACTGTTATGAATGTGTGTGTTGGGAGGAGGAGGGGTCTGTGTGTAATAATGCCTGTCCTTGGACTTTTTAAATAATAGATGTCTTACAAACTTATGTAGACCAGGTTACCAAGATACTGGGGTTAAAGGTCACAAGATGTGCATTCTGGGAAGAGCATCAACTTCCTGGAATATTTCCTGCATTTAGCAATTTTTTCAAAATTATTTTGTGGCTTTATGATTTTAATGAATAAAATTGATTTTCTAAAATTGCTTATTAAAGTACACATCTATAATGACAGCATCTTGGTGTCCACGTCAGAACAAATTTCAAAGCTGGCATAAAATGGAAATACATGCTAGATAACTAGACAAGATGAGACAGAAAGCAGTTTTACAAAGGAGTAAAACTGAGGCTTTCAAAACCAGTGACCTAAATGCTGTGTCAAATTATTCTGTGGACATATATTTTCTTACTACCATTTTCGAGGGATTTTTTCCTATTGCTTTTAGCAAAATTATGAAAAACAGAGCCCCACATCAAAAACAAGTGAGAGCCAACCATCACATACTCATCAGGTTTTGGAATAGCCAAATGCAACCATCCTGGAATTTGTTATTACACTAGAAGAGCCCTGCTTTCCTGGTTAAACCTTCACATGGCTGTTTCTCATCAGAATCTTCCAGCTCCCGTTCCTGCTTCAGAGCACTGCTTCCACCACCACTTCCATACCCACTGTTTGCTACTTAAGTCTCATGTGACTGTCCTCATTAATTAGTATTTTGGTTTTGGGGTGGGGAAAGGGATATGGTTTGGGCAAGCTGTTAGGAAACTTTCCCTCTTACCACCCACGCTGAATAAACTCTTGTGTCTGTAGCACTGGCTGCATTATAACTTGGACTAATGCCCTGCCCAGTCCACTCCTCAGTTGCATCTTCCCCAAAAGCAAATTGCTAAACCCAACCTTGATTTTTCCACATATTCGTATGCAGATATCCATGTAAACCTTTCTTAGATTACGTTTATCATGCTGTCTATGATGTGTGTGATTCCGAGAACTAGGACAAAAAAGTTGTGAGTATGTAGTTTACTTTACCTTTATAAAAGCAGAGGGTAAACAGAGGGTGTCTGGTACTTGGTTGGCTAAGTGGTTGGCAAAGTAATTGATGAGTTTCCCACCCACCCTCACCCTACTGCCCCCCACAGCCAGCAGATTGTGTCTTGACTGGGGGACTTCAGAACAGACTGCATTTAGCTTAAAACTATATAAATCCAATGCAGAGCTTCTTGCTCCATATCTTTTTTTCCTAGTGTTCAGATGTGAAAGTAATGGCTGGAATTCATGAGGGGAGGAAAAAACACTTGCTTCTTTTCCAGCATGCTTGATAAGTCAGTCTGGATGCTCATCCTTCTTGGATATTGGTGTTGCCAGAAAATACTGTGCTATAGATGAATGTTGATTTTCACCTAAAGCAAACCCTCTGGGAGCTGGCCTGGTCTGGCTGCTGTATGTACTGCATCTTCCATGTTCTTTTCCAGCCTCATCCAGCCAAGGAGAGAAGGAGCTGACAGATTCTCCTGCAACCTCCAAACGTATCTCCTTCCCAGGTAGCTCAGAGTCTCCCCTCTCTTCAAAGCGACCAAAAACATCTGAGGAGACTAAACCAGAGCAGGTGAGCCTGGTGGGGGCTCTGCTGATGGGGTGAGGGAGATGGTTGTTAGACACTAGTGGGAAATGAACTCTTGGCTGGGTGGGCTTGGGACAGACAAAAGTTGCTGGTGAGAAGTGAAGATTCAGCCAGAGGGGTGGGTGTGTTCCCCACAGATGTACCAGTGTCCCTACTGCAAGTACAGCAATGCCGACATCAACCGGCTCCGGGTGCATGCCATGACACAGCACTCCGTGCAGCCCATGCTTCGCTGCCCCCTGTGCCAGGACATGCTCAACAACAAGATCCACCTCCAGCTGCACCTCACCCACCTCCACAGTGTGGCACCTGACTGCGTAGAGAAGCTCATTATGACGGTAAGGCACCAGGTGCAGGACCCTGTGGCTTTTCTTTCCCCAGAGATCAAAGCAATAGTATGGACAAGACACTGTGTTGCTGGAAGTGAAAGCCAATGTGGAGTTGGAGATGTCAGAAAATTATCCTAGTTCTGTGACCTTTGTCCTTTCTACTGCACCGCCTTAGACCGGGCATGATCGGGCCCAAAGTGCTGAATATGCATGTGGCTTCTCAAGCTCCCTTATCATCCTCTCTCCCCTCCAAACACAGAGGTATAGACCATTTATATGATGAAATTGTTAATTCAGATTCTCCAGACCTTACTGAGCAGGTCAAGTTCTGGGTTGCTCTTAGGTTCCTTATGTCTTATTTCAATCTCATAACAGCCCTGTTTAGAAAACAAAAAGTTTGACAAGTTCAAATTAACAAATGAGAAAACTGAGGCTTAGAGAAGTTAGTTTAATTGATGCTGATTTTAAGTGGCAGAGTTGAGATTTGAACTCAGATTTTCCAACTCCAGGAGTGTGGTCTTCTGGAGTTTCTCAAGTGGATACTTTTGTTCGCAAAGCAGGAAAACGGTCAATTAGATACAACATTTTGATTCATGAATGCGGGCTTTGCATTTTGAACGTGATGTGGCTACACCGGCAGGTTTTGAAAGCACGGCTCTAAATGGCCACCGTAACATGGCCCACAAGGTTAGCATAAAGATTTACATCTAATCTTAATGTGAAAACTTTTCAGAATACCACAGATGATACAAATGTTCCACTTTGGATTTCTGCTGGGGCTGCTGTGAGAGCCCTCTCTTCCTTTTTGTAAAAGGAAAAACCACCAAAGAGATTTAATCCTACTTCTAACTTAGCATTATTTCAACAGTGAAGTAAGTTAATTTGATTGCCTTTTCATGCAAAGATTCCCAGAGAGGTAGTTTGTTCAGAATTCCACATGATAACTGCAGGTCACAGAAACATAACCTCTAGGTATCTCCTATTCTGTTTGGTTATGCAAAATTAATGAATATTGTTGTGATGTTTAGTCATGAGTAGCATATAGTTGATGATGCATCAAGAGAACTTTAGCAGCCAGCGGGAAACTCAGAGGTGACCTAGCATGAGTTTCATTTCATAGATCTTTCAGGCTATAACTTCACTTTCCATGGATATGTTCAAATAGACTGGTGAACAATGTTGAAAGATTCTGTAAGTGGACAGGTGGGTTTCTATAAATTAGGTTTCCTCAGCATTCTCACCAAGCTTGGAAATAACAAGGGGGATTTTCCCAGGCCTCATAACACTTTCCATCACGTGGTCTGCTGGAACCATGGTAGCCTGAAGTAGCAGAAAGAGGTGTGGGGAAGGAGACACTATCAATACCTAACTACATTTTTCTTTGCCTCAGGTGATTATTTTTTCTGTTTAATACAAATCTAGTCTAGGAACTCTGGGCCAATAGTAATTTGCATGACTGATTTATAACAGACAGTACAACACTTCATTTATACATCCCTAGGGACTTGAACCCAAATTATATTTTAAATATCTATTGTTTGTCATATTTTTTACAACAGCAGTAGTAAAGCACATGTGAAGCAGTGAGTCTGGTGATCATTATGAATCTTCTTCATCTGCCAACAGTGTCTCCAGGGAAAGAATGCTAATGGTTTAACTCCCAGAAATAACCATAAGGTATTTCTGGGAGTTAACCCACTAACTAGCACCTTCTCAAGCAGTTATTCTCAACCTTTTAGAAACTCTGAAGAAAGCTGTATAACAGCCATGCTTAAATTATTCTATGCACACTAAAGTTTGACAGCCACTCTTACAGACCTCCATCTAGTATTCTGCATATACGAAAGTGTGCATTTAATGCCAGGTTGCATAAGGATACCCTGAAGTTAATCCATGGAACTTGGTTAAGAAATCTTGTTCTAGAAGAATCCCTGACAGCATAATTATGTAGGAGAAACATTTTTTTTCCCTAAAGGTCCTGTGCTTGGCATCTTGTATAGGAACCTGTCTGCCTCGTCTTTCCACAGCAGACAATAGAGATGCTTTCCAGACATTTCTGAAAAGTGTGCAAATTGTGGGGAATGTGGTTATAAGAAGTTGATCTGTTAGCAACAAGAGTATGTTAATGGCTTCAGGAATATGTTGAAAGTTGTAGGAAACATAAATTGTAATCATATAAGGGTTTCTCACTCTGCATGAAAGTGGACGTAAGGGTGATTTTGCAGTCTCTTTGCATAGGAAGATGGAGTCAGTGCTGGGCTGTTGGTACTGAATTGGTTTTTCATGTCATGAGGATGGTTTGCACTGAGCCAAATAACGCATTTCCACCTAGACCCTTTGATTCAGCAGTAAAAGATGAGCAACCAGGGTTAGGGGGAAATATGTAGCCATACCACAGGGTGAGGCTGGAATTCTGTTGAGGACTGGAATCCTGATCTTGGTCTCTGCAGCTGAAGAATCAAAACAGATGGTTGTGTCTTTCCTCTGAGAAGTTTGATGTTAAGACAGAATTTGCAATTATTTTACAACTAAGTGATTATAGTGAACATGTGGTTAAAATCCTGCCCCTAGAAGGTATTTCACTGTAATTTTATTAGAAAATTGGCCCTGGGAAAGTACTCGTTAGGCTTTCTGACTGTATCTCTGTTTACTCCTGGCCAACTGGAACAGGGAACTCGGCAAACAACAGGACGAGAAATGCC
Source organism: Trichechus manatus latirostris (assembly GCF_000243295.1). NCBI lineage: Eukaryota > Metazoa > Chordata > Mammalia > Sirenia > Trichechidae > Trichechus > Trichechus manatus. The sequence continues at coordinate 9,173,608 of NW_004444052.1, forward strand.
CCTCAAATCGAAGCTCCATTTTCTAAACGATATCATTAAGAAATAGCCAGTCCACCCCGGATAAGTAAAGCATTACTGAAGAAGAACAACAAAGTGGGAGACCTCACACTACCTGATTTTAGAACCTATTATACCACCACAGTAGTCAAAACAGCCTGGTACTGGTACAACAGACACATAGACCAATGGAACAGAATTGAGAATCCAGATGTAAATTCACCCACCTATGAGCAGCTGATATTTGACAAAGGTCCAAAGTCCATTAATTGGGGAAAAGACAGTGTCCTTAACAAATGGTACTGGCATAACTGGATCTCCATCTGCAAAAAAATGAAACAAGACCCATACTTCACACCATGTACAAAAACTAACTCAAAATGGATCAAAGACCTAAATATAAAATCTAAAACAATAAAGATCATGGAAGAAAAAATAGGGACAACTCTAGGAACCCTAATACATGGCATAAACACAATACAAACCATAAGTAACAATGCACAAACACCAGAAGAAAAACCAGATAATTGGGAGCTCCTAAAAATCAAACACTTATGCTCATCCAAAGACTTCACCAAAAGAGTAAAAAGACAACCTACAGGCTGGGAAAAAAATTTTGGCTATGAAAAATCTGATCAGTGTCTAACCTCTACAATTTACAAGATACTGCAAAACCTCAACAACAAAAAGACAGATAACGCCATTGAAAAATGGGCAAAGGATATGAACAGGCACTTCACCAAAGAAGACATTCAGGTGGCTAACAGACATATGAGGAAATGCTCACAATCATTAGCTATTAGAGAAATGCAAATCAAAACTATAATGAGATACTGTCTTCACCCCAGCAAGGCTAGCATTAATCCAAAAAACACAAAAGAATAAATGTTGGAGAGGTTGTGGAGAGACTGGAACACTTACACACTGTTGGCGGGAATGTAAAATGGTACAACTACTTTGGAAATCGATTTGGTGCTTCCTTAAAAAGCTAGAAATAGAAGTACCATACAATCCAGCAATCCTGCTCCTTGGCATATATCCTAGAGAAATAAGAGCCATCACACAAATAGATACATGCACACCCATGTTCACTGCAGCACTGTTCACGGTAGCAAAAACATGGAAACAACCTAGGTGCCCATCAGCGGATAAATGGATAAACAAATTGTGGTATATTCACACAATGGAATACCGTGCAACAAGAAACAACGATGAATCTGTGAAATATAACATGGATGAATCTGGAAGGCATTATGCTGAGTGAATTTAGCTAGTCGCAAAAGGACAAATATTGTATAAGACCACTATTATAAGAACTCAAGAAAAGATTTAAACACAGAAGAAAACATTCTTCGATGGTTATGAGGGTGGGGAGGGAGGGAGAGGGGCTTTCACTAACTAGATAGTAGACAAGAATTACTTTAGGTGAAGGGAAGGACAACACACACTACAGGGGAAGTCAGCACAACTGGACTAAACCAAAAGCTAAGAAGTTTCCTGAATACAGCCAAACACTTTGAGGGACAGAGTAGCAGGGGTGTGGTTCTAGGGACCATGGTTTTAGGTGACATCTAGGTCAACTGGTGTAACAAAGTTTATTAAGAAAATGTTCTGCATCCCACTTTGGTGAGTGGCGTCTGGGGTCTTAAAAGCTAGCAAGCAGCCACCGAAGATGCATCAATTGGTCCCAACCCACCTGAAGCAAAGGAGAATGAAGAACACCAAAGACACAAGGAGAATATTAGCGCAAAAGACAGAAGGGGCTACATAAACCAGAGACTTCATCTCCCTTAGACCAGAAGAACTAGATGGTGCCTGGCTACCACCAGTGACTGCCCTGACAGGGAACACAACAGAGAGTCCCTCATGGAGCAGGAGAAAAGTGGGGTGCGGAACTCAAATTCTAGTAAAAAAGACCAGACTTAATAGCTTGACTGAGACTGGAGGGACCCCAGATGACATGGCCCCAGGACTCTGTTAGCCCAAACTAAGAACCTTCCCAAAGCCAACTCTTCAGGCAAAGGTCAGACTGGACCATGGGACATAAAATGATACTTGTGAAGAGTGTGCTTCATAGCTCAAGTAGATACATGAGACTAAATGGGCAGCTCCTCTCCAGAGGCAAGACGAGAAGCAGAGAGGGTCAGGAGCTGGTTGAATGGACATGGGAAATCCCGGGTGGAAAGGAGAAGTGTGCTGTCACAGTATAGGGAGAGCAACTAGGGTCACATAACAATGTGTGTATAAACTTTCGTATGAAAAACTAACTTGAATTGTAAACTTTCACTTAAAGCACATTAAAAATAAAAAAACAAATAGCCAGTCCACAGTTATTCATCCTCGAAGAAGAGAAAGTTATGTCTGCTTTGTCTCTGAATGGCTAGATGAATGGCAGTTGTACGGAGTGGTAACTTCCTAGTCAGATGTAGCCTTTGGCTGCAGAATAGGAAAAGCTGGCAAAACCCACCAAAAAGAAAATTCCTGGCAGACCTGGGTGTGTCCAGAGTATCTAAAGCTATAAATTCTGGTAAATATTATTTGCTGTCTGAGTCCAAGTTCTCAGGCTCTAGCTTGAATTGGGTTTTGGTCCCTCTAAAAGTAAATTCCACCCTGATGAATGGAAATAGATTACTTTCTACACAATGTCTTTCCGTTCAGTTGTAAATGGAGAGCGTTTTGAGGAGGCTTCATTTAATAATACCTTATCAGACAGCTTTCAGGAACCTGCAGTGTCTAATATGTCTGTTGCTATGGTGACAGCTGCTTGCTTATGCTCTGCATCTCATATCTGTGTCTTCCACGGGCCCTCTTCCTTTTATCAATGAGGGGGCTTGAAAAATTTTCTCTACTGGGAACAATTGCAGCACTGGCCCTCCACTATGGAAACCACATCCACAGCACTTCACTCTGTTTGGCCTATTGGAAACAGGGCTCCAAATGGTGTCCTTACCCGTCATACGAAAGAAAAGAAATCTATAAAGCTTAAGGGAGATGAGACAAGTGCCCTTCCAGGCCTGGCTGGAAGCCCACCCCCAATGTCAGTTTCACATAACTAAGTCTGGTCTATCTACATAGAAGCTGGAGATTTCGAAATTGGTGGTGATGGAGAAACTGCTGCTCTTTGGCCTCATTTTCCCAGTCTTTTGGAGACGGAGGGTAGACGGGTGGGGAACATGTTTATGGCCCCTAGGTGAAAATGGGAAAGCCCACCTACCATGACATTTCAGTACTCTTAAATTACTCTAATTGATCACTATCTTTCTAAGTGACAGAACATACCACTGGGATCCTGGAGCATTAATATGGGAAAGTTTCTTTGTTGCTCAATTACTTAACAAAATACGGCCTCAAAATGAAGATGGGGATTGGTTCCTGAACATCCCAGGAACAGCTTTTTCTCTAGCTCTTTGTCTTTTCCCTTTTGGTTGTTCTTAATATTCCGTATTTTTTGTGTGTGCACAGACTTCTCTTCCTGCTCCTGGTCCTGCACTGCCTTCAGTTTCCTCTGTATCTCTCTTTGGGGAGCAATAGTTTGTCTTCTGTGATTTTTCAGTCACTTCTCTGCCTCTGTGCTACGTGTGTCTATGTGTCTCTGGGACAAGCTGGCTGTCTTGCTCTCACCCCACCCCCCACTGAGCCTCTCTGGTGGCCACTGGCCTTGGGGCTGTAGCACTGGCCTGGTACCTGCTATCTCACTTTGTCTCCATCTCAGAGGAAGGTAATGAAAATAATCGGGCTTCATTAATTCCAAGCCCTGTGAGATGATAGCCATTTGGAGCCCTGTTTGCCAATTAGATGGTCTAAATTAGATGTGACCTTGGTATACTGCCACTGCTTGCCTCTCTGAGTCTAATGAAGCTTTTCTCTCCAATTCATTCTCCTTCTCAGCTCTCATTTCTGCGTGTGTGTGTGTGTGTGTGTGTGTGTGTGTGTGTGTAACTGTTCATGTGTTTCCTTTTCTCTCACCCGCCTTTTTTTTTCAGTCTTCCTCACTCCCAGTTTTAAAAATTTGGTTTGGGGTTACATTTGTTTCTGGCCCAAATGAATGTTAATATGGCTCTGCAGTATTTACTAGTGGGTTTTAGGTTTAAAAAATGAAACAATTAGATAGACAACCTCGCAGAAGACATTTTAGAGACAATACTAAGGCCTCCAGACCCCCCGGTCGTGTGACCAGCCTAGCACATTTGCTGAAAGGGAGGGGAAAAAAAACTCTGAAGCTCTTCTGCTAAGAGCTGCCCTGGTTAGTTAGCTGCAGAAGTGCAGAAACCAGCTAGCCAGCCCCAGTGACCATCTAGGGACAAGAGGAAGTAAGCAGGTGGACTCACTGGGCAGTCAGCTTTTGATACACTACTAGGTAGATGCAGTTAGGTTTTAACTTCATGCCTACATTTTTGAGATAGCAACAGAACCTCATTCAAAAAAAGGAGAGACTGGTAGGCCAGGTCTGTGCCAGGGGAGAATTCCTAAGGCCTCTCCTCTTTTTTACTGTCTGTCTGTCTGAGGTTCTTCTGTTGATTTTCACTGAAAAATGAGGGATTTGAGGCTTCCTTGAGAGTCTAGGTCTTGGCAAGTCTAGTTTCACTTAGAATCATGGACCTTTTAGAAAGAAGCCCTACTTAGTTGAGTAATGCCAAGACTATAGGAATAAGGGTCTCAGAGGAGCCAGATCCAACACTTTTCCTAAGAAAAGATCTTTTCCTTTTACCACATGGAACATGCTGGTTGCACTGATCTAACCTAGGCCAGCCTGAGGGTGGTCTTGAGAAGTGAATTTGCACAAACAGTCCCATAACGTCTTAATTAGCAAGGTGTACTCCTTGGCTGTATAGGATGTTCTATTTGGCCATTCTATACCCATGCCCCAGAGAAAGGTGGCAGTGGGGGCTGGGGGGAGGGCTTATAACTCCTTCTACCAAGAAAGAATAAACATCTGAGGCCCCTCCCAAATATCACAGTGGGGATCAGGCCCGCATTTAAGACTCTGGGTTCTATAAGGTGTGTCCTTGGAGCACAAGGGTACACTCACCTAGTAAGAATCTTGAAAGGCATTAAATCATAATCCAAAATAATGATGAACCAAGCTAGAAGGAGGCAGGAACTGGATACTTATAATAGCGTATGTCACCTCTCTTAGTAGGACAAAGGCTATTAACTTGAGTTCATGGATTTCCCTCTAGGGAACCTGTGATTCCCTGAGATTATCTGCAGTATTTTATGTGTGAAAGTATTTTTCTGGGGGTGTGCAGCTTTCATCAAATTTTCTAAGGAGTTTACAAGCTCTAAAAGATTAATTATTCTGGATTGTAAGCTTCTTGGGGACAGGGATCTTGTCGTGCTCTCTGAGTCTCACAAGCATACAGCACAAGAATCCCTGAACAGTGTTCAGTGAATGGGTGAGCAGAGTCACTCGAGGCCCTTCCTTCTCAACAACTGAGTTGTTTGGAAATTATTTAAGTTTGAAGAGTTTCAACATCAGTGGGGAGCTCCTCTATTTCTATTGTTACTTATAATTGCTTAAACTTGGAGATTTTCTGTATAGGAGCAGAACTCCACCATTTCTATTGTTATATATGAGACCTGTTTACTTATTAGGAAGATGTTAGAGCCATTGTTTGTTTTTAGACTTCCAGCACTCCAACTCAGCTGATGGTTTTCTTTCTACATTTCTATCAGGTCTGCATACACTGGAGAGGGATGTAGTTGACTTGACTTAGAAGGGATGGGAGCGACACATGAGGCATTCTAGAAGATTGCCATGGGACTGCTCTTTGCATGGCCAAGGGTAATCTTGATAGACACAAAGTGCTGAGGAAACAATGGCTCTAAGAGACTGAATGTTCTTAACTAGAAAATTTTTTGTTTTCCTTTTTATTTAGAAGTCTGTTTTAATATTTTCAGGTCCCCTCAATATAGGAGCAAGTAGAGTGTGGAGGACACAATTTATTGTATTCAGTGTTTACAGGTGTACAGATTATTAGAAGAACCAATCTAATGGGGTCTAGTGGATGCAATAGTCAGTGTAGTAACTGTAGGTGTTTAGGCCAACTATGTACTGTCATCTGGTCAAACCTCAAAACTTTTTTTGGCTTTGGTTTTGATGGAGGTGGGAGGTGGACAGAGAGAGAATACGTCTGTGCGCGTTGTTTGTGCAGGGGAGCTGGTGATGGGATCCAGTTATTTGAGGGATTGAGGTTTGGGCACACTTGGCATGGCTCTGGTTATGATGTAGCCCTCTTTTATCCTCTCATGTGCACGTACGTACTCCAGTGCTTCTAGCAAAAGAGAAGGCCTTTGAAGAACTGGGCCCAGCACAGTTGAGTGATTTTCTTTCCCTGCCTTTCAACTGTCCATCGGAGACTGTGGATAAGATAGCACAATCTGAACCTTCCATGCAGTTTGGTGGGCAGATATAATTGGACAATAATGAGGATGCCCAGGCAAGTGTTGAAGGATCTCCTTCACCTTTGCCCACCTATCCTTTTCTTCATTGAGCTCTCATTATATTTATGGCTCTTTAGGAAAAAGCATGCAAGCTTTGAGTGAAAAGCTTTGAAAACTGGCGGGAGAAGAAGGAATGAAAACAGGCAAGGAGGAACATTAGTGTCTGAGAACTGACACAAGGCCCTCTAGTAGCCCATGCAGCAAGCCAGCTTCCATTGTTAACCTGTTAAGACACATACGCAGATACACTCCACCAGAATTTCTAAATCCTTAGGCTTCTCTTTAGGGAATCTTCCTCTTTGCCTCCTGAGAATTTCTTGCCTGTTAAATTTCATATACCAAACCATTTTTTCCCACTCAGGGATAGATGGTATATACTATAGCTAAGAAGATGGCAGGTAGATAGAAGTAATTACTTAAACACATATGGGGCAAGACTTACAGGTTTGGAGGCCCAGATTAAGATGCAGAGGAGCATGTGAGGTTGATGATTATATTTTGGAGAGAGTTAATTGATGGAAGGTGAAGGCAGACAAAGAACTGCTGCTTACCGCCTTCTTGAATCCCAATCAGGAATTATGATTAAAGTTGTGGCGAGACAACAGAGGGCTGATGAATTGGTGTCTTTTTTTTTTTCCTTTTCTGCCGTCATTCACACTTGATTGACTTCAACCTTTCAAGTGCAAAAGTCTCTCTTTTCCATTATTATTCATAGCCATCTGAGTTTTTCTAATTAAACTGTATGAAAACAATTACTGATCCGTCGTACTGAGTCTGTTAGAGGGAATGTCTGCCTTACTGTAATGCGTATAAAAAGCCCACAGTTTTCTATAATGATGTGCAGCTGAGGTGTTAGATAATTTTATTCTTTTTTACTCTGTAGGGCTTTTTTTCCATATCACATGATTCATTTTTCATAATTCCTAAAGATCCCACAAAAGGACTGATCCTCCAGCTACAACCGAGAAGGGGTGGGGCATCTTTTTTTCCTTTCCGTTTTCCCTCTCTTGCCCCCAACCTTGTGCTCCCCCCTCGGCTGAGGACTATAAATTAATCGGTGACCTTTCACTTCTTGGATTCCCGCTGGACTCCCCAACCACACTGTTCAGAAATGCTTTCTATTAAAAAGAAAATAGATGGAATAAGTTTGGCAATCTCTGCTCCATTCCTAATGATTCATCAACAGCTAGCCTAACCAGCTGCCACTGAGCTTTGTGTGAGGGTGCAGATGTTGGGGAGAGCAGGGATGCTATGTCACACACATTCCACCTGTCATGCACCTGCTCCGTGGAAACCTGGCATTTCTCAGAAGACTTCTCTGGAGTGCTTGTTGCTTAATTTTTACAACTGTTGGCATCTGGGTTGCTGAAATTATTTGAACACCTCTAAATGTGGTGGGGAGTTACCTTTTTGGTGTTGATGGGGGCAGCTGTCCAGGTTTCTTCCAGGAAGTTGAGCCTATCACTGAGGAGCCTAGTGAACGTGTCCACAGCTAGTCTGAGCAAGGCCAGGATCTCCAAACCATTAAAAATTAGTAGTAATTTATTTAAGATAGGGTCTAATTTTGAACAGAAATCTGGTTGTTCCAATCCTTGCAATAGCAAGTGAAGATATTCTTGCAGTAAAATCATGTTTGATCAGAAAATAATGTCTCCAAGTGGAGCTGGGAATGAAGTAGAAAAGTCAGTGGTGGCTGTAGTTTCTGTTCCTGTAACCTGTAGGTCAGTCCGTTTTCAGGCTGTCGTCAAATGGGGATGACTTCTAATTTACTTGGGAATATCACCACCACCCCCGCCCCATCTTCCCACCCCATAGTAAGCAAAGGGATATTGCTGCTTCTTAAACTAAGAACTTTTTATCCTTACATTGGGCATTGAGGGCTACTTATCATATTAACACAGAGCAAACAGTAACTTGTTCGGGCAAGTTTCTGGCCGGATGGCAGGGAGGACTGGAGAAATGACTGAGGATTTGACCTAAAACTGTAGCTCTTGATCCAGGCTAATTCCGGAATTGCTGTATTAAGAAACAACACCGGTGGTCAACATAGGGCTGTTCTCTTGTAGGATGCTATGTGGGGTGCCCTCTGTGGTCAGGACACTGGCCAGAGGTGCCCTCTGATGTTGTATACCTTAGCGAGGACGCCAGGAGAAATCCTGGCTTAAGTGAGTCACAAGGAATGCTTGTTTGCTCTTGATCTCAGCTTGTAAAGGGTTACATACAAAATGTGTTTCCTAGAAAATCTGCCAGCGTGTCTGCGTGTCCTTAGCCTTCCCTTTGTTCTCTTCTTTCTCTTACCCTTTCCTTCTTGCTTATTCCCCTCCTCTTCTTGCCTGAATACATTATGAAAACAGTACTACAATGCTCCCTGCTTCAAGATTACAGTGTACTTTACTAGGTATGATTTAATTAGGGCCCTTATTATGTTTTCAGCAGCTTAAGGTGGGCCTTTCAACTTATCTACCTAATTGGTTGCACAAGAAGTTTCACAGCCCATGACAAAACATTGTCAGTGATCAAAGTCAAAATTCTGCATAAAGGAAAAATATTAATAATAAGATTATCTTCAAGTGTGCACTGCTAATTATGTCCAGAATGTAACCGTAGAAACACTTTTGACTGATGTGAGCTTTGTCTAATAAACATGAATCTTCAGTGAGCTATGAAAAGTGACACCTCTGGCTTTACACTGGTGAAGGCTAATTTTGCTTATTAAAGAATTTTTAAACATTTCCCTACTTTGTGTCTCTTTCCTCTCCATTTGACTCTCCTCGTTTCTCTGCCTCTTGCTCCTCAGGTGACCACCCCTGAGATGGTGATGCCCAGCAGCATGTTCCTCCCAGCACTGGTTCCAGATCGAGATGGGAATTCCAATTTGGAGGAGGCAGGAAAGCAGCCTGGTTAGTATAGTTATTCTTGACCCCTGGGAACAGAAATCAAATAGAAATCTTGAGCCAAAATTTTCAGAGAGAGAAGGTGCCAAGAATTCTTTGACAGTACTCCTAAGCTGAATGTAGCTGATTGGGAGATGAGGGGCACTATTAGCAGCTACTTTATACTCTGGCTCTTGGCTTGTATTTGTATATTATTCATATGGTTTCAAGATGAGAGAAAATCAGTGTGAGAACCAACAGAATTTTGGTATGGACCACATGTCCCTGTAGACTATACAGTGAGGGAGTGAATAACCAGAGACAGTCATTAGGCCCATAGCACCACCACCCTAAGCTGTTAAACACTCTATCTCCAAGGATTTAATTAATAGGGTCTTGTGAAACGTGGGGTGACAGGATTAGTTGTCTTCTAGGAGCTACCTCTACACAGAGTTCTTGTCTAAGTCTTCTGGAATTGCCTTAGGATGAAGCATAGAGGTGCAGCATTTGGAAAGAACATTGTTGGAGACATGCATACTGCTATTGTTGGCCACACAGTGGTACCTAGTTAGATGGATCAATAGGCCTCTGTTTATGAGGCACAGAGGTTCTCCTGCCTCTTTCACCTCTTGTAATCACCTAAGATTTAAGTTGGGAAGCATTAAGCCGCACCACTGCCACACTCCTCCTTTGTTAATGGTCAGGGTATTTACAGGTGTGATGATCTCACTGTAGGAAAACAATTTTAATAATTGGCCACTTGCATGTTTGTTGTTTAGAGATGATAGTCACAAGTCACATTATTAAATGCCTAAAAATATATATATTTCTTACAGTATAGTAGACAGCAGTTCTTATAAATTTCCTATTACTTAGGACAGCATTAATTCAACAGTTCAGATCCACTGTGCTAAATTCTTAATACATAAAAGTAGAAGGGGAATCCAGTCTAAGATCAAGCACCTTTCAAACCAGTTCTTGAGAAATTGAAGATTCTCAGTCAAGCAATTAAATATTGTTTAAAAAAAAAAAAAAAGACTTTCAGATCTGTGATATAGACCTATTAAGAGTTGAAACTTTCTGTATTTCTTTTTATTCATCTCTGTTCCTGTGTGCCCTGTTTATAATATGTAATACTGGGGGATCTGTGGAGAGATTCTGTCTTTCAGGTTGGGTATTTCTCTCATCATTAGATTCTTAGTCCTCACTAGGTAGACAGCTCACCCTGGGTGCTCTCCTTGAAACAAAGCCTTGTTTATCTTTGGGCTTGATTTTTTTTTTTTACAGAAACCTCAGAGGATCTAGGAAAGAACATCTTGCCTTCAGTGAGTGCAGAGCACAGTGGAGATTTGAAGCCATCTCCTGCTGACCCAGGCTCTGTGAGGGAAGACTCAGGCTTCCTCTGCTGGAAGAAGGGGTGCAACCAGGTTTTCAAAACTTCTGCTGCCCTTCAGACACACTTCAGCGAAGTTCACACCAAGAGACCTCAGCTGCCTGTGTCAGATCGCCACGTGTACAAGTACCGCTGTAATCAGTGTAGCCTGGCGTTTAAGACCATTGAAAAGTTGCAGCTCCATTCTCAGTACCATGTGATCAGAGCTGCCACCATGTGCTGTCTTTGTCAGCGCAGTTTCAGAACTTTCCAGGCTCTGAAAAAACACCTCGAGACGAACCACCTGGAGTTGAGTGAGGCTGACATCCAGCAGCTTTATGGTGGCCTTCTGGTCAATGGTGACCTCCTGGCAATGGGAGACCCCACCCTGGCTGAGGACCACACTATAATCGTTGAGGAAGACAAGGAAGAAGAGAGTGACTTGGAAGATAAACAGAGCCCCACGGGCAGTGACTCTGGGTCGGTACAGGAAGACTCGGGCTCAGAGCCAAAGAGAGCTCTACCTTTCAGAAAAGGCCCCAACTTCACCATGGAAAAATTTCTAGACCCTTCTCGCCCTTACAAGTGTACTGTCTGCAAGGAATCTTTCACTCAAAAGAACATCCTGTTAGTGCACTACAATTCTGTCTCCCACCTGCATAAATTAAAGAGAGCCCTTCAAGAATCAGCAACTGGTCAGCCAGAACCCACCAGCAGCCCAGACAACAAACCTTTTAAGTGTAACACCTGTAATGTGGCCTATAGCCAGAGTTCTACTTTGGAGATCCACATGAGGTCTGTATTACATCAAACCAAGGCCCGGGCAGCCAAGCTGGAGGCTGCAAGTGGCAGTAACAATGGGACTGGGAACAGCAGCAGTGTCTCCCTGAGTTCTTCCACCCCAAGTCCTGTGAGTACCAGCAGCAGTAACACCTTTACCACCACCAATCCAAGCAGTGCTGGTATCGCTCCGAGTTCCAACTTACTGAGCCAAGTGCCCACTGAAAGTGTAGGTATGTTGCCTCTTGGGAATCCCATCGGAGCCAACATTGCTTCCCCTTCAGAGCCCAAGGAGGCCAATCGGAAGAAGCTGGCAGATATGATTGCTTCCAGGCAACAGCAGCAACAGCAGCAGCAGCAGCAGCAGCAGCAGCAGCAGCAACAACAACAACAAGCACAGACACTGACCCAGGCCCAGGCCCAGGCCCAAGTTCAAGCTCACTTGCAGCAAGAGCTGCAGCAGCAGGCTGCCCTGATCCAGTCTCAGCTATTCAACCCCACCCTCCTTCCTCACTTCCCCATGACCACTGAGACCCTGCTGCAATTGCAGCAGCAGCAGCATCTCCTCTTCCCCTTCTATATCCCGAGTGCGGAGTTCCAGCTCAACCCCGAGGTAAGCTTGCCTGTGACCAGCGGGGCGTTGACGCTGACTGGGACAGGCCCAGGCCTGCTGGAAGATTTAAAGGCTCAGGTTCAGATCCCACAGCAGAGCCACCAACAGATTCTGCAGCAGCAGCAGCAGAGCCAGCTCTCTCTGTCCCAGAGTCACTCTACCCTTCTTCAGCCAAGCCAACACCCTGAGAAGAAGAACAAATTGGTCATCAAAGAAAAGGAGAAAGAAAGCCAGAGAGAGAGGGACAGTGCCGAGGGAGGAGAAGGCAATCCAGGACCAAAGGAATCACTGCCAGATGCCGTGAAGGCCAAAGAGAAGAAGGAGTTGGCACCAGGGAGTAGTACTGAGCCTTCCATGCTCCCTCCACGCATTGCCTCAGATGCCAGAGGGAATGCCACCAAGGCGTTGCTTGAGAACTTTGGCTTTGAGCTGGTCATTCAGTACAATGAGAACAAGCAGAAGGTGCAGAAGAAGAATGGGAAGACTGAGCCAGGAGAGAATTTGGAAAAGCTTGAGTGTGACTCCTGTGGCAAGTTGTTTTCCAACATCTTGATTTTAAAGAGTCATCAAGAGCATGTTCATCAAAATTACTTTCCCTTTAAACAGCTGGAGAGGTTTGCCAAACAGTACAGAGAGCACTATGATAAACTCTATCCCCTGAGGCCGCAGACCCCAGAGCCGCCACCCCCTCCACCTCCACCCCCACCTCCTCCTCCTCCTCTTCCTGCAGCACCACCTCAGCCAGCTTCCACGCCAGCCATTCCTGCCTCAGCCCCACCCATCACATCTCCAACGATTGCACCGGCCCAGCCATCTGTTCCGCTTACTCAGCTCTCCATGCCAATGGAGCTGCCTATCTTCTCACCGCTGATGATGCAAACAATGCCACTGCAGACCCTACCAGCTCAGCTGCCCCCTCAGCTTGGACCTGTGGAACCTCTGCCTGCAGACCTGGCGCACCTGTACCAGCATCAGCTCAATCCAAGCCTGCTCCAACAGCAGAATAAGAGGCCTCGAACCAGGATCACGGATGACCAGCTCCGAGTCCTGCGCCAATATTTTGATATTAACAACTCCCCCAGTGAAGAACAGATCAAAGAGATGGCAGACAAGTCTGGGCTGCCCCAGAAAGTGATCAAGCACTGGTTCAGAAATACTCTCTTCAAAGAGCGGCAGCGTAACAAGGACTCCCCTTACAACTTCAGCAATCCCCCGATCACCAGTCTGGAGGAGCTCAAGATTGACTCCCGGCCCCCTTCACCAGAACCTCAGAAGCAGGAGTACTGGGGAAGCAAGAGGTCTTCAAGAACAAGGTTTACTGACTACCAGCTGAGGGTCCTGCAGGACTTTTTTGATGCCAATGCTTACCCAAAGGATGATGAATTTGAGCAGCTCTCTAATTTACTGAACCTTCCAACCCGAGTCATAGTGGTGTGGTTTCAGAATGCCCGACAGAAGGCCAGGAAAAATTATGAGAATCAGGGAGAGGGCAAAGATGGTGAGCGGCGTGAGCTTACCAATGATAGATATATTCGAACGAGCAACTTAAACTACCAGTGCAAAAAATGTAGCCTGGTGTTTCAGCGCATCTTTGATCTCATCAAGCACCAGAAGAAGCTGTGTTACAAGGATGAAGATGACGAGGGGCAGGATGACAGCCAAAATGAGGATTCCATGGATGCCATGGAAATCCTGACTCCCACCAGCTCTTCCTGCAGCACCCCAATGCCCTCACAGGCTTACAGTGCCCCAGCTCCAACAGCCAATACAGCTTCCTCCGCCTTCTTGCAGCTTACAGCTGAGGCTGACGAACTGGCCACTTTCAGTTCAAAAACAGAACCAAGTGATGAGAAACCAAAGCACGCTGAACTTCCCAGTGCACAGGCAAACCAAACCCAAGAGAAACAAGGACAACCAAAGCAAGAGCTGCAGCAGCAAGACCAGCCCGAGCAGAAGACAAACACACCCCAACAAAAGCTCCCACAAATGGCTTCTCCCCCTTCGTTACCACAGCCGCCTCCACAAGCACCCCCTCCTCAGTGCCCCTTACCACAGTCGAGCCCCAGTCCTTCCCAGCTCTCTCACCTTCCCCTCAAGCCCCTCCACACGTCAACCCCTCAGCAGTTGGCAAACCTACCTCCTCAGCTAATCCCCTACCAGTGTGACCAGTGTAAATTGGCATTTCCATCATTTGAGCACTGGCAGGAGCATCAGCAACTTCACTTTCTGAGTGCACAGAACCAGTTCATCCACCCCCAGTTTTTGGACAGGTCACTGGATATGCCTTTCATGCTCTTTGACCCAAGTAACCCACTCCTGGCCAGCCAGCTGCTCTCTGGGGCCATACCTCAGATTCCAGCAAGCTCAGCCACTTCTCCTTCAACTCCAACCTCCACAATGAACACTCTGAAGAGGAAGCTGGAAGAAAAGGCCAGTGCAAGCCCTGGCGAAAATGATAGTGGGACAGGAGGAGAAGAACCTCAGAGAGACAAGCGTTTGAGGACGACCATTACACCAGAGCAGCTAGAAATTCTCTACCAAAAATATCTACTGGACTCCAATCCAACTCGAAAGATGTTGGATCACATTGCGCATGAGGTAGGCTTGAAGAAACGTGTGGTGCAAGTTTGGTTTCAGAATACCCGAGCTCGGGAAAGGAAAGGACAGTTCCGGGCTGTAGGTCCAGCCCAGGCCCACAGGAGGTGCCCGTTTTGCAGAGCGCTCTTCAAAGCCAAGACTGCCCTGGAGGCTCACATACGGTCTCGTCATTGGCATGAAGCCAAGAGAGCTGGCTACAACCTAACTCTGTCTGCAATGCTGTTAGACTGTGATGGGGGACTCCAGATGAAAGGAGATATTTTTGATGGAACTAGCTTTTCTCACCTACCCCCAAGCAGTAGTGATGGCCAGGGTGTTCCCCTCTCGCCTGTGAGTAAAACCATGGAGTTGTCTCCCAGAACTCTTCTTAGCCCTTCCTCCATCAAAGTGGAAGGGATTGAAGACTTTGAAAGCCCCTCCATGTCCTCAGTTAATCTAAACTTTGACCAGACTAAGCTGGACAATGACGACTGTTCCTCTGTCAACACGGCAATCACAGATACCACCACTGGAGACGAGGGCAATGCAGATAATGACAGCGCGACAGGAATAGCCACTGAAACCAAATCTTCAGCACCCAATGAAGGGTTGACCAAAGCCGCCATGATGGCAATGTCTGAGTATGAAGATCGGTTGTCGTCGGGTCTGGTCAGCCCAGCCCCGAGCTTCTACAGCAAGGAATATGACAATGAAGGCACAGTGGACTACAGTGAAACCTCAAGCCTTGCAGATCCCTGCTCTCCGAGTCCTGGGGCAAGTGGGTCAACAGGCAAATCTGGAGATAGTGGGGATAGGCCTGGGCAGAAACGTTTTCGCACTCAAATGACCAATCTGCAGCTAAAGGTCCTCAAGTCATGCTTTAATGACTACAGGACACCCACGATGCTAGAATGTGAGGTCCTGGGCAATGACATTGGATTGCCAAAGAGAGTTGTTCAGGTCTGGTTCCAGAATGCCCGGGCCAAAGAAAAGAAGTCCAAGTTAAGCATGGCCAAGCATTTTGGTATAAACCAAACGAGTTATGAGGGACCCAAAACAGAGTGCACTTTGTGTGGCATCAAGTACAGCGCTCGGCTGTCTGTACGTGACCATATCTTTTCCCAACAGCATATCTCCAAAGTTAAAGACACTATTGGAAGCCAGTTGGACAAGGAGAAAGAATACTTTGACCCAGCCACTGTACGTCAGTTGATGGCTCAACAGGAGTTGGACCGGATTAAAAAGGCCAATGAGGTCCTCGGACTGGCAGCTCAGCAGCAAGGGATGTTTGACAGTGCCCCTCTTCAGGCTCTTAACCTTCCTACAGCATACCCAGCGCTCCAGGGCATTCCTCCTGTGTTGCTCCCCGGCCTCAACAGCCCCTCCTTGCCAGGCTTTACTCCATCCAACACAGGTGGGTTCTGCTCTAGGCGATTCTTTCTCCTTTAAAGAGCTAGCTGCCCAATTAAGAGTTTTGTCATGTGGCCACCACCCAAACCCTCCCAGTACTGGAAGGAAGCTTCCCCTTTCTAGTTCTCTAAGAGAAACAAAACTTCAGTTCCTTTCCATTTAGTCTCCCTACTGCTGGTGTGCAACTGAGTCTTTGCCTTCCTAGGTAAGGAATGGAACCTCCTAACTGAAACATCTCTTCTGAAACCACTCTTTTGCCCTGTGTTCAGTAGCACAACTAGGGGGTGTGCTATAGGTGAAAGCTTGAGGGTCCTAGCCTACTAACTCCTGGGGTATTTTCAAGAAAGATGTTTCCACCATAGACTCATTCAGTCCTTGTGGAAATGCTGATCCCATCTAGACATTTGTCACAAGTATAAGACACCAGAACCTCGTTAGTTCTGGGTTATCCTCTATGGAAACTGGTTCGAGATTATTTAAATCAACTCTTTGCCCTTGCCTGTGGTCCAGCTCTCTTTTTTAGAGAGTTACTTGCTCTGGCAGGAGAACTGCTATCAAGAAGCAGCTCTTTTATGATGAGTCCTTACTCCTGGAGTTCTCTCTTAACTTCTAATGAAATTGCCTTTCTACTTGAGTGTACTGACCAGGAATCTTGTATTGGGCAGTGTAGTTCTGAATTTTGATATGTTTATCTTCCAGACAGACAAATGCACATGTTTAGGGGTTCTCAGTCACCCCTTCATTTCTTTTCGCCCATCGCTTCCTCCTTTATTCAGAGTCATACATATTTAGCACTCTTGTATTTCCACTTAATAGAGAGTTTGATAGTTCTTCCTAACTACCTCTTTTGTTCCTCCATCCATCATCATCCATCTTCTCTGGATCCATCTGTCTTTTGTAAATTGGACCTTCACCTCCAATATCCTGTGAGGCTTAGGCAAAAGTCTGCAACTTCGCCCAATGGGCTGCACTGGCCAGTGCACATTCACCAAAGGAGAGCCCCTCAGAGTGCCTCCCTGACTTTTAAAACACGTCTTTGTTCCCAGTGCTTGAAGTGGCTCTGCTGTTTCCTAGAGCAGTCCTGGTTTCTGGTTGAATTAATTCTCAGTTTTACAGAACATGAAGCTACCTCATTCCTGGTCCAGTTTCTTATCCAAAGAGAAGAACAAGAAAAGAAGGCATTAAGACATAGAAGTAGTTGCTTATATGTGTTGGCAAGTAACGTTACAGAATGATGCTAAAGCCAGCCAGATATAAGCCAGGAAATCAGCTATGGAAAGTGTCCAGGCACTGAATTACCCTTGCAGCCCAGGACCTTGGCAGAGGAGCTTGGGAAGGCCCAGCCTATCATAATAATGTGAACAGATTAGAATCAGGATGTCTGATCTATTCCCCTTGTTTTACAGATGAGAAAACTGAGGCCCAGAGAGGTCAAGACCATTCAGCAAGCTAGGGTAGGAGCCAGAGCTCCCACCCAGGCCTCCTGGCTCCCAGTGCTTTGTGCTCCTTCCACAACACCCAATATGAGCCAATCAGTCAACAGGTATATGTTTAGTGCTACTCAGGTTCTGACCACTCAGAGTGGACTCAAGATAGAAAAATCTGCTCTTTATTCAGGGCAGCCAGACGTACCCCAGTTACCTTCACCTGACTGCACCACAGCTCTCAGGAGCACTGGATATGGAATGGGAGGGAATTAACTCATGTTTCTTAAGTCTGTATTATATGTGAAGCCTAATTCTAAACTCTTTCCACATGGTCTTTCATTTAATGCCTACAACCATCTATTGTGGAAAGTTGAGGTTCCACGAGGTCAACAGGCCAACAACACACAGCTGATGATGTATGTTAGCTAGTACTACCCTGGTTAGTCTGACTCCAGAAGTGCATAGCTGAGTTTCTGGGGGATGAAATAATTTGCTCAGTTCTGATTTTACAGATGAAAAAGCTGATTATCATGGAATTATTATGAGAATGTACTGAGCTACTGTGTCTAACATGGCTAGTGCAGACTTTAGAAGTACAGGTTCAATAAATGTTTCTTAACATTGGGATCTTTTATGTAGGCTGTCAGTTGAGGATACAGAAAGTCAGTTTAAGGCCTTCTTACCCATGTCTTTCTCCTGAAAGCCTAATGCCCATAGGGATGGGGAAATCGCAGATGTTTCTTCCTTGCCGCACTGATCTTTTGGCTCTGGCCCCAAGCCTAAAACCTGGAGCAGACCCATTGCCTTGTGATTTGACAGAAAGAGTCATGCCCCAAGTTTAGAATTCATAATCCATTCTGTCTTGGCCTCATTTGTGCAGCTTAATCAAGACTTTACTGATTTCCTCAGTAAAGTCAGTCACATCTTTTCCTCTGGTTTTAGTCCCTTTTGTATGTTGAGGAAACTGGACAGCTTAATTTCAGAGGTCCTGTTCTGCCATTTTGGAAGAGTATGTGATGCTGAGGGAATCATCCTCCTTGGTTACCCAAGTGTTAGTGGATGTTTTTCTAGGATTGGCAATTTGATGCAACCCTGTTTTCTTCATCTAAACTTTGAGGGCTTTTAAAATGCAGTCTAATAGTTTGGTGAACATTGCACCACGGTAGCCAGAAATGGCAATGGTTTTCACTCACGTTGCAGTGATCCTCACTCAGGTCTGGGCTTAAAATGTGTTTTTCACAAAGACAGTGTCATGTTTTTGAACCCCTGCCGCAGCTTTCTGGCAGAGGATGGTCCAGATGAAATATAAGGAGCTATAGAATTTATGATTTTATATTTTGGGAGCCCCTAAAAGGAGCCCTGGTGGCACAGTGGTTAAGGGCATGGCTGCTAATCAAAAGGTCGGCGGTTCGAACTCATCAGCCACTCCACTGGAGAAACATATTAGCAGTCTGCTTCTGTAAAGATTATAGCTTTGGAAACCCTCTGGGGGCAGTTTTAGTCTGTCCTATAGAGTTGCTATGAGTTAGAATCGCCTTGATGGCAACGGGTTTGCTTTGTATATAGTGTCCTCTGAAGTGAAGAGATGTGCACTGTCTAGTTTCTTGGGTGTGGTGAATGAAGATGTGTTCTGGTGGCCGTTGCCTGTGAGCTCTTCTTGATTCCTGCAGCTTGGTGTACCATCAGCAGCACTATCCTCTATCATCACCCTAGAACAGAAGACTCGAATAAGGAGACAGCTGTGGGTCAGGGAGGATATTAGGTTCTGGGGGGGGTGAAGGCTCTGCAGGGTAGTGGTGGATTAGATCTGACTATGATCGAGGATGGGACTGTACCCCATTCGGGCCTGGTGACATGGTCAAAGACCCTTACCACCCCCATAAGTAATGAGGCCTGGGGGTGGGTGGGGGTAGGTTGTGATGTCTTGGGAATTGGTGGTGCCAGCACCTCGGGCTGTTCCATTTTGGTCAGTGCTTTTCTCTTCGTCCTGTAGCTAGTTATTCAAGCATCTGTAGCCCTGCCAACTCCTGCATGTCATTCAGTGGCTAGAGGAGACGTTTGGTTCCAGAACTTCAGAATCCTATTCCTAGATAGTCAGCTGGGCAGAGGCAGTGGAAGAGTTTTCCCTGGATAGATTGTTTTCCCATGCTCTTCCTTCACATTTTCCTATTCCTCCTCTTCTCTCTGCCCTCCTGTAGCATCTATTCAGCTATAGCACCAGGGATCAGAGGGAGGAGGCCTGTTCATTTGTTCACGTGGCCTTGGAGCCTTGCCAGCTTTGTTTTCACTCTCTTCTCCTGTTGCCTCAACTGTGGCTGTACTGTTCCTGTGGAGCTTTGGTTCAAATGAGTCCCAACTGAAAATAGCTAGTTTAGGGGCCTCCAGACTAACTGCACTGGGCAGAGCGAGTGATACCTGAGATCGCATGGCCAAGAAAATGTGAACTAGTGGGAAAAATGAACTAGTGGGCATAGCATATTGGGCAGGAAAGTGTTGGAAGCTGGAAGTTGTTTAGCTGAACAGAGGAAGTATGGGAGCTGACCCAGGACTGGATCCTGATTTTACAAGGTTATCCAACCCTGGATCACAATGGTCCAGTCCCACTGTGAATGGGGTTGCCAAGAGTCAGGGGCTGACTCGACAGCAGCTAGCAACAGTCCAGCCGTAAGCCTGGAGGGATACTTCTGTTGGAAACACTGGTTTTGAGAGGATCTTTCAAGTTTAAACCTTGAGACGTCCAAATAATGTGTCACTGACACAGGTAAGATACCAAGCTCAGCCTCACCACCCCAGACTGACATGTGATTTCCCTTTCTCCATTCCCTTCAGCTTTAACGTCTCCCAAACCGAACTTGATGGGTCTGCCCAGCACAACAGTTCCTTCCCCTGGCCTCCCCACATCGGGATTACCAAATAAACCGTCCTCAGCATCGCTGAGCTCCCCGACCCCAGCACAAGCCACCATGACGATGGCCCCTCAGCAACCCTCCCAACCCCAGCAGCAGCAACCACAGGGGCAGCAGCCGCCACCGCCAGCAGCAGCCCAGCCGCCACCCGCACCACAGCTCCCGCCGCAACAGCAGCAACGTAAGGACAAAGACAGTGAGAAAGTAAAGGAGAAAGAAAAGGTACACAAAGGGAAAGGGGAGCCCCTGCCTGTCCCCAAGAAGGAGAAAGGAGAGGCTGCTACAGCGGCGGCAGCCACAATTTCTGCCCCACTCCCCACCATGGAGTATGCAGTGGATCCTGCACAGCTGCAGGCCCTGCAGGCAGCCTTGACTTCGGACCCCACAGCATTGCTCACGAGCCAGTTCCTTCCTTACTTTGTACCAAGCTTTTCTCCTTATTACGCTCCCCAGATCCCTGGCGCCCTGCAGAGCGGGTACCTGCAGCCCATGTATGGCATGGAAGGCCTGTTCCCCTACAGCCCTGCGCTGTCGCAGGCCCTGATGGGGCTGTCCCCGGGCTCCCTACTGCAGCAGTACCAGCAATACCAGCAGAGTCTGCAGGAGGCCATCCAGCAGCAGCAGCAGCGGCAACTGCAGCAACAGCAGCAGCAGCAGCAAAAAGTGCAGCAGCCCAAAGCAAGCCAAACCCCAGTCCCCCAGGGGGCTGCTTCCCCAGACAAAGACCCTGCCAAAGAATCCCCCAAACCAGAAGAGCAGAAAAACGCACCCCGTGAGGTGTCCCCCCTCCTGCCGAAACCCCCCGAAGAGCCAGAAGCAGAAAGCAAAAGTGCGGACTCCCTCTACGACCCCTTCATTGTTCCAAAGGTGCAGTACAAGTTGGTCTGCCGCAAGTGCCAGGCAGGCTTCAGTGACGAGGAGGCGGCGAGGAGCCACCTGAAATCCCTCTGCTTCTTCGGCCAGTCAGTGGTGAACCTGCAGGAGATGGTGCTTCATGTCCCCACCGGCGGCGGCAACGGCGGCGGCGGCAATGGCAGCGGCGGCGGTAATGGCGGCGGCGGCTCGTACCACTGCCTGGCGTGCGAGAGCGCGCTCTGTGGGGAGGAAGCTCTGAGTCAACATCTCGAGTCGGCCTTGCACAAACACAGAACAATCACGAGAGCAGCAAGAAACGCCAAAGAGCACCCTAGTTTATTACCTCACTCTGCCTGCTTCCCCGATCCTAGCACCGCATCTACCTCGCAGTCTGCCGCTCACTCAAACGACAGCCCCCCTCCCCCGTCAGCCGCCGCCCCCCACTCCGCTTCCCCCCACGCCTCCAGGAAGTCTTGGCCGCAAGTGGTCTCCCGGGCTTCGGCTGCGAAGCCCCCTTCTTTTCCTCCTCTCTCCTCATCTTCAACGGTTACCTCAAGTTCATGCAGCACCTCAGGGGTTCAGCCCTCGATGCCAACAGACGACTATTCGGAGGAGTCTGACACGGATCTCAGCCAAAAGTCCGACGGACCGGCGAGCCCGGTGGAGGGTCCCAAAGACCCCAGCTGCCCCAAGGACAGTGGTCTGACCAGTGTAGGAACGGACACCTTCAGATTGTAAGCTTTGAAGATGAACAATACAAACAAATGAATTTAAATACAAAAATTTACAAACCAATTTCAAAAATAGACTAAACTGCAATTCCAAAGCTTCTACCAAAAAAAAAAAAAAAAAAAAGGAAAAAAAAGAAAAAGCGTGGGTTGTTTTCCCATATACCTATCTATGCCGGTGATTTTACATTCTTGTCTTTTTTTTTTTTCCTTTTATTATTAAAAACAAAACAAAAAAAAACCTTACCCCTGTTACATTGTGTCCTTTTGAAGGTACTATTGGTCTGGGAAACAGAAGTCCGCAGGGCCTCCCTAATGTCTTTGGAGCTTATACCCCTTGTATATTTGCCCTTTTTCAATAAACGCCCCACGTTGATAGCACAGAGGAGCCCGGCATGCACTGTATGGGAAAGCAGTCCACCTGTTACAGTTTTAACTTTCTTGCTATCTTAGCATTCAGATACCAATGGCTTGCTAAAAGAAAAAAAAAAAGAAATGTAATGTCTTTTTATTCTCAGGTCAATCGCTCACACTTTGTTCTGTTTCCAGAATCATTGTTTTATATATATTACTTTTTCAGTTTTTTTTTTTTTTTTTTTTGGGTTCCAGTAAAGATTTTTTGTTTTGTTAATTTAAATGGGCAGAAAGTATTCGAGAAAAACAATGTGAACTGCTTTAGCTTTCTGGGGATTTTAAGGATAGCTTTTCTGCTGAAGCCAGTTTCAAGGGGAAAAGTTAATAAGCACTCCCACTTTCAGAAAAAAACAAAAAACAACCCACACACACAAAGAGTGTTGAGGACTTGTAGCTTAAAAATAATAAGTTTTAAAAACTGACTTTCTGTATTTATGATAGATATGACCATTTTTGGTGTTGAGTAGATTGTTGCATTGGAAATGAACTGAAGCAGTATGGTAGATTTTAAAGGAAAAAAAAAAAACCTTTTGTGTACATTTAGCTTTTTGTATGGTCCAGCTGACAGCTCCTCATTTGATGTTGTCTTGTTCATTCCTAGCAGATAGATTGCAATCCGTTGATTCGCCTAAAAACTTTTCTCCCCCTTGTCCCTTAAGTCCACTTTCTCTTTCCTCCTTCCACCTCCCATCCTATAATCTCCCACTTAAGGTAGCTGCCTTCATTTCTTAGAGGGTAGCTGCAAATTATTTTATAAAACTAAAGAAAGAATTTCAAAGGGTTTTAGGGGTTACTAGGATCCTCACAGAATATTTTTGGTTGGGGAGTTGAAACTTTTTAAAAGGCATATAATTCTAGTTACTTATGTCTGTTAGCCTTGTGCATTTATTTTTTAATCTTTCCTTTGTCTTTTACCCCTTCTTTTTGATAGATGCTTCAAATATTCTTTTCCTAAAGCATTTGTTTCTGTTTGTGTAATTGGACTGTGTGCTTTCTTTTCCCCCCCTAAAAAAGTTTTTAGTTAGGAGTTTGGTTTTTGGTTTTGTTTTTTGTTTTTCCTCTCTCAGAAAAAGAAATTTCATGCTTTAAATAAAATCCAAAGACACACCCTTTCACTGCTGATGCAGGGGAAGGGTTCTTGTTACTTGAGAATTTGTTTTTGATTTAAACAAGTAAGACTTAGTTTAATGAAAGACTAAAACAGAAGATTCCCAGGTTGTTTATGTGCTTCTTCTGCAAGCAGAGAGGCAACTATTAATGACAATTCCATATACCAAAAGACACATTTTTTACTTCAAAGTTTTGTCCTTGTGTTAGGCAGTCTGAGCGGCGAGTGATCCAGAGTGCAGCCAACAAAGAAGCAGATAGTAATGTACAGAAAGCAAAAAAGGAACCGTATGTGAGGCACTTGCGTTTATGTTAATATCCATATTCCTGTAACACACAACACACATCCTTCCTCATCTTAAAAATGGTCTGAACTTTGAAAGGAAAACTTTGTGCTGCTAAAACGTAGATTTTGGAGACAAATAGATGCTTTGCTGTTTCACTTTAATAGCCAAACATCAACAGAAACAATCTCCCCTTGCCCCAAAAGTGTGAAATCCTTCTCCCCCTTCATTCTCTTCCTTATGTTTCAAAAGGGAACTTTGAAGACTGTGAATGCAGGTTCCATTTGGTCACCTTTCGGGCTTCTTTCCCCAGTGCTGAAGCCACTCATCGACTTTGCAAAAAGACTGGAGCATTCCAAGATCTGAAAATGGATTTTCTTTTTTAGCCGGGACTGTTTTATTTTTATGAATTTGTTTTTAGTTTAATGGAAGAGTAGATCCTGAACTGTTGTACATATTTCTAACTAGGCTGATGCACAGTGCAAATTCCTTTTTTAATTTTTTTTTAAGTAGAAGTACTAAAGAGTACCATCTGACTATTCATACCAGTATCCAGTTGTAGCATAAGGTGTCAAAAACGAGTACACAAAACATTTGCTGTTTTAACAAGCTATTTTCTTTTAACAAGAATTCTTGTATTTTCTCCCTGTGTTTGAGATGAACATTTTTAAATTTTAAAGTTGTACAGTTTTTTTTCCATTATTTTATCGTTTGTAACTCTATGAAATATATATATATATTTTTTGCCATTTACCTGTTGTATGTTAACTCTGTGTCTGTATCATATAGAAAAAAATGTCTTTGGTTCTCTATGTGATACCAATTAACAATTTAACACTAGCTTTACCTGTCAAATTCTACTAGGTCTTTTCTGAAATCTTTGTTTTTAAAAATGGTATTGCTTGGTAATAGTGCAATTTCTATCCCTTCCTCCCTGCACCCCCCACCTCCCCCCTTAAGTTCATTTCCTTGTAATTTTGCTCACCCCCACTTGGTGGTTTTCTTTTTTTGAGCTACTATGCCATCTTCCCTCTGTGAGGCAGAGTGTCGGTGTTTTGTTATGCCATGCCTTGTGTTTGGCGACAGCACGGTGGTTGGTAGACTGGCTAAGCATGTTTCCACCACCAGTGTTCCTCATAGGCGTTGTGTGATTGTTTCAACCTGGAGTGGGTTGCACACTTAATGCTTTCCTCTACAACTGAACTGCCCACATATAAGTTCATTCAAAAGGAAAAGTAATTCTCAGCATTAACCCAGAAGTAGCAAAGCAGTCAGTGATGGTGAAAATTAGAGGTCAAACATGACCTTTTTAGATGTTTGTGGGCTGACATCCACTGTGGCTATGACCGGTATCATTTAAAAAGCATGAAGTTCACTATAATGCTCAACTGTTAATTTAGATGATTGATCTCACTCGGGGAATTTACTCCTGTCTGCTGCATAGTAGGTAGCTGAGTAGGATATATCAACCCACTTTTAAATTAGTTCTTCACTTCCATATTTTTTTTAATACTCCATAGTGTGGGTTGGTGCTGGAAACCATTCAGTCATAGCACCAAATGGACCCCCAGAATGGGAGTTACTTCACCCATCCTTCCTCCATCTTTCCAAAAAGAAAAAAAAGGAAAAAAAAAAAAAAGGAAAAGTTTAATACATCTAGGAAGTTTTTGTTTTGTTAAATTAAAAGCTATTTAAAGAGATGAATGTGGCCAAAGTTTTACACGATTGAAAATAAAGTAAAACAGACGGCATGTGTTTAAACCTGAGTTTATCAGGCATGGCAGGAAGTTTTAGGAGAGAGGCGTGACCTAAGCCAGTGCACTTGATGTTCATGGACATATTTTTTTTTTTAAATAATAAATTAAATTAAACATTTTAAATAGAAGCATAAATTGAGTTGGTTG
>NW_004444052.1:9199992-9201105 GCF_000243295.1 Trichechus manatus latirostris
TGCTAGCCACCCTATTTAACTGGGAGGAATAAGCCTGACCACTTGGAGAATACTTGAGCCCAGAGAGACGTAATAGCACCTACGTTTTTAAAATTCAGATGTTTATGTGAGAATTTTAGACACTTGACACAACCACGAACAAAGGAAGTTTTACTGATGGTCAGGAGAGGTTCAATTTTTCCAAAATGGGAACCAAATCTAGTGTTTAAGACAGAAGGATATGAAAGGTAAGCTGAATTAAATAGATGATTGACTACATATACCTTTTCTAGCAAAGGACTTGTCTAAACCTCTGTTAGAGCCAAAGTTGAGATAGGAACAGTTTGCAAAACAATAACAGTAGGGTACTTCCGCATACAAGAGACTATTCAATCCTGGTATCAAATCCCTCTTACAGCAGAAAAATGCCTGAAATTGATTAATGAGTACATCCAAGAGCAGGCCCAAAGGCCTTCTAGTCATCACTAATTTATAGCCACAGCTAAAAATAATTTACAAAACTCTAGCAGCGGACTAGGACAGCATTGCAGGCTACTGTGTCCTTGCAAGGTGTGAAGCATCTGCCCTCATTCAACAGGCGTCTCTTCTTCCTCAGGAGTTGAGCCAGGAAGCCACCTTCTATTGGCTCAGCCATTGTCAACCAAATTGTCTTAGTAACTGCAGTGGGATATTCAAGGAGAAACAGTGACCCTATTAACTCAAAATTTCCAAGAATTCCACAATTGGCTGTCATTACAGATGCAGTAACTAGTGCTCAGAAAAGCTTGACTAAGGCTTTAGAGTTTGTATGAGAACCAGTGCCTCCTGGTAACCCGGCCAGTGTGCCATCCTCTGTGCCAAACAGCGTCACTGTCCCTAGTGAAACCTTGAACTTATCCCAGGCATTGTACCTTTCTTTTGGGTGTTCCTACAGAAGCAGATGGCTTCTAAGTATGTTTTCTTGGCACACAGTTATGTCACTAATCTCTATTCCCACCCGTTGAAAAGGTACAGTATGATAAAAATTGTTCAGACCTAAAGCCATGTCTGCCTTTCTAAGCTATAATTATTTTAGGATCTGGCAGGATCACACTGAAATGTTTTAAATGGAACTAGTTTTGCAGAGAGGTTTTG
>NW_004444052.1:9206278-9225273 GCF_000243295.1 Trichechus manatus latirostris
GAGAATCCAGATATAAGCTCATCCACCTATGAGCAGCTAATATTTGACAAAGGCCCAAAGTCCATTAATTGGGGAAAAGACAGTCTCTTTCACAAATGGTGCTGGCATAATTGGATATCTATATGCAAAAAACTGAAACAAGACCCATATCTCCCACCATGTACAAAAACTAACTGAAAATGGATCAAATTCTTTTACAGATAATTTTTTTAACAAGAAAATAAGACAAAACCTTAGTGATCATTGAGGCCTCTGTACCAGAGAAATCTCTAAGTACCTAAGTTACATTGAGAGGGTTAGGTAAAAGACCTGAAGCTCTTTCTGTTAATTGGAAAGGCTTTTTTTTTTTTCTCAAGGGAAAAGAAGTCTCTCAATCTAGCTTCAATACCATGCTGATATGGATATTAATCTCCTTGGAATTAACAGTTTTTCCCCTCTGAAAAATGTGAAAAGACAACAACTTCAAACAGCTTGTATGTGTTAGGTAGCTGTTTCTAATTTTGCTTTAAAGAAATGTCTATAGTGCCTACCCCCTGTTATAGACTAGTGACCTTCCAAATCTCATTTTTAACAAGTTTAGAAGTTACAACAGCACAAGCAGTTTAAGAGTCAGGTTGAAGGATGAGAAGTTTGTGCATTACTGCGGGTGGTGGACCAGCCAAGGCTCTGGCAGAACTTGCAAAGAATTTAATGCTCAGCTTTCCATTATTCTTTACTTCATGGTGAAGATGGCCTACTTTTTTTCTTTCCTTCCTTCCTTCCTCCCTCACTCCTTTCATCCTTTCACTGGAAGCATATGTTTTTAAGATTTCTTAGTTAGCTTGAGTTTTTCTGAATCTTTCTTCTTGGGTTTCTACATTACAGAGACAAAAATCAATTGGTGGTCCTGTATGATTGCTTCGTTTTTATCCTATGTGGGACAGACTCATAGGCTATTTAATCCAACTTTTGAATCCTTTCTTAACATAGGAATGAAAACTTTCAGATTAACTGTCTTACTTGTGGGCCAAGATCCCTTAGCCTGAGAAATGAGTACTGAGAAGGAGCTAGGAGGAGCAAGTGAAAAAAGCATCAGTGGTTATTCTCTGCTGCTTTGTTGTCAAAAGCTTCTTTTTGACACTTGCTATTCCTTGCTTTCCTACTTTCAACATACTGCTTTTCTCCATGCCTCTTTACACATTGCTGCTGCCTTTTTGGCCACCGTCTATTGATCTGTTTGCATGGCACATGACGTACAAATTATGTACTTCTTGCTTGTTCCTCAAAATGACCTATGAGAGAGGCAGGTCAAGTAACATTTATCCCGTTTTCAGGACAGTGAAGTTAGTGACAGGAGAAGGAACTAACCATATGTTTAGCCTTTGTACAGTGCTCCTCCTCACCACAATATATCATGAGAGACACTATAAAGAAGTGGTTAAGAGTGTGTGCTCAGGAGACCGACTGACTGGATTCACATTTTGACTACACTACTGTGACCTTGATTGACTTAGTTATTCCCACTGTAAAATGAGATAGTACCTGCTTCATAGTGTTGGTTGGAAGATTAAATAAGTTAATACACGTAAAATGCTTAGAACACTGGTACATACTGAGTGCTAAATATCTGTTGCTACTAATTGTTCGTATTACCTCTCCTCTTCCTTTGCTGTAGGGCCCCTGGAACTGCAGCTTTTTAACTCTTGCTTTACTTCATAGAGGGTCTGAGGACTGCAATTGTATGATGTAAGTCCCATTAAGTCTCTGCCATAAATATATTTCTGATGCTTCCCTATCTGTACATATCTCAGAGGGTGCAGAGATCCTTTAGGGGGATTCTGCTCATGAGTTGAATAGTACAGGAGTTTGGTTTTCAGTGCTTCAATGATGAATTTGGTCATGAGGAAAGGCTTTTAGTTTGCTTTTGTTTCCAAGAGTAGACATATTTCTGCTTCACCATGCCTTAAACGGTGAGCAGCTAAAATATTTGGTGCTACAGAATAAAGGGACTGGAATAGGTAATGACAATTTGCCCACTGCCTCTGCCTGTTTTGAGGTGGTTTAGATATACAAGTAGAGAGCTGTACCATCTAAAATGAGACTGTGAGAGTGAATGAATTACAGGTGAAACAAAACTGAAAGAATAATATGCACAAATGAATGCATCCAGAGGATCTCCCCACCCCCAAACACAAGAAGAGTTCTTAAAAATACTATCACCCTAGAAAGCTGGAAAATAAACATTTGGGAGAGACATGGGAAAGACTGGGTAAGAACTAAATTAGCATGAAGAAAAGGCTACATTAGTGTTTCTATTATAGCCTCTGCTTAGAAGAACTCAGTGATACTGGCTTTAGGAAGCTATGACCCAATCTGTGAACTTTGTCCATTTTCAATCAGAAACAATGATGGTCTTGAAAATAAGCTTGCTGATATTGGTATCAGAGGGCTAGTAAAGACTATGTAGGATGACTGGTGGGTGATTTTTTTCTTTTCTGTGAAGGTAGCAAAGCATAAATGTAGCTTTGTCATATTGCCTGTACACATGTCATCATACAGTGTCTTTGCTTGATTTCTTTGTTACATGGGTTTTAAGTTCAATGCTAAATAGTTATCAAAGCCTGATTTGGATTCAACTGAATTTACTTTTTTCTTTCAACACTAGAAAGATGTTGTTCCACTGTCTTTCATGTGCATTGTTTCCAGTAAGAAATCTGTCATCATCTTATTTTTGTTGCTTTACATGTAGCCTGACTTTTTTTAGTCTGGTTGCTTTTAAGATTTTTCTCTTTATCATTGTTTTATCACGTTGCAATTTTATTATGATGTGCCTTGGTGTAGTCTTATTCATGTTTCTTGCGTTTGGGGTCCATTGAGCTTCTTGGATTGCTGGGGTAATACGTTTACATCAAAATAGGAAAATTTTCAGCTATTATTTCTTCAAATATATTTTCTGTCTCCCTTCCTCCCCCAAAACAAACAAACCAAACCTGTTGCCATTGAGTTAATTCCAACTTATATGGACATTAGGCCATTTGAAGTTGACCCACGGCTCACTGACGCTCTGTTTTGTTTTGTTTTTTAGTTCTTTTTTCTCTGTATGCTTCATTTTAGATAGCTTTCAATGCTATGTCTTCAAGTCTACCAATATTCTAATCTTCCATTATTCCCATCAAGTATATTTTTCATCTTAGACATTATAGTTTTCATCTCAGTTATGGGTCAGTTTCAGTTGACTGGTTATTCTCCTCATTATGGGTTGTGTTTTCCTGACTCTCTGCATGCCTGGCGATCTTTGATTGTACACCAGGCATTGTGAATTTTACCTCCTTGGATGCTGGATATTTCTGTATTCCTATAAATTTCATTAAGTTCTGTTTTGACATACACTTAAGTTACTTAGAAACAGTTTGATCCTATTAGGTCTTGCTTTTAAGTTATGTTAGGCAGGACTAGAGCAGTACACCCACTCCTCACTTATCAACATGGTTAGGTCCCAAAGACAAGATTGTTACGTGAAAATCGGCGCTATGCAAAAATGGAGGAATTTTTTTTCTGTTTTCAGACCATTCCATCTGTCCATATTTTTTTATTTAGAAAATATGAACAAAGAAATAACAGCTAAGATTTACTGATATGCTCATCACTGTGACAAGTCCACTTATGGATTATTCCTCTGTGGAGAAGGAAGCTTGGAGGAGACAAAGCTGGATAAAGCTGGGCTGTGTGACTGGAGGGCCCGCTGCTTAATCATTTCACCTTCCTCCCGTGCTGGGTCAGAGCTTCCCTTGCACAACCATCTCCAGGGCTCCATTCCCACCCCTGCAAGCCCTGCATTCATGATCCTGGAAACCTGCTCAGCCCTCCAGGTCTGACAAGTCACTGAGGCTTGAGGCTTCCCATGAGGACACTTGGAACCTGGCTGTGCACCCAGCCCCACCAAGGTGGAGGCTTCAGGCCCAGTTTGGCTCACTTTGGGAAGTCATTAAACTCACACACATTTCTTCTAAACACCCTCTCTGATGCCTCTTTCTTTCCTCCCTTCCCACCCTACAGCAATTTTGAGCTGCAGAGCCTCAGGCCACATAGAAGCTGGGAACCCAGAACAGGCACCCACTGGCTCAGTGCTGCCTGTGCATCTGCCCAGAGGCCATGGCCCTGGAGGAGGCCAGCCCCACACAGCAGCTGGACACAGCGCCCCCGCTGGCAGGAGGGAGTGGAGGGCGCGAGGCAGCGCGGCCCAGCTTCCCAGAGGCCGTCCGGAGATCCACCTCAAGGGAGGCAATGCTCCACAGCTGTTGCCGCCATGTCTGCCACCTCGTTAATACACAAAATAGGTAGTAGATTTTTTGCTATTGTTGTTAATGTGAGATGTCAGATAACAAGATAGTTGATAAGTAAGGAGTACATGTATTTCATCTAGGGTTAGTTATTCCCTGTTATTGAAGAAAGACCCTTCTCAGAACTCTACTCAAATGCCCCACAAACTACTTCCCATCCTGTATGAATGCCAGGTACTGTTCTCTTTCAACCTTTTGGATGGTTCTTTCCCTGGTCTCAAGTAGTATCCTCACATGCACGTTCATGAATCCTTATGGGAGACCCTGTGAAGATCTCCAGAGTTCTTTGTGTCTGCTGCTCCCTCTTCTCTGGTATTCTGCTGCCAATTCTAGCTGCCTTGGTCTCCCTGGGCTCAGTTTTATCTCAACTCAATGATTCTACTGTGTTCCACGTATGTTCCTCACCCTGCACCAGGGCCTGGAAACTCCCTCAAGTCGGGAAGCTGGGGCTCACCTTGTTTGTTTTTCCTCATCTCTCAGGGAGGGATTACTATTTTTCATTGTGTGATGTCCAGTGTCTTGAAAACCATTCTTTTGTATATTCTGTTTCAATTGGAAGGGTGTATTTCATCTCTGTTACCCACAGATGGAAGCAGAAGTTTACTTTTGTATATATGCACTCAGAGTCCTGCACACCTTTCCTAAGTGCTATTAACACATATGAAATTTCCCAAAAGGTTTGAATTAACACAGGAGCCTGATTTCTCCAGCAGACTTCTGTGGCCATGATATGGTGCTGACTGACCTCTTAAGATAAACGGTTGCAACTGATTAATCCTCTGGCTGGACTCACAGTGATCAGAGGTAGAAAAAAGGTAGGTAAATGCATGAACTCTTCTAACAACCTTGTCAACTTGCCATAATGCCACACAGAGTGGGAAAATCATTTCTTGGTTTTTACAATTATTATCCAGGTCCGTGGAAAGAGAGGCATGACTGATCCTATAATACATCTGTGCTCTTCCCACTTAACTATAAGTGTTATCACTATTCATAAAATTATTCAAGCCATTTAAGAAAAATTCATTTCATTTCAGTGTCTTCCTTCAGACAGAGTATTTTTAGGTTAACTAAATGTGGACCAAGAAAATTTAAAAGTGATTTAAATGTGTGGCTCTCAGTGTAGATGAGTTCTCATTGCACTGAGTAATACAGGGGAATAAAAAAAATCAGCCCCAACGGACACGCCATTTTGCTATACTCAAATCATGACTTTTGTTGTATATCTGTTTATTTTGGGAAAAATTAATTCCTATTCTTACAGGAGACCTGAGCACAGTGGTTAAAGTGCCTGACTGCTAACCGAAAGGTTAGCGGTTCGAAATCACCAGTGGCTCCGCAGGAGAAAGCTGTGGCAGTCTGCTTCTGTAAAGATTTACAGCCTTGGAAACCCTATGGGGTTGCTATGAGTTGGAACTGACTCGACGGCAGTGGGTTTGGTTTGGTTTTTATTCTTACATTGGGCATATAACGCATCCATAATAAGTAAAATGCTTAAAGTGTTTACTTACTACCTGCTTTCAAAACTTTCAATATTTGTTCCAGGGTACCTTGCCTACTATACTGACCTACAGATATACTGCGCCACTAAAACCAGCCCTAACTTCCAAACATACCCTATACTTCCCCCCTACATTTAAAGGCTTAACTAATGTCATTTATTCCATATCACATTTGCCCACTCCCTTTTATGACCCCCTTATGAAGCTCACACAATGTCTTATTTTGTAGTGATTCAGGTACATGTCTTATCCTCAGAGAGCCTGCTCTCCAGCATCTTGTCATACATTTAATGTTTCAATTGCTGAGGAAATTAAACAATGAATTAATGAAAGAGTATTCACCCTGCTCTTTATGAGGGGAAAGATCTTAAATGAGTGAGGGGGTTCAGAGAGAATTACATAAAATTAAGATGAAAATAATGAATCTGTATGTACATTTTTCAACAGTAGAGGAGTACCAGAGAATAGAAATCAATAAAAAATTAAATTAGAGAGGTTTAAAACTATACTGGCTAAATATAACACCAAATGCACTAACAGCAAAAGACAAAACAGATAAATTGAACTACATTAAAATTAAAAACTTGTGCATCAAAGGACTATCAACAAGTGAAAAAACAACCCATAGATTGGGAAAAAAATTGAGGGAACCGTATAGCTGATAAGGATTTAAAATCCAGAACATATAAATAACTCCTACAACAGAACAACAAAACGACAAATAACCCAATCAAATAATGGCCAAAGAACTTGAATAGACATTTCACCAAAGTGGATAAACAAATAGCCAACAAGCAAATGAAAAGATGCTCAATATCGTTAGTCACTGGGGAGATGCAAGTCAAAACCACAATGAAATGCCACTTCACTCTCACAAGAATGACAATGATCAAAAAATAATAATAGGGAAAATAACAGGTATTGGCAAGGATGGAGAGGGATCAGAACCCTCAACCATTGCTAGTGGGAATACAAAATGGTGCAGCCACTGTGGAAAACAGTTTCACAGTTCCTCAAAAAGTTAAACATAGAACTATCAAAACCGGTTTCCCGTTGCCATCGAGTCCTAGCAACCCTATAGGACATAGTAGAACTGCCCCATGGTTTCCAAGGAGCAGCTGGTGGACTTGAAGTGCTGACCTTTTAGTTAGCAGCTCAACCCTTTAACCACTGGACCGTCAGGGCTCCACAGAACTACCACATGATCCAGCAACTCCACTTGTAGGTATATGCCCATAAGAACTGAAAGCAGGAATGCAAATAGATACTTGTACACCAGTGTTCACAGCAGCACTACTCACAATATCCAAAAGATGAAAACAACCTAAATGCCCATCAACAGATGAATGCATAAACAAAATGTGGTATATATGAACAATTGAATATTACTCCACTATAAAGAGAAATGAAGTCCTGACAGATGCTACAACATGAATGAACCTTGAAAATATGCTGAGTGAAGAAATAAGTCAGTCACAAAAGAACAAATATGCCACTTATATGAAATAGGCAAATACATAACATCAAAGTTTATTAGTGGTTACCAGGGGTGGAAGGGAGGGAGAAAGGGGAAGTCATTGCTTGGGGGCACTGAGTTTCTGTTAATGGTGGTGGAATAATTTAGAAAAGGACAGTGCTGATGGTTGTACAACATGATGAGCATAATCAACATTACTGAATTTTACATGTAAAAATTGTTGAATTGGCAAATGTTTTGTTATATATATTTTTCCCACCATAAAAAAAATCAATTGATTATTTAAAAATATATACTAGCATGTTTTATTTTATTTTTAGGGGAGAAAATAACTGCGATTAAAAAAAAAAAAAACAAAAACCACAGTCTAGGAATTTGGAAGTACCAGCTGAAACCCTTTGTAGCTATCCCCAAATGGAAGGGTGGTGTTAAATTATATTTGAAAGGAGTTAGATGGTTCTGTGTTTTTAGTTCAAATGGAACTGCTTGTGGAATATTTGAAAACTAGGTCTTACGCCAGACCTTGAAAGAACACCAGAGTATAGCCTTAATGGAGTTGGCTAGGTAATTATAAAGTCTATAATTTGCCTCCAGTTTTCACTTGCTGGATTCTTTAGTTGACTCATTAGGAAAAAAACACATGGAAGTTTTTTTATGATTTTCTGTCTGTATAATCTCATACCAATAAAAATATTTCCATATTTCATGTACAAATGCAATAGAAAGTGGTTAAGTACAGATAAGAGATAGAGACTAATTCCATTTAATGAGTCTGACCTATAGAGCATCCCTTTTGTCCTTAAAATGTTTTTTGATATCAAAGAGCTATACACATAAAAACCACCCTCTCCACTAAGAAAAGCAGCGTGTCCAGAAGGTTTCTGGGTGTCTTTTATGAAGCCATTGAGGCCAGTGCAAATGCAACCGCAAAGCCACTCAAGAGGGTGGGTGAGTATAAAAGAGATGTAGACAAATAACATCCGCTTTAAGTTGAGCCTCAAAATTAAAATTCCAAAGCATAAGAAAACAATTTACCAAGACAACCAACAACTTAATAATCAGGAGATGGAGTTACTTAAAATCTACTGGCTTACAATCCATTAAAAATTATTAATTATGAAAATAAAGCAGGCAGATATGACCAAAGAAAAAGAATCAAATTAAAAATCCTAAATATGAAAAATACAGTCTTTAAACAAATTCATTAATCTGTGATATTCAGAGAGATCATGTGAAGCCATTTTCTGGAATGGAAAAATACTTCATCAGATTGAAAGTACACACGACATACCAAGAAGGATAAATAAAAATAATTCCACACTGAGACAAACCCTAGTGAAATTATAGGTAATCTGTAAACTATTCTCTCTCTCTCTCAGGTGGTTTTTAAGATTTTCTCTTTACATTTGATATCTGGCAAAGATACAGAAATTAGACTAACATCAGATTTTTTATCAGAAAGAACAGATGCAGGAAGCAATGGATTAATAGCCACAAAGTACTAAGGAAAAACAGCTAACAACATAGGATTCTATATTTAGCTAAAGTATCATTCAAGGGTGAGGATAAAGATTCTGGGAAAATCGTGGCAGTGGCTTACTTTTTTAATCTCCCATAATCCCCCCACCTCCCCTCCATAAAAACAGACAGAATAACTAGAATAACAAAACCCAAATCCACAAATAGGATCTACAAAAGAAACTAGATGATATCTTCACAAACCAAAAATACAAGTAGATGGGGACAAACCACCACAGCTTCAAGACTTGAACAGTATCAGCAAATATCTAAGAAGCAAACAAGCTTGAGAACAAGGGAACCCCAAAATAGCCAACAACACACAAGGTCGCCATGAGTCAGAAGTGACTGGACGGCACTAACAGCAACAATTCATGAGAACAACAGCTGAAACTGGGAGCAGTTTTTGCACGCTCCAACTGTGGAAGTAGGGAGCCTGGAGAGCAAGGTAAGATCTGAGAGGGCTGGAATTATCAAAACCGAAGTTCCCTTTTAGGGAACAGAATTCCAGCTGAGCAAGATAGGGACAACAGGGATAAGAAGAGAGAGGAGAAAGTCCAGATGAAAGTAAGGAAGGGGAGCAAAATAAAGAGATCTCAAAGTATGAACCCATAGTTTTGAATACTTCATGAAAATAATAAAAGAAGGATCACCAGAGCGATGAAACTAAGAAGGGTTATTGCCAACTCACCCCTTCCTCATAAAGAATGATAAAGAAAAAGGACTGTGGCTGAATCCCATACAGAGTTATTATAAAGAAAATAGTAAGGAGCAGAATAACACTCCTACAGATGATGAAAGAAAAGACATGCCCATAGAACAGATGAAAGTTTATAGCCTATTATTTCAAAATAAGCCAAAAGAAATTTTTTTTAATATAGAAGATATAAAAGAAAAACTCAGAATTGGGATGAAAACTCTGGAAAAAAATTAGAAATAAAAGAAAAAAATTCATTATCAAATTAAAAAGTGAATAAACAGAACATACAATACTTTAAGAAAGACGGAAAGCGAGAAACAAATTTTAAGAATCCTAAAGAACAGATTTTTTTTCCTTCTTTCAGTTTGGAAACAGAAAGCTACAAAGACTTACTTCCACCCTAATAATGAAAAACAAAACAAAAAGAGGATAATCTATAAATGATAACTTATTGTGAGTCCATTAGAGAGCTAAGGCTGGCAAAAATGGAGTAACCTGAACTGCAAAGAGGAACAAGCCATTCTCAAGTCAAGGAGAGAAGGGATTCACAACAGTTTCACCTTTGGCAAAGCACAGGAGGAAAAGGCTGCCACCAGACAAGCCTGTAAGACAAAGTAGGCTACAAATTTAACAAAGTGTGAATAGCCAAGTGAGGGCTAATGTGTCTATTTGGAATACCTAGACACAAGGGTAGTTTGACATTCACTTGCAACCCTTTTTCTAACGCCTCTAACTGGGTTCTGAGAAAGACTGGTGTAGGTCTGTTGGAAGTGATCAGATGCTGCTGGGGAGCAAGGCATTAAGCCCCACCTGCTTCCTCAGACCTTTCTCTCCTACAAAGCAAAAGCATTAAAGCTGCTGAGAAAGGGAAGCAAACCCTGATACCTCCCCAAGTCATCAGCAAAAGTGCCTTCTGCTGGGAAAGTTTGGAAAAAAAAATTTAAAAAACCTATACCCCTGGGGTAAGAGCAGGAAAAAGTCTTGGGCCCAGGATCCTACACTGATACCAAGATGTCTGCTACCACTGAGGGTGGAGCAGAAAACTCCCCCAAAACCAATATACAGACAACGTAGAGTTTGGCTGCTGTGGGAAGGAGAAGCAGAAACCATGAGAAAGCCCCTCCCCCAAGGCCTAGGTGCACAGGTCCTGCCTAGGACAACAGGGAATCTCCCTACCTCTACCATGGAACTAGCTCTGAGTTACAAGCAACAGCAAGAATGTGGAGAAAGACTCTCTCCATGGCAACAGGCATGCAGGAGCAGCTGAAAGTTAATGGGAGTGAAGAGATATTGAGAAAGCCCTGATACCAAAGCCCCTACTCTAAGCACAAGGCAACAGCAACCCACCAGTAGAAGAATTTGAAGTCTGTGGTACACTGAAATCAACTCCTGATTTTACCAACTCAAACACCTAGCAGCCTGACAGAAGAGGCATGCCCATTTCTAGGCATAAGTACTATGTCTCACTCTCAACATGTCCCAAACAGAGAAGAAACCAAACAGTAGCTGACTCCTGATGAAAGAATATAATATCACTTATGAAGTTGCCTTGACAAAAAAAAAAAAAAAAAAAACCTGATCAAATCTCTAGATACAACTACCAATTCCCAAGGTATATAGAGACTAGAGAGCCCCTGGGTGAGGCAAAGGGTTAACACACTCGGCTGCTAACCAAAAGGCTGGAGGTTTGAGTCTACCCAAACGTGACTTGGAAGAAAGGCCTGGTGATCTACTTCTGAAAAAACAGCCATTGAAAACCCTATGGGACACAGTTGTACTCTGACACACATGGAGTCACCGTGAGTCAGAATCCACTCCACAACAACTGGTAAAGGTAATAGAGAATAGAGGAACAAAAACTATATCACAGGACGCAATAAACCAAACGTAGACCATGAGAAAGTCTCCAGGACAAACAGATGTCTTTATCAAATACATTGCAAGGAGAGTAAAAGAACTGGAAGGAAAAAAAAACCCCTATGCATTAAAAGTCATATTTAACTTAAAAATCATATTAAACAACTAATGAAAATGTGGACTTCCTTGGATCTTGATTCAAGGTTATAATTTAAAAAAATTATGCCCACACAGGGAACACAACAGAAAGTCCCTGAAGGAGCAGGAGAAAAGTGGGGTGCAGAACTCAAATTCTAGTAAAAAGACCAGACTTAATGGTTTTGATTCAGACTGGAGGGACCCCAGAAGACATGGCCCCCAGACCCTCTGTTAGCCCAAAACTAAAAACATTCCTGAGGCCAACTCTTCAAAGATTAGACTGGACCATGGGACGTAAAATGATACTTGTGAAGAGTGTGCTTCTTAGCTCAAGTAGATACATGAGACTAAATGGGCAGCTTCTGTCCAGAGGCGAGATGAGAAGGCAGAGAGGGTCAGGAGCTGGTTGAATGGACACTGGAAATCCAGGGTGGATAGGAGGAGTGTGCTGTCACAGTACAGGGAGAGCAACTAGGGTCACATAACAATGTATGTATAAATTTTTATATAAGAGACTAACTTGAATTATAAACTGTCATTTAAAGCACAACATTGTAAACTATCATTTAAAGCACAACAATACAAATAAATAAAAGAAACCAGAAATTAGAGGTCAACCATTGTTAAACAAAAAAAATTATGACATTTGAAACAATTAGAAGTTTGATTATGATTAAGAGTTTCTTAATATTAAGAAATTTTCATTAAGGGAAAGAGGATATGGAAATTAAAGCCCAGGGCTCCCACAAAAATGGTTTCTCGCAAGAGATACCCTACACAATAAACTAGAACCAAAAAAGGCTACAACCTTAGGATGGGGGTAATCCATAGGTGGAACAGCCCTTTCAGACCTACAGTCTGGGTTCAAATCCCTTAGTAAGTCTAGGGAATCTAAAGCTTTAAACTTGGTTTTCTGGACGGCTGGTAGCCACAGGTGCCTGACACAGCAAATATAAAGCTTCTCTAGAAGAAGGTACATTCATCACATACCTAAAATTATCCCTACATGTAATTTTTAATTACAGTATCCAGTTCACAAAGATAACCAAGGATACAGGAAGTTAGATCCATGAGCGAGAACCAGCAGAAACAGCACACAACAGAAAGACCGTCGTCATATTCCATTTTCACTGTTTGAATTACAAAAATTACAGTCTTTACAGTTCATGTTATACTAGTTGAGCCTAACATAACAGTGGGTCAAGAAAACTGGTCCATCTCAGGTTAATTCCAGTAAAGAAGTGGTTTAGATAGAAATACGGTTTCATACAGCCACAGCTTACTGTCTTGGGCTGTTCTGTACCAGGTCACATCCCTCATCTTAATTAATTTGGTAGTTATGCCAAAGTAGAGTTTTACACAGGAGTGGTGAAAGTCACTTTAGTTCTAGGAACAACAGAACCCAACATGTGACTTGAGGAGGCTTAAAAATGTGTCACTGAACTAGTATGGGTTTGATTTTACAACTTACTGGGAATGAAGGCAATTCTCCCCCATAAACCTGGAGATTTACTTCCACCCATATCACTGGAATTTAATGGCAAAACAAAGCCATTAAGGCAGATGAATGGGATCACGAGATGGCTGGCACACTTGTAGAGCTTAAATAGTCCTAAAGTTTTTCTGAAAAATTTCAGTTCCTTTGGATTGCTGTGACTGAATTACTATAAGTTTTTTAAACACTCAAAAACAACAACAAAAAAAGCCCTGCAACAACAACAACAAAACTTTTCTGGGTGGAACACTCACAGGAGGAAAAATTGAGCCAATCAGAAAGAAGATCCTATTTAGTGATGTGTTTAGTAATTTAGAGAAATTTTTGTAATTTATTAATGTTTTAATGCTAGGAATATGAAAGAATGAAAACTATGCAATCAATGGTTAAAACCAATTCAGTTGAGAATACTTCAATTAATTCTCCTTCCTTAAGGCCCACTATGTATATCTTGCTTCCATCATGAGGTCATCCCATTGTATTCTCATGCCTCATCTTCATTTTCCTGTCTCAAATCCTTTTTGAAATGAGGACTACATGTATGCACTTCTCAACTTTTTGTTTTGTTTTGGGATCCCATTTCCAGTGACCGATTACAAATGCCCTTTCCTTACAATATACTTAGGAAACCACAGGACATCTTTCCCTTTTATATGGGTTTTTATAGTCAAAAGCTGAAGCGAGGTAAGCATTACTTAAGCACCTTTTACCTTGCTGAAATGTTCTTTTGGTAAAATATTTACCAGCATAGTATGATAAAGATAAATAAAAGAAGCTTACTGAAGGAAATGAAATATTTTTTGAAACTTCACTTTTTAACTTTTGTTTAAAGAATGATTTATGTTATACTTTTTTTTTTTTAATTTAAAGGTCCATTAGGTATAAAAGCTGGCTAGATTAACATACAAGAAATCGTGATTTTCCCTGCAAGAATTATAAGTCACACCCTGCATTCTGATATCTAAATACAACCATTACACCTAAAATTTATAAAGGTAAGCATTAAGAGCAAAGTATCCTAGTTTGTTGTTCAGTTTTAGGCTGGGACTCAGCACTTTAAAGCCATGCTGTTCTTTATTAAATACAGGAAGTAAATAATTCTATATGCTTAGTTGATGTGGTTTTGAATTCCATAAATGTTCATTCCCCCATTTAGAGACAAGCAAGATTCTAAGGACAATCATATTTTTGTAAACAACTATCTTGTTCTTGCCTTCTCTACACTACTTTTGAGAGATTATGAACAATGTCAATCTAGAATGTGGCCTTTCCCAAGAAGAACAGAAAGCAAACACGGGCATTAAAACGAGCAACTCCATTTTTCCTATAAAGCAACAAGTGTTTGAAGACTCTAGAAAAGACAGCTTAAGAGATGTCAATAGGAGTACCAAACCCAGACAGGTCATCTAGTGAATCTACTCTGGGTTAATCTGATAGCTTTCATAGGATAAATTATTCTACCCCAGAAAAACAAACAAAAAAACCAGGCCAGCAGATGTACCAAGAAGAATGGAATATTCGAATTATCTCAGAGTTTTGCTAGCAGTATCTACTTAGTAGCCTTTCTTTAGCTTAAACTGCCCTGAGTCCTTACTGTGTTTTGATAGGACACCTGCCTGAAGTCTTGCAGAAGTCACTGAAAAAGATCTTCTGTGGTCCTTATTAACAAACGAGTTAAATAGTTGCCAAATACAAACAAGAAGTGACTAGCACTGACTGATGCTGCCCTTTGTGTTTGTTTATTTGGGGCATTTCTGACCTTCTTTATGATATATCAACTTCTCAGTGCCTTCCGAGTTTATGCGGAGATGAGGACAAGAGCAGTGAAAGAGATACTTACAAGACATGTTTGTTTTTAGAGAAGTCTGTGTTTCTTTATGTTTATACCTGGAGGCAAAGGAGATTTGAATTTGAGAGACTGTAAAACTAGAGCAAGAGTTTGCAATCTGTAATATTCTAGTGCTCAAGGCTCCTAAAGAAGCCATTTAGCATTCTAATGATCTTCAAAGAAGGGCTGCCCTCTGATGTATCTCAAAGAAAGGTGACACTCTTAGCCTCTTTGTGGCCTGTTTTCTATTTGGACAACTTCTAGATTTTTGATATCCTTATGTGGGGACAAAGGTTTTGTCAACTGCGCAGAAACCAAGTTATCCTGGAATGTAGTGAAATAAGCCATAAAACATTTGTTTATCAGGCAGAGTAAAATAATATTGCTTCTTTTAAATCTGATTTGTTTCCCTTTTTTCTCACCTAACCAGCTCTTCAACCTAGCTCTCCAGCATGGGGCTGGAACTGATTGGGACTTTAAAATGCTTTGTTACCATTTGTTCTTTTCTCTAACAAGCACAATCATTTACTCCCTTTTGAGGCAGGGGCCCCGTGTAATGAGTCTATGGATGCTTCTGTTAACTCCAAGAACCCTTAATTATTTCCACCATTTTCTCCATGTGTTTCTTTTGCTGACTGTGTGAATCAGAGGCTGCTGGTTGTCAGAGATGGGAAAAGTCACTGGCCTTCCCTGCTGGCAGGGAACTGAATTCTGCAGCATCTGTATCCACCGACAGAGTATCCTGTCTCAGAGTTTGTGCAGTACCTTCTGTTTTCAGTTTACTGGTGAACGGGGCACATCACAAGAATTTGGAGTACAGCTAAAGCCAAATCAGACTTGACAGAAAATTATTAGCAGGGTACAGAAGGAAAAAAGATCTCCTTTCCTTTCTGTAATCAGGTTAATATGTGCATGGAATGTTTCACTTAAAAAGGTAGTGTGTTTTGGCAAAGCCGGTTTCTTAAGTAGAATTTCAGTTCCCATTATGCCAGGCTATCCATTGCTGCTCTGGCAGGGCCTTTGATCAGTGAACTCAGTGGGGGAGAAGGGCATAGGCATATTAATAACTTCAACATGTGGCCCTTCGGCCCAGCTGTACCCTTGTCTTGGAAAAAGGCCAACTGGAAAGAGTTTCTTAAGACGACCTATGTATGCATATTTTGGAAAGGGGTAAAGGGAAGACAGGGGTTCAAGGAAAGAAATAAAATCTGGTTTTATGGCAGTTCTTTCTTTTGTCCTTGTTCTCTGGGTCATTCTGCTACTACATATTTGGATCCTATAGACTCTGGCTCCATCCTCAACTTTTACTATCTTCTTTCCTTCTGCTATAGTGTTGTAAAGATTAAACCTGCTGGTTTAATTTGCATACCAGCTCAGGACAAGGTTAGGGAGAGGCAGGAGACTCCATAATAGTCTATAGAGATGAGAGATTAATGGGAGCCAGGTGCCTGAAATAGGAGCCTAGGGTCCATTTTGCCAGGACTGTATCTTTTGCCCTCCCCCGCCCTGCATTGGTATTTTTGGCTGTTTTATTTTAACAACCACAAGCTTTAGGCCCCATTAAATTACTTCCTCAAACTACAGCCCCGCCTGCTCTTTTAGTGTCTGTTTCCTTGTATTATTTCATGCCATTCTCCTTTCATTTTCTTCTTCTGGGATGCTCTTTTGCTAGGCATCCCTGGCTGGTCCTGAAAAGGTTCCTGAATGATTCTGCATCACAGTCATGGAGCAGGCTTTAGTTCTCATTGCAAGTGACTTCTCAATGATGACTTTAGTTAAAATTCATCTCTCTAACTCCTCCTTCAATTCTACTATTGTTACCATCTTCCTGATCCAAACCTTCTGTGCTTTCAATTCTTTAACTGCCTGATATCAACTTGTTACAAGGGATTAACAGGGAATGATCTCAAGGGTGAGATGCAATACCCAAGGGCACAGTGTTAGTCAGGATTCAGATTTGACTTCTGTTACAAAGGCAAAAATAACAGTGGTTGATTTGCCTCTCCTGGAACAGTCCAAGCATTAGTGGCCTGGGGCTGAAAAGGTCTGATACCCTGACTGTTTCTATCCTGTTGCTTTCCTCCTCTCAACACAAAACTTCCAGCTTAGGGTCTAGAATTGCTTCTCCAGCTCCTGTCCCCACATTCCCATTCCTGCCAGCAGCAAAGGGGAAAAGTGAGGGAGAGGACATTCTTCTTTCCTTTTAGG
Source organism: Trichechus manatus latirostris (assembly GCF_000243295.1). Classification (NCBI taxonomy): domain Eukaryota; kingdom Metazoa; phylum Chordata; class Mammalia; order Sirenia; family Trichechidae; genus Trichechus; species Trichechus manatus. Next base: position 9,223,321 of record NW_004444052.1, read on the forward strand.
GTGTTGTACTGATTACCTCTCCTTTTCCATAGTCCAGAACCTACTTACATGGCCACACTTAGCTGCCTGGAGACTGGGACATGAATGCTTTAGCTGGTGGCTTCTTTGCCATAGAAACCTACTTACCATTTTGTCTCAGATAGCTATAACACCCGTTGCCACGAAACAATTTGTGTATAAATTTCTGAATGAGAAACTAATTTGCTCTGCAAACTTTCACCTAAAGCACAAAAAAAAAAAAAAAAAAAAAAAAACTGGAGAAAAAAGAGAAACAATGGTTTTTAAAAAAATGAAAAACTTCTGCTCTGCAAAAGACATTGTTTAGAGAATGAAAAGACAAGCCAAAAACTAGGAGAAAATCTTTCCAAAACACATATGTGATAAAGGATTGGTAGTCAAACTAGAAGTTTCCTGGGGAGGGCAAACGGTTCGTGCTCAGCTGCTAATGTAAAGGTTTGCAGTTCAAACCCACCCAGTGGCGCCACAAAATAAAGTCCTGGTGATCTGCTTCTGTAAAGATTATAGCCAAGAAAACCCTATGGAACAGTTCTACTCTGTAATACATGGGGTTGCCATTAGTCGAAATCGACTCAATGGCATGGGTTTGGTTTTTTGGTTTTTTATTAAAAATATACAAAGAAGTGTTAAAACTCAACAGTAAGAAAGCAAAACAAACAAACAAACAAAAAAAAAACCAGTTAGAAAATAAGCAAAAGATCTGAACAAACGGGTGGCAAATAGGCATATGAAAAGATGCTCAACGTCATGTGTCATTAAAAAAGTACAATTCACAACAACGATAAGACACTACTACATATTAATTAGAATGGCTAAAGTCCAAACCAACGACAATACCAGGGTGTGGAGCAACAGGAATTCTCAAGTCACTGCTGATGTGAATGCAAAATGGTACACCTAGTTTGGCAGTTTCTTACAAAATTGAACATACTCTTACCATATGATCTAGCAATTGCACTCCTTAGTATCTACCTAAATGAGCTGAAATCCTATGTCCACAGAAAAACCTGAACACAAATATAGATAACAGCTTTATTCAAAAACTGGAGGCAACCAAGAGACCCTTCAATAGGTCAATGGATAAGAAAAGTTGGTACGTCCATACACTGGAATGTTACTTAGCAATAAAAAGAAATGAGCTATCGAAAGTCACGTAAAGACACGGCAGAACCTTAAATGAATATTGCTAAGTAAAAGCAGCCACTCTGAAAAATGCTACCTACTATAAGATTCCAACTATATAACATTCTAGAAAAGGCAAAACTACATAGACAGCAAAAAGACCAGTGGTTGTCAGGTTTCAGGGTAGAGAGGAAGGGATGAGTAAGTGGAGCATAAGGAATTTTTAGGGCAGTGAAACTATTCTGTATGATATCATAATGGTGGATACATGACATTAAGCATTTGTAAATCCTAGAAAGTATACAATACAAAGAGTGTACCCTAATGTAAACTATGGCTTTTTGTCGACAATAATGTATCAATATTGGTTGATCAAGTGTACAAATTTAGCACAGTAATACAAGATGCTATAATAGGGAAAACTGAAGTAGGGGGACAGGAGGAAACAGGAGTATATGGGAACTCTGCACTTTTCACTCAATTCTTCTGTAAACCTAAAACGGCTCTAAACAATAGGTAAGTGGTAACTTTTGTGAAAGCTAAGACAGTACACAATACTGGGAAGGCCAGCACAACTTGTACAAGGAAAGGTCATGGAAGCTCCATAGACACTTCCAAACTCCCTGAGGGACTGAATGCTGGGTGGAGGGCTATGGGAACCATGGTCTCAGGGAACGTCTAGCTCAACTGGCATAACACAGCTTGTAAAGAAAACGTTCTACATTCTACCTTGGTGAGTAGCGTCTGGGGTCTTAAAAGCCTGTGAGCAGCCATCTAAGATACTCCACTGGTCTCATCCTTCAGGAGCAAGGG
>NW_004444052.1:9225613-9226667 GCF_000243295.1 Trichechus manatus latirostris
CCTTCAGCCAAAGATTAGACAGCCCCATAAAACAAAACAAGACTAATGGGGCACAACAGTCCAGGGACAAGGACTAGAAGGCAAGAGGGGACAGGAAAGCTGGTAATAGGGAACCCAAGGTTGAGAAGGGAGAGTGTTGACATGTCGTGGGGTTGTTAACCAATGTCATAAAACAATATGTGTACTAACTGTTTAATAAACTATTTGTTCTGTAAACCTTCATCTAAAGTACAATAAAAACATTTTAAAAAGAATAAACTGGAAAAAAAAACAAAACAAATAGAAGAGTCCTGTCCAAGCACACTAAAAAAAAACTGCTCTAAAAAAGAAAATCTATTTATTAAAAAACAAAAATGAATAAACAGATAATCAGATTAAGAAAAAAAAAAACCCGTTGCCATCAAGTCAATTCTGACTCACAGCAACCCTATAGGACAAAGTAAACCTACCCAACAGGGTTTCCAAGGCTGTAGTCTTTATGAAAGCAGACTACCACATCTTTCTCCTGCTAATGGCTGGTGGATTCAAACCGCTGACCTTTCAGTTAGCAGGGAGTGCATAACCACTGCACCACGAGGGCCCCTCTCAGACAGCTATAGGGTGTGTGAAATTATGAGATAGTTACAAAAAGGAAAAGCATAGTTATTCTGTCTTCTTGGAAAGGCGAGAATTAAAGAAAAGAACAGGTGGCAGCGTGCTGGCCTTGTTTTCCTTTTGTTTTTGAACTACTGTTCTCTGATCACCTCACTCATTTATTCATTCAAAAAACCCAGCATCTACTGCATGCAGGCACTATACAAGGACCTGGGCATACAAAAATGCCTTTAACATAGGATCTGCCCTTACGGATCTTCTTCCCACAGACATGTGAAGGAGTCAGACAAGGAAGCAGATGTGAATGGACAAGGCATGCTAAGCAACTGGTGTGACGTTAGTTGGATTATAATAAAGTGTGTGCTCAACAGAATGAAGGGAAAAGAAGTAAGTAGGGATGAGATAATAAAAAGCCTAGTATGTCATGATAAGGAGATTCAAATTTATCCTGTAAAAGGCA
>NW_004444052.1:9229098-9230480 GCF_000243295.1 Trichechus manatus latirostris
TTTGATCTTCATCAGTAAGTGTTTCAAGTCCTCTTCGCTTTCAGAAAGCAAGGTTGTGTCATCTGCATATCACAGATTGTTAATGAATATCCCACTAACGCTGATGCTGCATTCTTCACATAGCCCAGCATCCTAGATTATTTGCTCAGCATACAAATTGAATAAGTATGGAGAAAGGATACACTAATACACACCTTTCTTCATTTTAAACCATGCAGTGTCCCCTTGCGCAGTTTCAATGACTGCCTCAGTGTCTGTACAGGTTCCTTCTGAGCACAATTAAGAGTTCTGCAATTCTCATTCTTCACAATGTTATCCTAATTTGTTATGATCCACACAGTCGAATGCCTCTGCATAGTCAATAAAACACAGGTAAACATCTTTCTGGTATTCTCTGTTTTCAGCCAAGCCATTTGACATCAGCAATGATATCCCTTGTTCCATAGCCTCTTCTGAATCTGGCTTGAATTTCTGGCAGTTCCCTGTTTATGTACTACTGCAACCACTTTTGAATGATCTTCAGGAAAATTTTACTTGTGTGTGATATTAATAATATTGTTCAATAATTTCTGCATTATTTGGATCACCTTTCTTTGGAACGGGCACAAAAATGGATTTCTTCCAGTCAGTTAGCCAGGTAGCTGTCTTCCAAATTTCTTGGTATAGATAAGTGAGTACCTCCAGCGCTGCATCCGTTTGTTGAAACATCTCAGTTGGTATTCTGTCAATTCCTGAAGCCTTGTTTTTCACCAATGCCTCCAGTGCAACTTAGACTTCTTCCTTCGATATCATTGGTTCTTGATCACATGCTACCTCCTGAAATGGTCAGATGTCGACAAATTCTTTTTGGTACAGTGAGTCTGTATATTCCTTCCATCTGCTTTTGATGTTTCCTGCGTTATTCAATATTTTGCCCACAGAATCCTTCAAAATTACAACTCAAGTCTTGATTTTTTTTCTTCAGTTCTTTTCAGCTTGAGAAATACTGAACAAAGATGCCACTGGATTCCAAAAATTCTACTGGCAGGAGCAGGCTGAACAGCTTCTCAGCTGGAACATATACTATCTTTCCTGAAAAGGAAAGGATGATTTCTTAGTTGTAACATGTGCTATCTTTTTTGAAAAAGAAAGGATGACTCAGAGGAAAAAACCAACTGCCCAGAGGGCAGAGACAAAAGCCATGAAGAAGTATTCCTAATCCTGAAAATTAGTCAAAGAATGTCTGTCTTAGTTATCTAGTGTTGCTATAACAGAAATACCACAAGTGGATAGCTTTAACAAAGAGAAATTTATACTCTCACAGTCTAGGAGGCTAGAAGTCCAAATTCAGGGTGTCACCTCCAGGGGAAGGCTTTCTCTCTATTGGCTCTGGTGGAAGGTCT
>NW_004444052.1:9230961-9235715 GCF_000243295.1 Trichechus manatus latirostris
AAAGGCAAATAACTTGTGTCTTTAATTTTAAAGATTTAAAATTGAGAGGAAATGCAGGAGTTGTACTTAAGGAACTACGTATGCCTGAGGAGCCTCATCTATGCCTGGACTTGACATAGATGAAGAAACTGTGGACCTGTAATTGAATAAGACTTTGGGGGATATTAGAAGGGAGTGAGTGTATTTTGTACATGGGAGAGACATAAATCATTGGGGGCAGAGGGAAGACTGTAGTAGACAGCCTCTAAAATGCCCCTCAATGATCCCTGCTTCCTGGTGTTTATGTCCTTGTATAATCCCCTCTGCTTGAATGTGGACTGGACCAAGTAAGTCCCTTCTAACCCCCACCCGTCAAAAAATATACATATGGCAAATGTGATGAGATGTTATTTCTAAGATTAGGCTACAAAATACTCTGGTTTCCATCTTACTAGCTCTCTCTTTCTCCTTTACTCACTTTGAGACATGCCAGATGCCACATTGTGAGTGCCCATGTAAAGTGGCTCATGCTGCAAGAAAACTGATGTCTCTAGCCAACAGCCAGTGAGGACCTGAGGCCTGCCAATAGCCATGTAAGTGAGCATGGAAGCAGATCCTTCACCAGTCAAATATTAAGATGACTACAGCCCCAGCTGACACCTTAATTGCAGCCTTGTAGGACTTTAATCTAGAGGACGAAGCTAACTCATGCCTGGAATCGTGATCCACAGAAACAATGAGACAATAAATGTTTATTGGTTTAAACCACTAATTTTGGGGGCAAACTGTTACATAGCAATAGATAACTAATGCACCCACAATGAAGTAGCATTTATGTCCAGTATATATCTAAGTGATATATATTGAACTATGCTCTGAAAATAGAGAATTTTTTTAAAGAACTTTGCAATATTCGCAGTTAACCTTATGTTAGTCCTCCAAAAAAAAAAAGAAAAAAAAGCCAAGAAATAGAATAGTAGAGTAAAATTATCTGATCAAAAGGGGAAAAACACTCTAGAAATATTTTATAAACTCTTAACAATGCTTAAGACAAAAAGAAAATCAAAACTAAAGTTACATAATATCTAAAAACAAAAACAGAAGATCATATATCAGACTGTATAGGATATAGCTACAACAGTGTTCTGTGGAAAATTTATAACTTTATATGCATTTTTTAATTCATAAGTTACATATATGAAAATAAAAGTTTAATTAAGTTTCAAATTCAAGAAATTGGGGGGGGGGCACCAAGAAACCATTTAGCTAATGACTAGTTTGATCAAGAAACAGAGTAAACCCGCTGCTGTATAAATAAATAAAATATTAGAATTGGAAAATAACAGATTAAGAGGAACTATACAAAGCATTATAACAGAGTTTTGCACAACTCTATATACATACTAGAAAATATTATTGAAATGGATGAATTTTAGGAAAACATAAAACATAAAAATGTATCCCAGAGAAGAGAGCAAATATAAATAGATTAAATACATTTAAAAATTTTAATTATCAAAGAGCTGCCCTTCCCCCTCAAAATGCACCAAACCAAGAAGTTTTCAGTAATTCACTTTTTACTACTATTATTTAGCAGTGTTGTAGAAGGAATAGTTGATACAATCAGGCAAGAAAAAGAAAGAAGAGGTATTAAATTGGAAATGAAGCAGCAATACTATCATTATTTGTAGGTGATGATTATATTCCCAGAACATGAAGAGATTCAACTGAAAAATCACTTCGAATATCAAGAGAATGCAGTAAGAGGGTTGAGTAGAAAAATCAATATATGAAAACCATAGTTTTTAGACAAAAAAAACTATTAAAAATGGCAAAAGATAAAATAATTGTACATATGTACAAGAAATGGGCAAGTTCTACCTAAATGAAACCATTAATAGCTGTTATTTATGTAAAGGTTCTAAAGTTAATAGCAAAATGCTGCTGTAGGACAAAAACAAAGGCTTTAATAAGTGGAAAGACATATCCCATTCTTAGCAAGAAAGTTTTAATGTTTTGAAGATATCAAGTCTCCCTAAACAAATCTATAATAGAGTTATTGAATAGAAATCACTGTTATGATGATAATGTTCTTATATTGGAGTAGCCACTAGCCCCATATGGCTATTTAGTACTTAAATATGGCTAGTATGATTGAGGAGGAGCCCTGGTGGTGCAGTGGTTAAGAGCTTGGCTACTAACCAAAAAGTAATTGTTGAGAAAATTAATTTTAATTTAATTTTAATCATTTTAAATTTAAATTTAAATAGCTACAAGTGGCTAATGGCTACTCAGTTGCATAGCACAGGTCTACAAATTTAACATAACCACAATAAAAACAGAGGAATTTAAAAAGAAATCAGACAAGATAATTCTAAAGTTAATAGAGAAAAATATACAAGAATAACTAAGAAAAATCTGTAAAAAAAAGAATTAGAGGTGATACCTATTGGGAGGCAACTCTCCATGGGTCTTGTATTTCTGTACAGCTTGTCAACAGATGCACAAACTCTTTGTTCAAGACTATCTTTTCTAAGATGTTTACCTAAATAACAGTTATTGGGAGGCGGGGCCAAGATGGCGGAGTAGTCAGACGCTTCCTGTGGACCCTCTTACAACAAAGACCCGAAAAAAACAAGTGATTCGATTATATGTGGCAATCTGAGAGCCCTGAACATCAAAGGCAGAGTTGAGGAATCGGATTGAGTGGCGGGTGAGAGAGAGATGTTTCGAAAGAAGCGAGGAGTTCCCAGACCTGACATGTCGAGAGCCTAAGCCCTTTAGCCTGGAGCAGCTCATGGGTGAGCAGTGAGGCAGGCAAGCAGTGGTGCTTAGGAGCTGCGTTGTCCACACCAGGAGAGACCCAGCACCAGAGACTCTACATGGCCACCCAGAACCAGTGAGAAGGAGCCCTGGATTGGTGAAAGGTAAGTACTTGTATACAGCTTACCATGCAGATCAAAAATACCCCCCTTAGGGAAAAACCTCTCTCCTATTTACCTCCCCACTCCCTGCTCTGCAATGGGTCCTGGATTAGCTTCAGCAATTGCTGAGTCCCCTGGGCTGGAGGTAGGATCCGTCACACGCCCAGAGCCATTCTTCCTGCCTTGGAAAGTGAACAAATTAACAAATGGGAAAAAATAAACTGCCAGCTCCACTATGCCAGGAACCCAGGGTAGGCACAGCTCCTCTGCCTAGGCACAGGCATAATGGTTCCACAGACTTTGAGTGCCTTTCCCCCTGCATAGACTTGTGTGGGCATATCTTAACACCTTAGGCCCTCATTACCACAGTACAACAGGGTATATCCCAGAACACTACAACTGTTTCAGCTGTGAAGTGGTAGGTTCTTGACATTTGACACTGCTCTGCCCATTAAGTAAGGTCTTCACCTACCCACATCAGGGTCCTGAGGACTGGTGGCTCCACCTATGCCACCTAGCCACCAGCAATAGGGGCCCATGACTAAGACATGCCCCCCAGTCCTTACAGCCAACAGCATTAGGTGCTCATAGTCCGGCTGCAAAACCTACCCACCTACGCGCTCTAGGGAACAGGGACATGCCTTCCTCCTGGACACTCGGGACAGCCGTCGGCCGCCTCCCTTGCTCAGAGTGTTTCTACCTGCTGCAGCCAGATGCCTGTGCCTACACCAATCACCCATGCCTGTATAATACTGTAAGTGAGAGCCTACATTACACATTTGGTGGCTGTCTACCTGGGCACCTGAGCTGAATCCATAGAGGAGGAGTGGGAGGACTCCTGAGCTCACATACCTAGTAACAGATCTAACCACCTGGTGACAGGACATTAGAGCTTCAAAGGTGCCAATAATCAAACTAGCTCATACGAGCAGCCTATTTGGGCATATCAAAACAAAATGAGAAGCTAGGACACAGTAAGCAAACATAAAATAAATAAATATAACAACTTATTGATGGCTAGGAGACAACAGTCAATATCAAATCACATAAAGAGGCAATCCATGATGGCTTCAGCAAGCTCCCAAAACAAAGAATCAAGAAATCTTCCAGAAGAAGAGAACTTCTTGGAGTTACCGGAGGTAGAATATAAAAGACTAACATACAGAACTCTTCAAGAAATTAGGACAGAAATTAAGCAAAACGCAGAAGACGCAATAGAGGAAATTAAAAAGATCAGAGAAGAGCATAATGACAAACTTAACAGGCTGCAAAAATCCATAGAGAGAGAGCAATCAGAAATCCAGAAGATTAACAATAAAATTTCAGAATTAGACAACTCAACAGAAAGTCATAGAAGCAGAATTGAGGCAATGGAAGTCAGAATTGTGAGACTGAAGATAAAGCACCTGACACTAACTTATTATTTGAGGAAAAATCAGATAAAAGGATTTAAAAAGTGATGAAACCCTAAAAATTATGTGGGTCTCTATCAAGAGGAATAACCTACGAGTGACTGGAGTACAAGAATGGGGGTGGGGGGGGGATAACGTAAAATACAGAGAGAACTGTTAAAGATTTGTTGGCAGAAAACTTCCCTGATATCGTGAAAGATGACAAGATATCTATCCAAGTTGCTCATCAAACCCCAGATAAGGTAGATCCCAAAAGAGAGTCACCAAGAGATATTATAATCAAACTTTCCAAAACCAAAGATAAAGAGAGAATTTTAAGAGCAGCTAGGGACAAACGAAAAGTCATCTACAAACGAGAGTCAATAAGAGTAAGCTCGGACTACTCAGCAGAAACCATGCAGTCAAGGCAATGGAATGACATACATAAAGCCTTGAAGGA
>NW_004444052.1:9241388-9248376 GCF_000243295.1 Trichechus manatus latirostris
CTTGTGAGGAGTGTACCTCTTTTGGAACTCTAGGACACCTAATTCAACCAGGGGAGTGCTTGATGAAGGGATAAGTTGCTCATCCTTCCTAGGTGAACCACATGTACCAACCAGTTGCCATCCCCCATCCATCCCCACTGTGATGGTGGGGATAGTGGCCCGTGTTCCTAAAGCAGCTGGCTGGTGCTAGGGTGGGCAATGAGGACCTTGTCCTCCCAGGATTTGAGACTGCACAGTTAGCAAAATTAGGTTGGTCTGCCTTTATTGCTATTTACCTTAAATGTAAATAGGTTAAACACTCCAGTCGAAAGGTAAAGAATGGCAGAATCGATAAAAACCATAATCCAGCTATATGTTATCTACAAGACACACATCTTAGGCCCAAAGACACAAAAAGGTTGACAGTGAAAGGATCAAAAATATATATATATTCCATACAAATTGTAAACCAAAAGAGCTGAGGTGGCTATGTTGATATCAGACAAAACAGACTTTAAGTCAAAATCAGTTATAAGAGACAAAGGACACTATATAAAAAGGCCAATTCATCAAGAATATATAATAATTATATATGAACCTAACATCAGAGCCCCAAAATAAGTAAACAGTGACAAAACTGAAGGGAAAACAGATAGTTCAAAATAATGGTTGGAGACTTCAATACACCACTTTCAATAATGGACAGAACATATAAGAAGATTAATAACAAAAAAGGATTTGAACACATTATAAACTATCTAGCCCTAACAGACATATAGAATATGCCACTCAACATCAAAACAATAGGAATTCTTCACCAGTGCACATGGATCATTCTCCAGACAAAACAAGTCTCAGTAAATTTAAAAAGATTTAAATCATACATACTATCTTCTCCCACAACATGGAATGAAACTAGAAATTAATAACAAAAGGGAAACTGAAAAATACAAAACTATGTGGAAATTAAACACTATTAACCAACCAATGAGTCAAGTAAGAAATCAACAGACAAATCAGAAAATACTTAAGAGTCAAATGAAAATGAAAACACAATATACTAAAACTTATGGTATGAAGTGAAGGCAATGCTCAGAGGGAAATTTATAACAGTAAAGACCTATATTAAAAAAAGAAGAAAGATCTCAAATTAATAACTTAATTATACAACTTAAGGAAACTAGAAAAAAAATGATAAAATCAAGCCCAAAGCTTCCAGAAGGAAGGAAATAACTATCAGAGCAGAAATAAACAGAAAATTAAAAAAACAAGAGAAAAATCAACAAAACCATAAATTGGTTCTTTGAAAAGATTAATAAAATCAAAAAACTTCTAGCTAGACTGACACAGAAAAAAAAGAAAGAAAATGCAAAGAACTAAAATCAGAAATGAAAACAGACATTACAATCGATTCTACAGAAATAAAAATAATCCTAACAGAATACTATGAACAAAAATACGCCAACAAATTAGATAACTTAGACAAAGCAGACAAATTCCTAGAAACATAAAAACCTAAGTTGTCTTAAGAAGAAATTGAAAATGTCAACAGACCCACAACAAGTGAAAAAATTGAATAAGTAATCAGAAACCTACCAACAATAACAACAACAAAAAAAGTCCTGGACCAGATATCATCAGTAGAGAATTCCACCAAACATTCAAAGAAGAATTGACACCCATCCTTCTTAAACTCTTCCAAAAAACAGAAGAGGAGGGAACACTTCCTAACTCATTCCAGGAAGCAGGCATTGCCCTGATACCAAAGCCAAACAAAAACACCAGAAAACTACAGGTGGATCCCTTCTGAATATGGATGCAAAAATCCTCAATGAAATACTAGCAAACTGAATGCAAAAGCATATTCAAGGGATTATACAGCATGACCAAGAAGGATTTATTCTAGGAATGCAAGGGTGGTTCAACATTAGAAAATCAATCAATGTAATACACTACATTAACAGATCAAAGGAAAAGAAACACATGATCATCTAGACACAAAAACACATCTGATGAACTCTAACACCCTTTCATGATAAAAAACATTCAACAAACAAGAAATAGAAAGGAAATTCTTCAATATCATAAAGGGCAATTATGAAAAACTCACAGCTAATATACTCAGTGGAGAGAGATGAGAGTTTTCCCCTTATGATCAGGAATAAGACAAGGATGGCTCTCAACACTGCTATTCAATATTGTATTGGGAGACCTAGGCAGAGCAATTAGGCATGAAAAAGAAAGAAAAACCAAATCAGGAAGGAAAAAGTATAACTATCTCTCTATTTGCAGATGACATGATCCTGTTTACAGAAAATCCCAAAAAATCCACAAGAAACAGCTAATGGATTCAGCAAAGTTGCAGGCTACAAGGTTGATGTTGGCTTTTTCTATACCAGAAATGAACAATCTGAAAAGGATATTAAGAAAATAAATCCATTTACAAGAACAGCTAGAGGAATAAAATATCTAGAAATAAATTTAACCAGGAGATGAAAGACTTGTACACTGAAAATTATAAAACATTGCTGAAAGAAATTAAAGAAGACCTAAATAAATGGAAAGACATTCTGTGTTCATGGATTAGAAGACTTAATATTGCTAAGATGTCAATACTACCCAAAGCGATCTATAGATTCAATACAATCCCCATCAAAATTCCAACAGCCTTCTTTGCAGAAATGGCAAGGCCAATCTACAAACCTATGTGGAAGTCAAGGGGTTCTGAACAGCCAAAGCAATCTTGAACAAGAAGAACCAAGTAGTAGGGCTATATATCCCAGTTTCAAGATATAATATAAAGCTACACTAATCAAAATAGCCTGGTACTGGGAAAATAATAGGCACATAGACCAATGACGTAGAATTAGGAGTCCAGAAATAAACCCATATATCTAAGGCCAGTTGATTCTTAACAAGGATATTAAGTCCATATAATGGGGAAAGAATAGTCTCTTCAATAAAAGGTGCTGGGACTACATGCAAAAGAATAAAGTTGGAACCATGCCTCACACTGTATATTAAAATTAACCTAAGATGAATCAATGACCTAAGTATAAGAACTAAAACCATAAAAATCTTAGAACAAAACATAGGAGTAATGCTTTAAAAACTAGTTTTTGACAATGGATTCATGGATATGACACCAAAAGCATGAGTAACAAAAGACAAAATAGGCAAATTAGACTTCATCAAAATTAAAGACTTTTGTGCGTCAAAGGACTTTATCAACAAAGTAAAGAGACAACCTACAGATAGGGAGAAAATACTTGGGAACCATGTTTCTGATAAGGGTTTAATATCCAGAATACACAAAGAACCCCCTACAACTCAATAAGAAAACAAGCAATCCAATTTAAAAATGGACAAAGGACTTGAACAGATATTTAAACAAAGAGTGTATACAAATGGTCAATAAGTACATGAAAAGATGCTCAGTGTCATTAGTCATTAGGGAAATACAAATCAAAACCACAGTGAGGTATCACTTCATCCCCACTAGGATGGCTATTATCAGAAAAACAGAAAGTAACAAGTGTTGGTGAGGATACAGAGAAATTACAACCCTCATTCACTGACAGTGGGGACTGTAAAATGGTGCAGCTGCTGTGAAAACAGTTGAGTGTCTCCTCAAAAAGTCAAATGCATAGTGCTTGCCTCAGTAGCACATACACTAAAATTGGAATGATACAGAGAAGATAAGCACAGCCCCCGCGTAAGGATGACATGCAAATTTGTGAAGCGTTCCATATTTTTTTTTAAAAAAAGGTTAAACATAGAATTACCATATGACTCAGCAACTCCACTCCTAGGCATATACCCAAAAGATTTGAAAGCAGGGACTTAAAAAGATACACGTACACCAATGTTCACTGCAGCATATTCACAATATCCAAAAGGTGGAAACAACCTGAATGTTCATCAACAGATGAACGGATAAACAAAATGTGGTATACATACAATGGAATTATTCAGCCATAAAGAGAAATGAAGTTCTGACACATGCTACAACGTTGATAAACCTTGAAAACATTATGCTGAAATACCTAGAATAGGCAAATGCACAGAGACCAAAGTTTATTAATGGATATTAGGGGTGGGTGGGAGGAGGCATTGGGGAGGTATTGCTTAAGGCATACTGAGTTTCTGTAAGGCCAATGAAAAAATTGGGAAATGGATAGTGGTTATAGCTGCACAACACGGGGAATGTAATTAATGTCACTGAACTGTACACATAAAAATGTTTGAAAAGGCAAATATTTTGTTATATACATGTTATCACAAAAAAAAATTTTTTTGAAGTCTACCTTACAGTGCCACTGCATCTGTGAATAAACCTGGGGGTCATTTCCATGTTCCTGAATGTACAATTGGAATTTACATACTTGGCAAGTGGAGTAAATCTTACATGGGATCATGGCCTGTGGGGTAAGTGTTGGGAAAGGCCAATAAAAGACTCTGAAACTGTACTACCCAACCTGAATAGTTATTCAAGAACAACATCAAAGATCTAAAGAATAAAAGGGCAGTGGTCCCTATGGTGTTCCATATCACACCTGTCTAATTTGTCAATCTTACCCTTGTATTACATGTATGAATCCTGGAGTATGATCGTGGACAACTGCATATTCAACCAAGCAGTAGTCCTGTGTGCAACAAGGGGTACGGTGAGGTGGGCAAATCCCACCTTCATTGCTAACTGCATGGTAAAGATGAGCATAAATCCAATCCCGAAAACGTGGATAAGGATCCAGTCCTCACCTTTCCACTTCTTCATCCTCGTCACCAGCCACCCAAAACAACACTCTCTGGGAGGTTGTGGTCTCAGAGCTAGGTCGGAGTACACAAGTTAAAAGGACACCATCCTTCAGATCAATTGCCTGCACAGCTTTCTCTGACCCTAGCCACCCAGAGCTACCTCAGAGCACACAAGATAAAAGGACACAGTCCTTCTGACTGCCAAATAGGCAGATGCCGGCCATAAGCTTGGGGAGTCTACCCGACACCCCAAACTTCTGCCCAGCTAGTTCCTACTGTCCCCTTTGGGTTCAATAATTCACTGGAACCACTCACAGAACTCATAGAAAGTATACTATTTGTACAACTACTGATTTATTATAATCAGAAAGGATACAGACAAAGAGAAACATAGGGTGAGGTACAGGAGGGGTCCTAGCACAGAGCTTCTCTATCCCCAGGGATGCACAACCCTCTCCCATGCATGGATGTGTTCCACCAACCAGAAAGCCCAAGGAACTTCCATGTCCAAGGCCTTAATCTAGCCTCCTTGCAAAGTCATGATTGAGGGCTGCTCACTGCACAGTCATGATTGAGACGTCACTGAAAATGCATGATTGATCAAATACTGTTCCCCTCCCTTCCTGAGGTTAGCTGACTGGGTGATCTGTGTAGCCTGGCCAGCCCCTCTTCATTTGCACAATTCTCAAGTGCTGTCTGGTGGTTTTAGATAACAAGGGCACCTCAATTACCAAGAAAATTCCAAGGATTATCTCTCAGGAACCAAGGACAAAAGGCCAACTTATTTTAGGTAACTAATTCATTACCACACAAGCCCCAATTGCAGTTGCCATGGAGATCATGGTACTGTTGCTAAAGCAGATGAATACAGTCTTGGGTACATAGAATATGGGTATATTTAATGTATTTTTTTCTAATCCAGTCAAGAAAAAGAATCAGAAATAGTTGGCATTTACATGGAAAGGACAACAATATTCATTTACAGGTTTGCCCCAGGGCTATGTTAACTCTTCCACCCCTGTTGTAATATAGTACACAGATTTGGAGTAACTAAGCATCCCACAAAACCATCCACAGTTCATTACATTGACGACATCATACTGATCAGGCAGGATTAAAAAAAATGGGTAACTAGCATGCTGGAAGCCTAGCTAAGATAAAGGTACTTCCGGGATTATTAATAAATCCTACAAAGATTCAGGGACCTACAACTTCAGTAAAGTTTTTAAGGGCCCAGTGGTCAGAGGCATGCTGGGACATCCCCTCCAAAGTAAAGACAAATTGCCTCATCTTGTATGTTATACCACAAAAAAAGAGGTATAATGACTATTAGGCCTCTTCAGGTACTGGAGACCGTACATTCCACGACTAGGAATACTGCTCTACCCCTGTATCAGGCAATACAGCAGGCTGCCAGTTTTGAGTAGGGCCAGAAACCATCACTCATATGTTAGTTTGTTGTACTGTGGTGATTTGCGTATTGCTATGATGTTGGAGGAGGCTGGTGGTGCAATGGTTAAGTGTTCAGCTGCTAACCGAAAGGCTGGCAGTTCAAATCCACCAGCCGCTTCTTAGAAACCCTATGGGGCAGTTCTACTCTGTCCTACAGGGTCGCTATGAGTCGGAATCGACTCGACGGCAACGTTTTTTTGTTTGTTTTATGATGTTGGAAGCTATGCCACCAGTATTTCAAATACCAGCAGGGTCATTCATGGTAGGC
The DNA here is from genome assembly GCF_000243295.1 of Trichechus manatus latirostris. Classification (NCBI taxonomy): domain Eukaryota; kingdom Metazoa; phylum Chordata; class Mammalia; order Sirenia; family Trichechidae; genus Trichechus; species Trichechus manatus. Next base: position 9,247,846 of record NW_004444052.1, read on the forward strand.
AGGTTTCAGTGGTACTTCTAGAATAATACAGATTAGGAAGAAGGTCTGGTGATCTCCTTTCAAAAGTTACTCAATGAAAACCCTATGGATCAGAGAATATTTGTCAGAGACTTCCACCGGCTTGTTGTAGATGCATCATCAGGAGAAACCAACCATTGGAGAAAGACATTATGTTTGGTAACTCAGAGGGCCAATTAAGGCAAGCCAAACCCCAATGAGATGGACTGATACAATGGCTGCAACAACTGACTCAAATATACCAACAATTATGAAGATGCTGCAGGACCAGGCAATGTTTAGTTCTGTTACACATGGGGTCGCCATAAATTGAAGCCGACTCAATGGCAACTAATAACCACCACCAAAACTAGGAACCAGAAAGAGTTCTGTAGATAATATGGGCTGTATAACAAGCAGTCAGGCCACTTGAATCATACAATCCAGAAGGCCTTATGGCGCTAAAAGTATCAGTTGTGATAAAAGGTGCAGCGTGGAGTTTATAGCAAGCCTTCAAATAAGAATCACAACATC
>NW_004444052.1:9249113-9255018 GCF_000243295.1 Trichechus manatus latirostris
GGAGGGCAGCTACATTACATCCTTATTCAGAGATGGCGTTAAAAGATAGTAGAAAGGGTAAATCTTATTGGTGGTTAGAGCTTCAGGCAGTGGTTATCTTCATTGTAAGGAAGAAGTAGCTAAGAACATATAGGGACTCACAGGCAGTGGAAAATAGTGTGGCTGCTGGTTCTGGACCTGGAAAGAAAAAGACTGAAAGATCAGAGACAAGGAGTTCTGGGGCAGAACATATGTATAGACCTATGAAAGCGGACATGAAGTATGAAGATTTTTGTATTACACATTAATATTCACTAGGAAGCATCTACCATGGAAGAGGCACAAAACAACCAAGCAGACAAAAAGACCTGGCCAGTTAATATTAGCCAGTGCCCACCCCAGCACAATGGGGTCAATGAATAAAATGACCGGAGTGGCAGAAATGAAGGCTATACAAGGAACCAATAGCATGGACTTTCATTTACAAAGGCCAATCTAGCCACTGTTGTCTCTGAATGTCCAACTTGTCAGCCCCAGACACCAATACTGAGCCTGGTAAGGCAACTAGCTAGTAGATAGAAAGTTAATTACATTGGACTCCTTCTATCCTTGGAAAGGCCAACAGGTTTTTCTCACAGGGATACTGATTCCAGATACTGGCTTAACTTTGCTGACTATGGGGACTCAGCCAGCATTATCATCCAGGGGCTTAAGGAGTACCCAACCCACAGTCATGGAATCCCACACAATATAGCATCAAACTGGGGAGCACATTTTATAGTGAAGGGGTTCCAGACGTGGGCCCATGGAACCAATGGTTGTATCAGTTACTATACCAACTAGAAGCTGCCAGCCTCACAGAGCATTGGAATGGTCCACTGAAGACAAAGCTGAAGTGCCAGCTCAGAAGTAATACCCTTATTGGGTGGGAAACTATCACCCAGGTAATGGTACACATATTGAATCAGAAAGCTTAATATGGCACTTGTTTCCTATATAGAACACAAGGATCCAGGAACCAAGAGGTGGAAATAAGAGGGGTCCGAGTTACCATTACTCCCAATAACCCACCAGGGGATTTTGTGCTTCCCATCCCCACAACTCTGGGCACTGCAGAGTTAAAAGTCCAGGTCCCCAAAGAGTGGACACTCTCAACAGGAGATAAAGTAAGAATTCCACCAAATTGATTTTTTGAACTGTAAAATATAGTTGTCTCCCGAGAATGTTAGGCTTTGTTATGGATTAAATTGTGTTCCCCCAAAAATATGTTGAAATCCTAACCCCTATCCTATGGATGTAATCCTGTTTGGAAATAAGGTTTTCTTTGTTATGTTAGATGATACCTAGGTAGGATGGGCTCTAATTTTAGTTACTTCTGAATTATAAAAAGAACAGATTAGATACAGAGATATGCACAAATGGGGTTGGGGAGGGGGGCAGACACCATATGAGGATTGTCTACAAGCCAAGGATCCAAGGAATGCCAAGGACTACCTATAAGAAAGGAATCAACACAGCTGAAACCCTGATTTGAACTTTAGCCTCCAGAACTGTGAGAAAATAAATTTCTAAATTTCTGTTTTTTAAAGCTACCTGCTGTGGTATTTGTCTTACAGCAGCAGTAGGAAATTAAGATAGGGTCTTTGTAAAAGGAGTCACTACCTTGTCAGGGAAAATTATTCTTAATCAAGAGAAGAAACCAGGGCTTTTGTTACACAGTGGGGCAGAAAGGAATATGAGTAGACTCAGGTGACCCAATTGGGCATCTCTTGGTATTTTCTTGCCCACTTGTGACTGTGAATTGTCAAGAGCACCAACTCCAGCTTGACCAGAGTATAGTTAGCAAGGGCTCAGACCTCTCTGAGTAATGAGGATTCGGGAGACACCTTCAGGCAAGTGACTGAGACCAGCAAAAGTAGTAGCTAAGGGTGAGGGGAATTTAGAATAGGATAGTAAAGGATTGAGATAACAAGTACTAGTTGTAGTCCTGAAACCAGCTGCAGTGGTGGAGGCTATAGTTCATTCTGCTATTTCCCTCTTCTAAGTTTCCCCTCAGGAAGAGAGGCCCACCAGAGTCCTGAAGGAACTGCTCCCCTCAGGTGCATGGAAAAATAGATCCACAAGATACAAGGGGTGGACTGTGGCAGACATGGAGATGTGCTACTCAGATCACCCTTTAAGAAAGGATTTGCTGTCCAGCTGTGAGCAGTGTGGTTAGCTGACAGCCTCCAGCTGTTAGTTTCAGTAGGGTCTGCCTCAGGTTTTGAAGCAAGGTCACACTTTTCTCAGGGCAGTACCTGGTCAATGGCTGAACTAGGTGGTATGTGCAAGGGCCAAGGCATTTCCATCAAATGCCGGACTCCACTATAGGTGAACTTTGCTCATGGTGCTGGCAGAGACTGAAGTCAAGTTAGTATTTACATTCTTTTCTGTGGCTGTTGTAACAAATTACCACGATCTGGGTGGCTTTAAAAACAGAAATTTATTGTCTCACAGTTCTGGAGGTCAGAAGTCCAAAATCCATATAACTGGGCCAAAATCACTCCCTCCAGGGGCTCTAGGGGAGAATTCATTCCTTGCCTTTTCCAGCTTCTGGTGGCTGCTGACATTCCTTGGCTTGAGGCCACATCAGTACAATCTCTGCCTCCATTTTCATATCACCTCCTCTTCTCTGTGTTTCAAATCTTGTTTTCCTCTTATAAGGACGTATGTGATGGCATTTAGGGCCCATGCAGGATAATCTCCCTATCTCAAGATCCTTAAATTGATTACATCTGCAAAAACACCTTTTCACTGTAAGGTAATATTTACATGTTTCAGGTATTAGAACTTCATATCTTTGTTGTTATCACTTGCCATCAATTTGGTGCCGAGTGACCCTATGTACAACAGAACGAAACACTACCTAGTCCTGCGCCATCCTCACAATTATTGTTGTGTTTGAGCCCCTTGTTGCAGCCACTGTGTCAGTCCATCTCATTGAAGGTTTTCCTCTTTTGTGCAGACCATCTACTTTACCAAGCATGATGTCCTTCTCCAGGGAACTGGCCCTCCTGATAACATGTCCAAAGAATGTGAGACCAAGACTCACCATCCTCGCTTTTAAGGAGCATTCTGGCTGTACTTCTTCCAAGACAGATTTGTTTGTTCTTCTGGCAGTACACAGTATATTCAATATTCTTCACCAACATCACAATACAAAGGCATCAATTCTTCTTCCGTCTTCCTTATTCATTGCCCAGCTTTCACATGCATATGAGGAGGTTGAAAATACTATAACCTGGGTCAGGTGCACCTAAGTCCTCAAAGGGACATCTTTGCTTTGCAACACTTTAAAGAAATCTTTTGCAGCAGATTTGCCCAATCCAATACATCATTTGATTTCTTGACGGCAGCTTCCATGGGCATTGATTGTGGATCCAAATACAATGAAATCCTTGACAACTTCAATATTTTCTCCATTTATCATGATGTTGCTTATTGGTTCAGTTGCTATCTCTGGGGGGTCATTTCCCAGCCTACCACAGTATTGTAAACTAATGCCTCTCCCTGTCCAATTGAGTTTCCTTCCTTTTTCTTTCAAAGGCGTTACTCCTGAACAAACGTTTTGCACTAACTCCATCTCAGCATCTTCTACCAAAAGAAGCCAACCTGTGTCACTGAGGTTAGCCTGATATATTTTTTCCTTATAAATGACTTTTATTTATAAATCTTTTTTGCCTGATTAACTGAAGAATTCATCATTTTGAGAATCTAGTAACTTTATCAAGTTGGAACTCTTTTTTTACTATTTTGGGCTAATTTTGTTCAACACACAGTGTGCAGCCCTTTCAATATATAGATTCATGTCTTTCATTTGGGTGTCATTTAAACATTTGTTCTATTTTTGCTGTTTTTCTCTTCTTCTAGCACTACAATTTTGCATGTTAGAACTTCCTGTGTCTTCTATATCTATCATTTTCTCTCTCAAATTCTTTTAAACTAATTCTTCATTTTTACTTAATTCTGTTCTATCGTTCTTTATTTGCCTTTATGAATGTTAACTCACTCTGCATTCCTTTCAATGTTGTCTTCAGTAAATTTTAATTTTTTTATTCTATTTCTTTCCTGAATAATTATTTTCTTTTCTGAGTAATAAATGTTTTATTTCCTCCTGCTGCTTCACCATTGTTTCACTGAGTTCTTGAATTTCTGCTTTGTAGTCTTCATTCTAGAAGTGATTTTTCATTGTTAGTCTTTTTTTTTATTCTGAAGTTATGCCTTATCTATCTCTTTAAGCATCCAAAATATATTTACTCTGAAGTTCCACAAAATCATTTCCACCTGATGTAAATCCATATTCTGATTGTTAATTTGGTTGGCTTCCTTCTTATGAGTAAACCTGTTCCTCTGTTCCGGAATTACGGACTATTTTGAGAGGATTTCTTCCACCCCTGCCCCCTCTTCCTTTACTATTCAACTCGCTCCCTAGTCAGATAGTTTTATGTTTACCTCTACCCAAATCCTGATCTTCCCAATCCAGAATGAGGTCTGATAATGGCATTTTAGAATTCTTATCCCAAGATGATAAATGGGGGATCTCACAGCAAGTTTGATTCTGTTCTAGTCATGAGAATGTGCCTATTATATTCCCTCAATTGCAGCCTGCAGCTTTCTGAAAGTCACAGCCAGATTCTGTTTTCTTTTTTCCCCCAACCTTCTTTCATGAGAAGAGCCCCCCCCCCCCCATCTATTCACGTAGTAATCCTGAATTCACACTCCTGGTTCACATGAAACACTTTAAGTACTCTTAAATCACAGAAGCTAAACTCCTGACAAACACTGCCTTTTTTTTTAGAACCCACAATATAGCAGGCCGTTGGCTTCCGCTCCACTCATTGTTTTTCTTTTCTGTCCCATATTTGGTCCACAGAGATATTTATCTTCTTTTTGAGCCTACTTGTCTCTTTTGGTGTTTTAATATTCTACTGAACATTACTAAGTGTTAAAGCATTTCATATGATAAACTTATGAAATCACTGTGATTAGAAATCCTGTAAAGATGGAATTTAAAATATGAATTATTTAAGAATGTTTTTAGACAAATGAAAGAGCATTTGGAAAAAATAAATTTGCGTCCCTACCTTATAGCTTTCACTAAAGTAAATTCCTGATGGATTAAAGATTTAAACTTTAAAAATGAGACCACTAAAATACTAGAAAGGATCTTCTTAGGGCAGACAAAGATTTGCTAAACATAGGGGAAAAAAGAAAGAGAGATGAATTTGACTACATTAAAACTAAGAACTTTCTGTTCATCAAAAGACACCATTAAGAGAGTAAATAGGCAATTCACAAGTGGAATAAGGTATTTGCAATAGATATACATAACAAAGGACTCATATCCAGAATCTATTTCTTAAAACTACAAATCAGGAAGAAAAAGATAAAGAACCTATTTTTGAAAACTAGGCAAGAGATTGGAATGAGCACTTCACAAAACGGGATATCCAAATATCTAATAAGCATATGTAAAGGTGCCCAATATCATTAGTCATCAGAGAAATGCAAATTAAAACCACAATAAGATACCATCACACCTCACCAGAATGCTGGTGAGAATGCAGAGAAACTAGAACTCCAAAACATTGCTGGTGGGAGTATAAAGTCACTTTGGAAAACTGGCAGTATCTTCTAAAGCTAAACATAGGCCTGTTGAAGGTCATACAGGTTAAGTCAGAAGCACACTGAAAGTCACATAAAAAGGGAAGTGGAGGAAACAATGTCTACCTGATCTCAGTGCCTACTGACTGCAACAATGGACTCAAGCATACCAAGAATCATGAAGATGGCACAGGATCAGGCAACATTTCATTCTGTTGCACAAGGGGTTGCCATGAGTCGGAGCCAACTTGACGGCAACATGACCACCCTGCTTTTTTGCTAT
>NW_004444052.1:9257930-9259079 GCF_000243295.1 Trichechus manatus latirostris
AAACTGTAACCCAGAGGAAGGCAGAGCAAAAGGCAGCATAAGCAGTTACACACTCCAGTCCCCCCACAACAATTCTAGAAGTAAGTAAAAATTGAAAAATTAATAATGTCAGAACTCTGAACAGCAGTTAAAGGATTGGAGAACCAAAGTGAACACAGAATTTTTTAAAAAGTAGCATACAAATGGTGGGAGAACGGACGTTCACTGAGTCCTCACCAAACTCCTCACCCCAGCTCAGCATGACCATCTTGGAATGGCTACAGCCAGAGCCCCCAGGCAGGAAACCCAGGGTTACAGCAGCATGGAGGACACAGACTGGACTGGAGGTAATGAGTAATCAGTCCTGGAATAGAATGGCACAGTAGGCACAGGGCGGAATGGAGCTCCTGAGCAGTCAAGCCAGGGACAGAAAGGCTCCAGGAGCACAGAAGAGACCAGAACACCTTAGCGGGCAAATCTAAGACACAACAGCAAAGCGAGTGCAGTGCGGGCTGGACTTTGTCAGGCCTGGGATACAAGGACATGGTGAATGCAACACAGGCTGGGATGCCTGGGTGGGCAAAACTGGGGAACAGTGGTATGGAGAGCACAGAGCAGCCCAGAATGAGTCCCAGGAGAGAGCAGCGTGATGAGCATGAGACATTAAAACTGACCTAGTAGTAGTAAAAAGGATCATAACAATACTATCAACAATTGTAATATAACACACTTGATAAATGAAATGACAAATTCCTAGAAGCACATAACCTACCTAAACTGACTCAAGAAGAAGTAGAAAATCTAAACAGACACAGAACAAGTGAACAGATTGAGTCAGTAATCAAAAACTTCCCAACGAAGAAAAGCCCTGGACCAGATGGCTTCACTGAGGATTCTACCAAACATTTGGAGAACTGACACCGATCTGGTTCAAACTCTTCCGAAAAGTAGAAGAGGAAGAAATATTCCCTAACTCTTTCTATGAAGCCAGCATTACCTTGATACCAAAGCCAGACAAAGATACCACGAGAAAACTATAGACCAATATCGCTTATGAATAAAGATGAAAAAATTCTCAACAAAATACAGGTAGTCACCAACTTATGATGGGGTTCTGTTCAAACGACTCTGCTGTAAGTTGGTTCTGATGCAAGTTAAATACCTCTTCTT
>NW_004444052.1:9265024-9267345 GCF_000243295.1 Trichechus manatus latirostris
AAAACCTGTATACCATGTTCACTGCAGTACTTTTCACAATAGCCAAAAGGTAGAAACAATCTAAATGTCCATCAACAGACAAATGGATAAGCAATGGACTATTACTCAGCCATAAAAAGAAATAAAGGCCTGACACATGTCACAACATGGATAAACCTTGAAAACATGCTGAGTGAAATAAGTCAGTCACAGAAGGACAAATACTGTATGATCTTATTTATATGAAATAAGCAAATATATAAAAACCAGGAGTAGGAGAGAGGGGGAAACCGGAAGTTTTTGCTTGTGGGTCACTGAGTTCAAGTTAATAGTGTTGGAATAATTAGAAAAAAGATAGGGATAGGGGTTGGGCAATATGAAGAGCATAATCAGTGTCACTGAACTGTACATGTAAAAACTGTTGAATTGACAAATGTTTTGTTGTCTATATTTTCACCACAATTAAAAACAAAAACTATGACCCAGTTTCCTTTGTTATTCTTTCCAGCTTAAGTTTCTTGTGTTTTCCTATTTCCCAGGCTGCTGTGCCTCACCTGAGGGTGCTCTTTTTGTCTCCGAACTGAGGTGTTGAAGAACACTCAGCAATAAAATTCTGAGCCGGGGGCTGTAGTATAGGAGCAGCCAGAAGAGTCTTAGTGAAGGCAGCAGATAGCAGTACTGAGACAGGATGGCAGTAGCCAGATGTAGCCCATAAACTACTTGCCTCTGCATTTGGCCACTTTGGAGGAGAAACTTGTGGTTGGACCATTTTTAGTTTTAGTATTCACTTATTCTTACTGAAATAATAGATATTAGATTGTTTTCTGATCTAAAAAAGAGAAGGAAGAGAAGGATATTTCTTAGACGTGCCACTTGTGTTGCCTGTTGTTCTCATTGTTCTCTTGATACTCATCACAGTCAGAATTTGTTTCTAGTCTTCCATAACCAATAAATTTCCTGCACTGCCTTTTCAGACCTTCCTGGAATTCTATTTGCTCCAAACTTTTTACAAACAAGTAACAGTAAGTGCCAAAAATGCACAAGAACCACTAGAGTGCTGCTAACCAAACAGCTAGAGGTTCAAGTCCACTCAGAAGCACCTCAGAACAAAGCCCTGGTGATCTACTTCTAAAAAATCAAGCATTGAAAACCCTATGAAGCACAGTTTTACTCTGACACACATGGGGTCACTAAGAGTTGGAATCAACTCAACAACGACTGTTTTTTTGTTTTGTTTTGTTTTATGCAATGTACCAACCTTGAAAGGCTCTATAAAGAGTTTTCATAAGCCATGTGTGTACAGCAAAAAATAAGGACTGACAGGTAGAAAATTATGTTACTCAGGTTAGGTGAAATATCTATTTCGTTTTTAAAATGGACTTATGCACTTTCTACAAACATAAATGCTTGTTTAGACATTAGAATGGTTGATAAAGAGATATAGGTGGGAAAGGAACCAACCTTAAGGATCAGTAGAAATTCCTGCTGGACAACCAACGTGCCTTGCTTCAGGGCTTAAAGTCATTCATCTAAGAGCACATGGACTAATACACGGAAGCTAATATATCAGTTTTAAAAAGCTTCTGGGTCTTTATTCTCTGACCAAATATTTGCATTCTGTGTCTTGAATAAAAAGTTTTAATTTCTAGTGTTAATAGTTTTCTCACTGATGACTTCTTTAATTTGGTCTTTTTCTTTAAAATGCTTGACATAGGCAGACAGAGTTTTCAGGAAATGTGTTTAACCTTATAAAGACCTACACATAGATGTAATGATCTTATGTGGGGAGAGAGATAGTAAAGTTAGTTGTGTTAAAGTAAAATCAATACCTACAGAAGAGAAAATAAGAAAAAGAACCTCTGATTTTCCCTTCCTCTTTCGTTTTTCCTGTCACTAGTCTCTTCAAGTTTGGAACTCCAGGAATCCTTATGTTATAAAAGTCTCCAGGTTTCCATTCTAATGGGTTCCAGATTTTTCTGTTATGAGGATGAAACTAGCAGACTTAGTAAATCCTTATTTATTTGTCCCAAAGGCCAGCCAGTTCTCTTTCTTCTCTGGTGCTGGTTTCTATTCATTCAGTACCTCTTCTCAGGTTCTTTTTCTGCCCATCATCAATCTTTCAAGCTACAGCTGGGTGGGTTCAGAACAAAACCATCAGAGGAAGTGAAAAATGAAATATTTACCTGCACCACTGGGGATAAAAAAAGCCTATCAACCTTGTCCTTACAATGCAATCACGTTTTTTTATTTTATTCACTCTCTAGATAGAAGACAGGATACATATATCCACACACACATATATTCACTTTCTGTGTTAATATATTATTTTTACTATCTATCCT
>NW_004444052.1:9268118-9269972 GCF_000243295.1 Trichechus manatus latirostris
AAGAGGGTATGGAGGTGCTGACTGAGGCATTTGAATTAGCCTGGATCTATTATTTAGACAGGCGTCTTACAGTAACAGCTATCTAAGGTTTGCTCTGTGTAGCGTCCATAGTGTTATAAAATATACAATTGTCTCTGGCTCAGCTGAAAAGTTCTAGAACACTGCTAACACGCACTTTTCCCAAGGAAGAGGGAATGTTCAGGTGTTTAAAAATTATGATTAGGGTTGGGGTGGTGGAGATAAAACAGTCAGATATTTAAAAAGTATATGACATGATCACTGTTCTGAATAAACTTAAATTCTAGTTGGGGAAACAAGCCTTTTCACTTATGTACAGGCTTAATAAAACAAATTAAATAGCACAAATATACAACAGCGTGTAAGTAAGGGGAAGAAAAACGATCAATGAAGTCCAGAGTTAGTAAAATTTACTGGAAGAGGTGAAGTTTGAGATTGGTCTTGAAAGATGAAAGAGATGAGGAAAAAGCACTCTAGGCAAGGAAAATAACAGAAGGTAAATGTGATAGTGGGAATGGCCATGATCTTCTCAGAGGACAGTGAGAAGATTAGCATTAGTGAAGTAAACCACTTTTCGAGTTTCAAGAAAACTTCTAGAATCAGTTCAAGTGATGATGTTAGTTTCTTTGGTTCAGCCCAATACCTAAGCTGCTTCCTTCCTTCACTGGAGAGAAAGCAAAACAGAGGAGAGAGCACTAGAGAGCAAGAGCAAGCTAGAGAGACAGAGAGAGAGAAAGAAAGAAAAGAGAGAGGGGGAGGAAGGAAGGGAGGGAAAAGAAAGAGAGAGAAGAGGAGAAGGAGAGAAGAAGAGAGGGAAGGAAGGAGGAAGGAAAAAGAGGGTAGAAAAAATGCACTCAAAATAACACACTAAAGGAATGAAAAGCAGAGCCAGAAAATTCTCCTGTCTTTTTGCAGGTGGAGAACAAAGTGGGTTTTTGCAAGCAGAGTGAGGACACAATCTGTTATATGATCCCCATATGGCAGGAATGTCATTAATTAGATAGAAGTGAATGACTGGAGACTTGCCAAATTCAGCTCAAAAGATCAAGGGCCATATACTCACACGTTTTTACCTATGCTCTTGAATTCTTGCTATAGCTACACAGTATGTATAGGCATTGTTACGAACTTGACAGGAATCGGAATTAATACTAGGTTTTTTATAGCCACACTGACTCCTGGCACTTTTGTTACCAAAAGATGGTCTCATAAACATACAGTTCTTTTGAACTGGACACTGGAGAAAAAAATATTTGATTAGTGGCATGAGCTGGGGAAAAGCCAACACAAAAGTTTATTGGGTCTACTCAAGAAAGTTTGCAGAAAAGGTTTGTTTACTGAGAGGTGACTGGAAAGAATGAAGATGTTCATCTGTTACACATGATAACAGTAAGTTTTGGCTCTACAGACATTACCTGTTCTGACTATGTGTCAAGAACAGCACTAACTGCTTCATGTGCATGATCTCATGTAATCCTCACAACCCTATGGAATAAAGAGTAGTTGCCTCCACATATTATAGATGAGAAAACCGAGGTTCGAGAGAGGTTAGTAAGTGGCATGTGGAGCCCTGGTGGTGCAGTGGTTAAGAGCTATGGCTAATAACCAAAAGGTCGGCAGTTCAAATTCACCAGCCACCCCTTGGGAACCCTATGGGGTGGTTCCACTCTGTTCTATAGTGTCACTATGAGTCAGAATCTACTCAATAGCAACAGGTTTGATTTTTTTGGGTTTTAAGTGGCATGGAACACAACAACCTGATTCTATTATAACAAAGCAGAATCTACTTCAAAATATAGAATTACTCTAATATATATTTCTTTAGCATTTTCTTTT
>NW_004444052.1:9295030-9309263 GCF_000243295.1 Trichechus manatus latirostris
GATCTATATTTGTAAAGTGAAATCAGGCATAAAGAGGCCCAGTTCTTCAGTTCTTTAATTTTCTAATAAATCAAATAAATATTGGCCACATTGCTTATATTAGGGCATAAGCCCCTCTGTAAAGTCACTGTTCAAGTGTAATAATGGAGTAGGTGAAGGTTTCTGAATTTTTCTGAAAAATTAGTATCATAGCTGCTGATGCAAATTTATTTGAACACCAGGGAACACATCTTTTAAAGTTCTGGGAAATTTTTAAATACAGTGTACAAATCAATAAGTGGAGAAAACATCTCTTTCAATGTGTTCATTTTTATTTTGAGAGGAAATGTATCTTTACATAATCTTTCTCTCACTCCCTCCATTAGCCTTTCCCCAAATTACTTTTTACTAAAGAAACTCATGACAAACAACTGAACGTGAAAACATTCCTGCTTGGCTATAATTGGAAGTGGTGTAGAGGTAAGCTCTCTGAACAGGATGACTCCTCAAGCCCTAAAGACAGTCTTCCTCTTTCACCCTTTTGCAATGCTCTCATACTTCCATCTTTTTCCCATCATTTCACATTCAGTTTTGGAGCCTGAGCTAACTGGGATGGTTTGAGGCCATTTCAAAAGAGATTGGTTTGGCCTGTTTTGGTGGCATGTGTTGTTTTGAATAGGATGCATCTATGAGATTAAAAAAAAATATTTTTTCATTACTGCCTATTTTCACAGTTCACTAAGCAAAAATACAAAGCAATTTTTTTCCTACTCCCATTCTCCCTTTCTCCCTTCGTTCTCTTTCTTCCCCTGTGGAGTTCAAATTAAAGAAAGGTGAAAATTGAAGCCGTTGTACGCAAGGCGATTGCAACATGCATATTTGATTTTTATGATGGATCTAAATTGCTGAATAAGGCCATGGAACAAAGGGAGACTGTGGCTTCCTGCCCATCACATGCAGCCACTGAATGCAGAACAAAAGCTTCGGCCATTAGGGGCTCAGCAGGAAGACACATTATATAAATGACTTTGTCTTTTCTGCCTCCTCCCCACCACTGGGTGCACTGGACAGGGATGGGGGTGTGTGAGTATTATGATTTGCTACAGAAGGAGATAAGAAATCTTAGGAGCAGCAATGGGAATAGAAATGAACAGCACATTATTACTCAAAAGGGCCATTCTTGACTCACTGGACCAATGCATCTCTCACAGCTGTAGTTAGAGCGCCACCTAAGACAATTGCTCTCTTGAAAAATTCAGTGTTTTTTCAGAGTAACCTGTGGCTCTTCTTTTTATTGCTTTGTTTCTTTCATCAGGAAAGACGAAGCAAAACACTTGGAAAAAATATGAAGGCCTAATTTTCCAAGGTAATTTCCATATCCACTTAAAAACAACTAGTTCGTTGCAGCACTAGTTAGTTTCGTTAAGAAAGCACCCTCTAATACTCCCTTGTAGACTCAAAGTTTTTCTTTTAGCAGGACAATAGAAAATATATTAATAAGAACCCTATCACATAGCTGAGACAACCTACTCTTAGTGGGCTCTATGTGGTGGTGATATGACTAGGCACTACTGTTTTCTCTGGCTTAAGACATCAGCAGTCCTGCACATATATTCAACAATTCTTGCATAGAATTTCTGTTTTGCATAAAGATTACATTCTACAAATGTGAATTGTTTTATTGTTTCTCATATCACCGAAAGAGATAGTGAATAAGAGGGAATCTCTTAACAGATTCTACGTTGAAGCAGAGACTGGTTGATGGTTAAGTACATTATTAAAGACTGAAACCCAGGTCACTGGATGCCCCATGTCAGCTCCAACTCACTGCATGTGAGGACGTATCACAATAGTAAGTTTCTATTTCAGAAATTGTACAAAAATGTTCCAACAGTCTCCCAACTGTCTAATATAGTAGAGAAGCAGTACCACTACGAACCAAAGTAACTGAAAACCTTTCTTGAATGTGCTGCAGAACGAGAACTAAGGGTTCTTGGAGAAAATGAATCCCAAAGACAAACCCAACATATGGGTATATACACCCTTAAATAACCTATCAGTGACTGAATTGTGTGAAGCTAGCTAAGGGAAATGCCATGAGACAAATGCCATTTGTCACATACCATCATTACTCTGTTTCAAAATGGACAATTGATTTTCCATAAGTTAGACTCTTATGACTCATATGAAAGCTGAGAAGAAGGTCAGGAGAAACAGTGGCCGTCACTGTAGAGAAGGTCGGCGGTTTGAATCCACCAGGCGCTCCTTGGAAACCCTATGGGGCAGTTCCACTCTGTCCTATAGGGTCGCTATTAATCGGAATCAACATGATGGCAACAAGTTTGGTTTTTTGGTTTTTTTGAGGTGGTTCAATTTCTTTTTATTGGGTGGGAAAAGGTGTGTCAACAAAGGCTACGTAATGAATTAAGGATAGTAGAGAGACTTTTGCTTATCACTAATTTTAGGCATCTGGGATGAGTCGATGATTAAGGGGAGTTCATAACCCCCCAGGGCCAGCGATGGGTGGGTGATAGGATGGATAGACCACAGATAGATATGTATAGTCAAGACTGAGGTAAAATCATTCATTTCTTCATTCATTCAGTTATCAAATATTCATTAACGGCCTACTATGATGCCATGAGATGTGGATTCAGTGTGAATAAGACTGAACAACTTATGTAAATGACTTTGTCTTCTCTGTCCCCTCCCTGGCAATGGGTGCAGGGAAGTCATTAAATACTTACACAAATAATTATGCAAGTTAACATATTACTAGAGATATAAAGAGAAAGAAAGTTCTATGAGAATGTTAACCAAAAGGATTTACACCATCTGGATGGGCCAGGGATGGCTTTAATGGGGAAACTATGAGTCAAAATCGACTCCACAGCACCTAAAAACAATTTAAGCTTCGGCATGGCGGGGAAAAAAAAAAAAGATAGGCTCTAACCTCCAACATTTCATTGATGGAGTACATCTCAAGATGGCAGATAAACACAAAAGTTAAGGAACTGATGATGTATTTCTTTAGTTACACATTCTAACCTCATTTATCTGATCAAAGAAAGAAACGCTGTTCCTTTGTTTTTAAAAATAAAGCAAAATATGAATTTGGCAATAGGCTTTAGGTAATTCAAATTGAATTACACTTCACAGTAAAAGCCGAAGGTCACTAAGAATATAGCTGAGCTGCTCAATACAACAGCCAGTAACCACATGTGGCTATTTATATTTAAATTAATTAAAAGTAAATAAAATTTAAAACTCAGTTTCACAGAGTCACTAGCCATAGTTCAAGGGTTCAATAGCTACTGTCACTGCAACTAGAGGCTATTGAAATTAACAAACAAACAAACATTCAGTTAGTTGTGCTAGTCATATTTCAAGTATTCAGTTTTAAGTGAGGAGTGGCTACCATATTGGACAGCATAGTTAGGAAACATTTCTATCACTGCAGAAAGTACTCCTGGACAGCACTGAAAGACTGTTTCCTCTCTAACCTAATTTTTTACTACTCTTGCCTTCCTCCTGCCGCTCTAGCCACACTGAAACTCATGTTCCTCCTTGAGTCGGCCATGTTGCTCCTGCCTCAGAGCCTTTGCAGTCTGGCCCCTACCTTCTTCTCTAGCCCTATCTTGTACAATAATCCTCAGCTCCTTGTCTCCTAGCCAGGGCCTTGTGCATATTGTTACCTTTCCCTGGAAGGCTCCTCCCTCCTTCCTTTGCTTGGTTAACACCTCCCTTACCTTTCCTTCTAGGAGCCCTGGTGGCACAATGGTTAAGCACTCCGCTGCTAATTAAAGGTTGTAGGTTCAGACTCACCCAGTAGCTCCATGGAAGAAAAGACCTGGAGATCTGCTCCTACAAAGACTATAGCCTAGGAAACACTATTGGCAATTCTACTCTATTTCTAATTCTAATTCTGAGTCACTATGAGTTGAAAAATCAACTCAATGGCACCTAATAACAACAACAACCTCTCCTTCAGGTATCAGTTCACTTATTACTTCATTAGGGAAGCCTTTTCTGACCAGGTCAAATCCTCCCCTTACAAACTCACATTCCTTTCCTCATAGCACTTATCACAGTGGCAAGTTTATGCTCATCTGTGTCAATTTTATTCATGTCAGACTCTCCAACTCACCTGAGAGATCCACGAGGGCAAGGGCCATGTCTGTTTTTTATCACTATCATATTCTCAAAAGGTAGCAGAATGCATGGAACAAAGCAGAAGTTAAATATTTATAACTTATAAATAAATTAATGCTATTGAAAAAATGCCCAATGGTCAGTTTAAAATACATGTATTTTGTTATTTTTTCCATGCATGTCAAGTTATTTTTTCCATTCATGTTACTTCCAAATTTCAAAGTGAGATTATGCATAGTATACAAGAATATCTGAGATCTTTTCTATATAGGATCATGTCATCTAAGACAGCTCATTCTACTTCTTCTTTTCCAAAATGGCCTTTTAGTTCTTTTTCTTCCCTAATTGCTCTGGCTAGAACTTCTAGCACAATGTTGAATAGCAGTGGTGACAGCAGGTATCCCTGTCTTGCTCCTGATCTTAGGTGGAAAGCCCTTCTTTTTTAATTCCTGAATTTGGTTAGTTATCAGTGCCCCCCTCCATACCCCCTCTAAATGACGAGTCTCATCTGGGGATAGGAATTAATTTTATTATTCATTTCAAAGAACCAACTTTTGGCTTTGTTGATGTCCTTTATTTTGTTGTTTTATTAATTTCTACTTTTTACTATTTTCTTCTAGTTCTTTATGTTTTAATTTATTCTTTTTCTACCATCTTCAGATGGATGCTTAGATCATTAATTTGTCAGTTTTTTTTCTTTTCTAATATATGCCTTTAAGGCAAAAATTTCCCCTCTAAGCATGCTTTAGCTATAACCCCACAGATTTTTATATGTAATATTTTCATTATCATTTAGTGAAAAAAATTTCTATTTTTCCATTGTGATTTTTTTTCCTAAGATACATGGGATATTTACTACTGCAGTTAAAAATTTTCAAATATGTATGGATTTTCTAATTATCTCTATGTTATTCATTTCTAGTCTAATTCCATTGTGACCTGGAAATATATTCAGTATGATTTCAATCCTTTGAAATTTATTAATACTTTCTTTATGGCTAGAATACAGTTTAATTTTTTTAATATTCTGTGCGCACCTAAGACAATGGGTATTATGTAGTTGTAATATGTATTCTGAAGTTTTTTAAGTATAAGATAATTAAATAAAGTTTAACTGTGTGGTTCAAATTTTCCCTCTACTGATTTGTTTTGTCTGTTTATACTAAAAGTCATTGAGAATGGTGTGTTGAACGCTCCCACTATAATTATGAATTTCCCTATTTTTCCTTATTGTGCTGTATATTTTTGTTATATTATATCTTGATCTCTTCCTGGAAAAGGCAAAGACCTTAAAGCACTTTAAGTCCATTTTCTCTTCTCCCAAATTATATGATACTACTGCTAAGTATGGTTATTTTCAAGCTCTACAAGACATTATTATCACTGTTTCATAGAGTCAGTATCTGATTAGATTAATCCACATATTCGGCCTTCATTTGCTTTTCATTTTTTGTTATATCTCACCTTCCATTTGGGATCATTTTCCTTCTGCTTTAACAACATCCTTTAAATTTTTGCTTGATGAATATGTGCTGGGGACAAATTCTCAGTTTGTGTTTATCTGAAAATATCTGTATGACACATTTATTTTTGAAGGCTACCTTCCCTAGGTATAGAATCGTAGATTTTTTTGGGTATTTTCGTGTGTGTGTATGCATGTTTGTATATGTACATACACACATATGTGTACATACACACATACACACACATACATATTATTCCATTGTTTCCTTCTGGCTTCCATTGTTTCTCTTGAGAAGTATCAGCTGTCAGTCTTGTTACTATATGTTTCTAATTATTTTTCCTTTTTCTTTAGTATTCATGATATTTCTAGTGATTTTAAAGAGTCCTGCTTGGGATTCATAGCGATTCCTGAATCTGTAGCTTGATATCTTTCCTCTGTTTCAAATACTTTTCAGCCATTACCGAAAAATGGCGGAATCTGAAGTCATCTAACTTCATGAGTAGGAGAAAGAATCAGCATCAGGCCAAGGTGGACTCCTATGAGGTTGCGGTCAGACATACCTCCACTCTCCAACCTTCTTTTGCCAATTCTGACACCAGCCATTCCTCCCACAGCACTCTCTACTTCTGTGCTGGGTTTGATAAGTCATTGCAATGGCCACACATAACTCACAGACCACACTCACGATTATGGGGTTTATTAGAGAAATAAGAGATTATAATTCAGGATCAGGAAATACTCAGGATACAGTTCTTTGATCAGGACAGTTTCTTCTCAGCCATGCCTACAGACAGGCTTCTGCCTCTGGGCCCTGCTTGGTCCTGGCCTCTGCCCTGCTCAGGCAAGTGTTACAGCTCTTCAGCTTGCTGATAAGCGCCTGGAGGCACCTCTACTCTGCCAGGAAGCCTCCTGTCTGAAGGCACTCAGCTCCCTCACTTCGTGGGTCAGCGAACCCACTGTAACTGTTTGCCAGTCCCATGCCACTGCTGCCTCTAGTGTTACAGCTCTCTGTCTCCTGAGGCTAGGAGGTTCTCAGCACAGGGACTGTGAGTCCAAACGATGCGCTCTGCTCTGGCTCTTCTTCTTGATGGTAGTGAAGTCCCCCCGCAAACTCTGGGATTGGCTTTTTTAAGCCTATTGGGATGGCAAACTTGACCAATCCCATTGGTGGGCTACAGGTACCTTATTTGCATACCCCAGCCAATCTCAGCAAGAGTTTTACATACCTTATTTGCATAGTCCCACCCAATCATTTTGTGGAACTTATCCGATCATGGCCAGAAAGGCCATATAAAAAGATAAACCTATTGCCCTCCAATTACCCTTCAAATATTGACTCTGCTTTATTATCTCCTCACATTTCTTGTTGTTAATTGCTATCAAATCAGCTCCAACTCATGGTGACCTCATGTATAACAGAATAAAACACTGCCTGGTCCTGTGCCATCTTCATCATTGTTGGCATGTTTGAGTACACTGTTGTAGCTACTGTGTCAATCCATCTCACTGAAGGTTTCCCTCATTTTCTCTGATCTTCTATGTTACCAAACATGATGTCCTTTTCTACTGATTGGTCTTCCCTGATGACATGTCCAAAATAAGCGAGCCAAAGTCTTGCCATCCTCACTTCTAAAGGGCATTCTGGTTGTATTTCTTCTAAGACTGATTTGTTCATTTTGCCAGTCCATGGTATATTCAATATTCTTCACCAAGTCCATAGTTTGAATGCATCAATTCTTCTTCTGTCTTCTTTTTTATTGTTCAGCTTTTGCACACATGTGAGGCAATTGGAAAGCCCATGGCTTAGGTCACACATACCTTAGTCATCAAAGTGACATCTTTCCTTTTTTAAAACTTTCAAGAGGTCTTTTGCAACAGATCTGCCCAGTGCAACACATTACTTGATTTCTTGACTGCTGTTGATTCAAGTAGGATGAAATCATTGACAAATTCAATTTTTTCTTCATTTATCATAATGTTGTTTATCGGTGCAGTTGTGAAGATTTTCTTTTTTCTTTGTGTTCACATAACCCATACTGAAGGCTGTAGTCTTTGACCTTCATCAGTAAGTGCTTCAAGTCATCTTCATTTTCAGCAAGCAAGGCTGTATCATCCATATATCACAGGTTGTTTTCTTCCAATCCTGATGCCATGTTCTCCTCCCATTACTCCAACATACATGTATATTACATATACTCCAAATACATGTATACTTCATATTTTCACCATATCCCCTATGTCCTTCATTCTCTTTTCTTTATGTTTTCATGTTGTTTCTCTCTGGATATTTTCTTTGGATCTATCTTTTGTGTCCTTACTTTCTCAAATGTATCTAATCTACAGCCATTGAGTTCTTTATTTCAGTTATTATATTTTCCTCTTTTTGGAGGGTTCTTTTCCTGAGCAGATTAAGCAGCGTAGTTTTGATATATGTGTCTGAAAACTCCACTATATGACTCATCTGTCAGTCTGGTTATATTGTGCATTGCTTCCCTTGGTTTTCTATCCTGTGGTCTTGTCTTTTCCTGTGCCTAATTATTTTTAATTGAATCCCAGTAACTGTATATTAAAAAAAATTGTAGTGAGACAACTGGATACCAAGGCTGATTTTATCTTCCTCTACAAAAGATTTAAATTTGTTTCTGGGGTAGGAACAAACAGAAACCAAACCCATTGCCATTGAGTTGACTCTGACTCATAGTAAGGGTACTAGCAATTCTATATCATCGAAATCATATCAGGATTTGAGATAAGTTAAAGTTGGTTTTCATGCACTAGGTGGGCTGGTGTACTTCAGGTTCATCCTTACTCTTAGATTTAATCAGACACCTCTGCCCTCTTTGTGGGCCTTGAATTCCATTTTTTCCTCTGAGGGATCATGATTCTGGGTATTCAGCTTCTCAGCCTTTTAAGCACCTTTACTGGAAATAGCAGGTACCTGCGTTTATAGCAATTGGCAAACACCTCTAAGGGAAACGCAGTTCTCAATGCCAGACTCACCTCTGTTGGATAGCCTCTGAGTTGGCCTCGTAGTTATTCGCCACCTTGTTAGTATTGCAAAGCCTCACACAGAATTATTTTTTTCTATATCATCCAGCTTTTCTATTTATTCTCAGCAGGAGGGGAGGTACAAATTACTTAGTCTACCATCATTACTAAAGCAGAACTCCAAAAGTTACTTTTAAAAAGCATAATTAACTGTCAAAGTAAACTTCCACAAAGTGATCTGTAGATAATTTATATAAGAATAATCTATGATGCCAATACAAAATGTAAACGTTAGGCTGCTAATCAAAAGGTCGGCAGTTTGAATCCACCAGCCGCTCCTTGGAAACCCTATGGGGCTGTTCTATTCTGTACTATAGGGTAGCTATGAGTCAGAATCGACTTGACGGCAACGGGTCTCTCAAATCTAGCCAAATCAGAACTGCATTTTTAACCAGCATTCCATTTCACTGAGAATTATCTGTATATAAATAACTAGATAATTTTATTTATATTATGATAATTGACCATCCAGTCATAAAGTAACTACTACTTTACAGAAGGGTTAATGGAATTATTTGTCTTCTAAACAAAATGGCCTAGTATAACTTCCGTCTTCAAATTGCAAGTAGGTAAAAGGAAAGACAACAAATATGAAGCAAACTTCTATAGTTTCAAAAATATCTCTCATAAATGGATAAGCAAATCCACTAGCAAATTTTGCACATTAAAAAACACATTATCTTTCTGATTCTTTTATTTAAAT
Organism: Trichechus manatus latirostris; assembly: GCF_000243295.1. NCBI lineage: Eukaryota > Metazoa > Chordata > Mammalia > Sirenia > Trichechidae > Trichechus > Trichechus manatus. The sequence continues at coordinate 9,304,378 of NW_004444052.1, forward strand.
GTAAACTGTTATCTTTAAAACATGATTAGGAGATCTATATATATCTATGTAAAGTAAGAATTAGAACGGGCCAAATCAAGAAAATCTTGCTCATTAATAAGATCAAGATATGTTATAATGGGAAACAACTCAATAACAAAAACCATTTTAACTTTTCTATATTAATATGGGATTCTTACTTAGTGAATTGTCAGATCAAAGAATTGTAAGATCAAGATAAATGGTAGGGTAATCATTATAGACTATATTTAAAACTTAGCTAAATGAGTCTTACTTAAAATTTCCTAATAATTAGCTTAAACTTCACCTTTCTAGGAAGAAATGAGAAATAATATAATTCTCTTTCACACATAATGCCCAGTGCCATGTTAGACAGCTTCTATTTGTCCTTGAAATTTTAAATGTTTACAAATAGCCAATCCTCTTTTAGTTTTTGCTTAGTCAAGCCATACATATTAACTTCTATTAAACTTAACTGATAAATTAGTTCACGTAACCCTTTAATCTCCATAAATGTATTCTTATTTATTTCCTTTTAATAAGATGTCCAAAATGCAACATAATTTTCTTGTATAGTCTTCCTGGAAGGAATAGAAGTATGTAACAGTATTCCTTTCAGTCATATGCTAGCTTTCATATGATTATTGTTCTGCATGTAGGAAATAATTTTAATCAATTTTTTTATTTCCCTATTGTTTGTCTCTATTTTTTTAGTCAGCTTTATAAATGTTCTGCATAGTCCCAACAAGGCAAATCAACAAGTTTAAAAGAGGATAACCCAACCACTCAAAAAATTTGGGACCGTAGCTTATTTAAATTAGAAAAATTCATCTGCTTTGAGAGCAGATACATTGTGCTCTTTTAAATAATTATATATGTAAGATCAAATTGACAACAGCAACTTGAAAGGTTGGATGGGAAGCCTAGGAGGCAATGAATTTAAGACAATGATGGTGGAGTAATGTGTAAAAGGATAGCGAGAATTGTAGGACAACTTGAAGAATGTAAACCAATGTCACTGAATTGTACATGCAGAAATTGTTGAAATTCGGCTGTGCATATTTTAACCAAAATAAATTTTTTTTTGGTTGTTGTTGTAGTTTAAGTGAAAGTTTACAATTCAAGTCAGTCTCTCATACAAAAATTTATACATACATTGTTATGTCACCCTAATTGTTCTCCCTATACTACGACAGCACATTCCTCCTTTCCACCCCTGATTTACTGTGTCCATTCAACCAGCTCCTGACCCTCTCTGCCTTCTCATCTCACCTCCGGACAGAAGCTGCCCATTTAGTCTCATGTATCTACTTTAGCTAAGAAGCACACTCTTCACAAGCATCATGTTATGTCCCATAGTCCAGTCTAATCTTTGTCTGAAGAGTTGGCCTCTGGAATGGTTTTAGTTCTGGGTTGACAGAGAGTCTGGGGGCCATGCTCTGGGGTTCCTCCAGTCTCAGTCAGACCATTAAGTCTGGTCTTCTTACTAGAATTTGAGTTCTGCACCCCACCTTTCTCCTGCTCCATCAGGGACTCTCTGTTGTGTTCCCTGTCAGGACAGCCATTGGTGGTAGCCAGGCACCATCTAGTTCTCCTGGTCTAAGGATGTAGTCTCTGGTTTATGTGGCCCTTTCTGTCTCTTGGGCTAATACTTTTCTTGTATCTTTGGTGTCCTTCATTCTCCTTTACTCCAGGTGGGTTGGGACAAATTGATGCGTATTAGATGGCCACTCACCATCTTTTAAGACCCCAGATGCCACTCACCAAAGTAGGATGCAGAACATTTTCTTAATAAACTTTGTTATGCCAGTTGACCTAGATGTCCCCTGAAAGCATGGTCCCCAGACCCCTGCCCCTGCTACTCTGTCCCTCGAGGTGTTTGATTGTAACCAAAATAAAAAATTTTTTAAAACTGGGGACCATACTGACAGTCAGTTCAAGTTATTCAGGCCGAAAGAATATTTTGCTTTGGCATGAATGGTATGTATGAATCGACTGTCTACCTGATTATACATTCCAAGTTGCACCATAGTGTGCTCTCTTGTCGCTAAAAACTACTCTCAAATCCTTTAAAGAAGTTTATAAGCATCTACGGTACTGAGTTTGATAATGAAAATGTAGTTTGTTTTTTTTTTAAGTATGCTCCTTAATTTAGGGCACACACACATATGTTTTAAATTATGCACATAATTTTCTTAAACTTTTTGGTACTCCCACTCCCATTCCAGTCCAACTATCCTTCTAAATATTAAAGTCAGGGAACCTGTCCATCAGTATCTCTCATGTAGACAAAGGCTATATTACACTCACTCATACCTGAAACATTGTTAATTTCTGGTAATAGACTCCACTTGTCCTCATGAAAATAACCTACAGTCTGGAGAACACTAAACTCACCGACAGAGTTCATGATTGATAACCTCTCCCAGTCATGCTGTGAGTTAAGTGAGAAGACATAATGCTTGGGTGAAGGCTAGAGTTCAATAAATGGAATACTATTCTTAACTGTTAAGTCAAAAATAATACTGAATTTGGAAAAATTTTATCTCTTGAGGAGCAGTTAATTTTAATGTATTTGGTTCACATTTTTAATGCAAAAAATAAGAGAAAAATCTCATGGGAATAATGCCAAAATCAATGAAAGTAAACTGCTGGGGAAAACTTGCCACATTAGAAACCCATTGCTATAACCATAAAAGGTCAGATGTATCTCACATTTTCTCTCTTAGGCTCACAAAAGATCTAAATCAAGAGCTTAGAAGATTTCTCTTTCTCCTCTCTAAAAAAGCAAGAAGATAAAAGAAGGTTGAGTGGAATAGGACTGTTTTCTCTCTCTGGGGTCCCTTCCCTCTATGATGCCATCTCCAACATAAAAAAACTAAATGGTGGCTCACCAAATGATGACTGAATAAAAAAGAAACCAAAATGAGTTTTAAAAAAATGCTTTAGGCATTTTAATTACTTTTTTCTTTGTTACTTTTTTCCCCTTTGTTCAAGGATTTGCAGTGGAAAAGGAAGCTGTGCCCCTAAGAAACAATTCCCAGAATGCACCATGATTTGTGCTGCATTTGAGGCCTCTCTGCTCATTAAGGATACCTATGAGTTTCTTCTTTGTTTTTCAAAAGGGCAGAATCCAGTAATAACTCAAATTCCCAGACCTCTCCCCAGACATCATTTTTCTAACAGTCCAAGAGAAGCTGGTTCAAGGTCAGAGGTCATAGGCTGTGCTCCATTTGCCAGCTGGCAGTAAGCTCCAAGGACAGAGGGTGCAAGAAGCATGACGATTCCTCAAGATGCTCATTCATAGAGCACTGAGAGTATCCCCACGGATACCTCAGAAATACTTATTTTATCTCAGTTTGGTAAGTTGGAGAAAAGAGGGTCAATTATCTTGGGTAGCCTTGCAGGGCTTCACATGCTATGATCCCTTCTCATTGAGGCTGACTTTATTTTACATTAACACAGTAAAGCTTAAGGAAGGATAAAAAGTTTCTATTATAGATAAACATTATCTGCCCTATGACTCAGAACAGAGTAATACTGAATAAAAGGCAAACACCTGGAACTTCAGTGGAGGGAGAAATAGTGGCTAGTGTGAACACTATCTGGAGCGACAGAAAAACTTCCAAATGGAGGAAACTCATATTAAAATGCTGATATACAAATCCATGTTTTAGACAGGCTCTACCTCTCTCAAACCTCCTTCTCAGTTTTTGTGCCCTGGACCCATATCACCTGCAGAATTTTAACTGTTTTTCCCTTCTTAACTGGCTAAACTGAGATGCTGTGTGTAAGAAATGGAAAGTGACAAGATATGACCAAAGCATTGGAAATCAATCCAAACTAAATGTGCTTCTTAACTATAAGTGAACAGTTGAAAACAATCCTCTTTTATAGCCATGGAGATAAATACTCTGTTTTTATTAGGAAAAAATTGCTTTGGACTGAATAAAGTCATTTGATTAACAAGTCAAAGCAGATGGTTTATTGATGTTCTAGAAAGGAGTTTACAAGGTCTAGTGAAAAAAGAGACCCAGATCTGAATTAACAAATTACCCTGGTATATGGGACACTGACAGTTCACTGCTAATAGATTTATGGGTTACTGCTGGGTGTTTCATCCCCATTTGGTTTATTATGATAAAATATTGGGGCATGGGTAACCTATAGCCTTACTGCAATATACTATATTGACCTTTGACTCTTAGGACCTGACAGCAAAACTATGTATTAGATTTTTAATTTGTCTTAATCTAACAGGATCAGCATCAGTGTTGTGTGGTTTATTCTGAAGAGGCTATTTGTTAACTAACACATTGCATGCTGGCTTGGGATTTGCTGGAACTCAATAAGTTAACTCTCAGAGGTTGCCAGAGTCACATGTTAAGATCCAGAAGTCACTATGGCAAAATGGCATGTACTTTGAGTAAAAAGTATCTACAGGGAATCTCACTGTTCAGTTCAGAAGGAAATATTTTTTCCTCTTGGAAAATTTCAGAATCTTTGCATTATTTACCTACTTTGAAAAGGGAACTGTTCATTTCAATAAATTTAATTTTTTAATTTCTGGGAAGTTCTAGGTTTTTTTCAGATCTGCCTATTATTTAATACTGCCTGTTCTTTTCTCATGTTTTCCACTCCTTCTCTTATGTCTTTAAATATTTAGCAGATGTTTTATAGTCTCTATCTGATAATGCTATTATTGGAAATTCTTAGGCATCTAATACTGCTATGCTGTGTTTGTTGACTCTCACTTAGGATAGTTTTCTTTCTGTATTTTATAATTTTGGGTTATGAGCTCATTTTTAGCGGCATTCTATTTATGAGAACCTTTAGTTGAAGGTATTTCCCTCCAAAATGTTTGGTTTTGCTTCTTACAGGTGCTG
>NW_004444052.1:9310487-9312094 GCF_000243295.1 Trichechus manatus latirostris
TGATAATAGGGAACCCAAGGTCGAGAAGGGGAGAGTGTTGACAAGTCATGGGGTTGGCAACCAATGTTACAAAACAATATGTGTACTAATTGTTTAATGAGAAACTAGTTTGTTCTGTAAATCTTCATCTAAAGTATAATTTTAAAGAAGTTCCAATTCTCTATACAATCCTGTTAATCCAAATCTTACTCATCTTTCAAGTTCCAATTGTCTTTAAAAAATTATAAAAAATAAAAGGATGTATTTTACAATTTACATAGAATTTTTAGATATTTTATAGAAGAAAGGTTTTAAGATTAACAAGTCCACCAAATTGTTAGTATTGGAAGTCATAACCTTGTTTTAGAAATGTTTCTTTTCAAGTAGAATCAGGCAGGAAACTTAAGGCTCACAAAATGTGTCCTACCAGCTTTACTCACTTCATAATACGATTAATGAATGACCTGATTTATTGAATTAGCCATGATATCTAATAACTGTTACGTTTCTTCTACTCAGTCTATTTTTTCTATTCTGAATACAGCATTTGATATTTTTTGGATAGTATATAGAGTAACATGTTAATAGCTTCTTTTTAAACTCGTATGTTTGAAATACAGGAACTAATTTAAGTGGAAAGTTTTATGTGAATTATTAAATCCCCAAATTTTCACGATACAGTAAATACTTACCTAGACACGGTATTTTCAAAGGGATTTCTACATGCATCATTCCAAATACGGAAATCACTGCATTAAGTGATCTCACATAGACATTTCAGGAATCTGCTGGCCTTTTAATCATTTCTGCTTTTCCATAGAAACAATTACCAACCAATGAATACACCAAATGCATCCCCCTTCTGTGACTCCCATACTCCTTGCTGCCATATTACTTGATGTAATAACCTTCTTGTGGTATAACATATTTTGACTCTAAGAACATATTACCAACCAAAATATAATGAAAAGGAAGTGGCAAAAGGTAAGATTGAAAATTATAGTTTCGATAGCTATCTATAGTCACTTATGTATAAATACTCATAAGTTAAGTATCCACATTAGAGGAAAGATTAAAATGAGGATGGAGGAGAAGCCAACAATGAAGAAAACTAGAAAAAAATTGATTAAATAATACAATTGTCATTGGTTTTCTTCCAAGGCTCTGAAAATAAATTTCAGTACAAAATAATTAAACTCTTTTTCTAATTCTGTGCTTTTGAAATAGTACTTATTACAAAGATAAGAAAGAAATCACTTACTGATAAAGTAAATCAAGGACTCTATAAGAAATGTTTTTGAAGTGCCGGCAATGAGGTATTGTTGCCTTATCCATGTGGTGAGTGCAGACCATATCAATGACATTTTTTCTTTTTTTATTGTTGTAGTTTAAATGAAGTTTACATTTTAAGTTAGTCTCCCATACAAAATTTTATACATACATTGTTATGTGATCCTAATTGCTCACCCCATTCTGCGACATCACACTCCTCCTATCCGCCCCTGATTCCCCATGTCCATTCAACCAGTTCCTAACCTTCTCTGCCTTCCCATCTCACCTCTGGACAGAAGATGCCCCTTTGGTCTCTTGTATCTACTTGAGCTAAGAGGCACACTCCTCATGAGTGT
>NW_004444052.1:9319557-9332671 GCF_000243295.1 Trichechus manatus latirostris
TGTGTATTTTCACCAAAAAAAAAGGTTGAGAAGTTAGAGGGTTGACATGTTGTGGGGTTGTTAACCAATGTCATAAAACAATATGTGTCTTACTGTTGCATGAGAAACTATTTGTTCTGTAAGCCTTCACCTGAAGTACAATAAAAAAAAAAAATTCAAAAAAAAAAAAATGGGCAAAGGATACGAACTGACACTTCACCAAAGACATTCAGACAATTGACAGACACATGAAGAAATGTCGCAATCATTAGTCATTAGAGAAATGCAAATCAAAACTACAATGAGATACCATCTCACCCCAACATTACTGGCACTAATAAAAAAACAGAAAATAACAAATGTTGGAGAGGTTGTAGGAGATTAGAATGCTTATGCACTGCTGGTGAGAATGCAAAATGGTACAACCCCTATGCAAAACAATATGGTGCCTTCTTAAAAAGCTAGAAATAGAAATACCATATGATCCAGCAATCCCACTCCTAGGAATATATCCTACAGAAATAAGAGCCATCACATGAATAGACATATGCACACCCATGTTCATTGCAGCTTTATTCACAATAGCAAAAATATGAACAAGCTAAGTGCTCATCAACAGAGGAACTCATAAAACAAATTATGGTACATGCACACAATGGAATATTATACAACGATAAAGAATAATGATGAATCCTCAAAACCTCTCACAACAGACATCAATCTGGATGGCATTATGCAGAGTGAAATAAGTCAATCACAAAGGGACAAATACAGTATGAGACCACTACTATAAAAACCCAAGAAAAGGTTAACACAGAAAAAAACAATCTTTGATAGTTACTAAGGACGGGAGGGGTGAGGAGGGGAAATCACTAACTAGATAGTGGACAAGTGTTAACTTTGGTGAAGAGGAAGACAACACACAATATAGGGGAAGGGAGCACAACTTGACCAAGGCAAAGTCATAGAAGATTTCTAGATACATTCAAACACCTTGAAGGACTGAGTTACTGGGGCTGATGGCTGGGGACCATGGTCTCAGGGGACATCTAGGTCAATTGGCATAATATAGTTCAAAAACAAAATGCTCTACATCCTACTTTGGTGATTAGTGTCTGGGGACTTAAAAGCTTGCAAGTGGCCTTCTAAGATATATCTATTGGTCCCATCACGTTCAGAGCAAAGGAGAATGAAGGAAACCAAAGACACAAGGGAAATACTAGTCCAAAGGACTAATGGACCACAGGAATCACAGCCTCCACCAGTCTAAGCCTAGAAGAACCAAATGGTGCCCAGCTACCACCACTGACTGCTCTGACTGGGATCACAATAGAGGGTCCCACACAAGTGGGAGAAAAATGTAGAACAAAATTGAAATTCACAAAAAAAGACTAGACTTACTGGGCTGACAGAGACAAGAGGAACCCCTAAGACTATGGCCCCCAGAAACCCTGCTAACTCAGAACTGAAGCCACTCCAAAAGTCCACCTTTCAGCCAAAGATTAGACAGGCCGATAAAACAAACAATAACACAAGTGAGGAAACTGCTTCTTAGTTCAATCAAGTATACAAAACCAAACGGGCAACACTTGCCCAAAAGCAAAGACAAGAAGGCAGGAAGGGACAGGAAAACTGGACAAATGGACAAGGAGATCCTGGGTGGAAAGGAAGGGGATGCGATGATTAAGGTTGTATGTCAACTTGACTGGACCATGATTCTCAGTGGTTTGGCAGTTATGATGTAGTTTGGCAGCTATGTAATGATGTAATCACCTCCATGATTAGATCTGATGTACTGTAATGTAATCACCTCCATTATGAGATCTGTTATGAGCAGCCAATTGGTTGAAAGGGAGTTTCGTACCAGGTATGGTCTGCATCCAATATAGGTAGACTTACTGGCAAAGCTTGAGGGCTTTTGCTTGCTCTGGATGCAGTTGGCTCCTGTTCATCTGACCTCCAGTTCTTGGGACTTGAGCTAGCAGCTTACCTGCAGATCTTGGGATTCATCAGCCTCTGCAGCCTATGAGCCAGAGGCCTGCTGTCTGACCTGCTGATCTTGGGTTCACCAGTCCCTTGCAACTACATGAGTCAGGAGAAGCCTCCAGCCTGATCCACTGACTTGGGACTTCCCATTCTCTACAAGGGTGTAGACCATTTCCTTGATATAAATCTCTCTCTGTCTCGAGAACCCAGCCTAAAACAGAGGGAGAGTGCTGACACACTGTAGGGATTGCAACCAATGTCACGAAACAATTTGCGTATAAATTTTTGAATGAGAAACTATTTGCACTGTAAACTTTCACCTAAAACACAATTAAAAAAAAAATGTGGGAGTAAGATTATTAGATTGAATAGGAAAACTGGTACATAAATATTTCTATTCTTGTCCATTTAATTATTCAAAAGGACTTACTGTTTCTCAACTTGGTCTTTTAGTATGGGATTCTTATTCAACTTTGACACTTTGACTCATTGTTTGATGGTTTCTGCCTGTGGTTCACAGTTTCTATTTTAAAACACACACACATACCACATATGTCATACTGAAGCTTTCACTCAATTCTGTCATTCTGTAAATTTACTGTTTTCTGACCAGCTCTAAAAAGAGACTGAAAATGAAAAAAGGGCTATTTAAAAATGTGTCCAAGATGTTACACTTTCCTTCCGGAGCTAGAGGAAGCAATTGAATATAGTGGAATACTCTGTGCCTTTCAAAAACTATACTAAAAACTTTGTATAATACAATTTCTGGTGCAAGAACAAAAAATCACCCCTAAATTTTGAAAAAACTGTCTAAAAGAAAAGGAATCAGATGATGTTTTGCTAACGAAATAAGATAAAAAAGGCTAAGTTATTCTGAATTGGAGGAAAGGGAAAGATATGAAATAAGGGAGTATGTGTCAATTTGCACCAAATTTTAGCTTTGCAGCAGGCCTAAACAATATCTGCATCTGAGGATGACATGCTGACGAATGGGACACAAATGCACCTTTTATTCCCTCTCCCACTTTTCTTTAGTGACTGTTGGACAGCTGGATACAAGAATTCTTATGATTTGTTCTGGAGGCATTTTTTCTCTACTGTAATAGGATCTGCAGAAATAATTTAAAAAGCTGAAAGGTAATTCAGTGTTCTCACTAAGGCTTCTTTCTTTCTCTCCCTTTACACTTTCCACAAGCACTGAATACTCTACAAGTGAACTAATCCTACTATAAAATATTATTTCTAGTCTTTATTCTTCTAATCTATCAACTGTCCTGTTTTATTTACAACACTTTAAATTAACCAGGAGCACTGGTAGTACAGTGGTTAAGTGCTTGGCTGCTAAATGAAAGGTCGGCCGTTCGAACCCACCAGCCCCTCAATGGAAGAAAAATGTGGCAGTCTGCTTCCGTAAAGATTCACAGCCTTTGGGAAGCCTATGGGGCAGGTGTACTCTGTCGTATAAGGTCACTATGAGTTGGAATCCACTCGACTGCAATGAATTTGGTTTTTCTGGTTAGATTAACCCTGAGGGAAATTACTGTTCTTGATTTTCTTCTCTTCAGGGCTTCCTTTCTATCATTTGTTCTTTTAAAAGCTGCTATCTGTTCTTTCTCCTTCTCTCTTCCTGTTTGTCCCCAAGAGGACTATTACATAAAAACAGAACTACAGAATCTCAGTTTTCATCTCAAAATTTTATTACAGAAATCTTGCTCTTTGGAAAAATAAAACTCTGGTCATCAAGAGGGCTTTAAATAGCTGGGTAAGTACTTTTTTTTTTTGTAAATGAAACTTTTAATTTTATACTTGAAAATTATAGACCTGAAAGTGAACCTGTGCAGTAGGAATAAACAAGACTTGTTAAATGATACAGCCTATCTAAATTGTAGAATAACAGGATATTTGAATACTTACAAAGCTGGGCACATTGGTAAGTGACTCTGGAGCAGAATCTGCTATGGTTCAAGGACAAACGACCAGTAATGTGATATCAAGTCTACAGAGTTAGCCTTAAACAACGGAGAGATGCAAACCCAAAGATTTTTGTTTCAAAAATGAGATAATGGACATGATTCAGAAAGGTAGTGAAGCATTTTGAGTTGCATGTGTCTTTCAGATCTGAACTGACTGTCATGAACATTTCTTCCTCCTTTTAAGCAATCTTTAGGAGTCAGAATGTGCTTATGGAAAAATATACAATGGGTCTCCAAGACAAAGCAACATAGTTGTAATAACTAAAAGGCACAGGCAGTCTAAATGATGCACCGAGATCAAGAGCAGAACAACTCTGCTTAGTTTAATCAAGTCCTATAAGTGGCTCTAGGATGAACCCATAATGATATTCCAATTTTTCCCACCTCAAAGTAACAAAAATTCCCTTTCACCAGTTGCCCATGGTTTGCTTTTCATACTGAGTTTTTAAATTAATGTACAGACAGAAAGGACAACATATTTAAAGGTGGGAAGAAATTTGGGAGTTTACACAAACAAATGATTTGAATTTTATAATATAAAGAAGGGTTGCAGTTATAACTAGACCCAGTGATATATTTTTGAAAAGCAAACAGTTTAAATGAAGAAAAAAGTAGCTACTACAAAGTGTCTTATAACTGGGAAACAGGGCAGAAGGATGGAACTTATAAAAAGTTAAAAAAAAAAGATTTTAAAAAGGCAATCAATTCCACCTCAAACTAAACATACAGGAAGGTAAAAAAAACTATTGGATAAAAAACATTGGTGAGTACTGTCTCCCCTAAACAATCATCTAAAAGAGACCTAACAGTCAACATTGACCCTAGACCAAAGATGAGAAGGTAAAGGGTGACAAGGAAGCTAGATTAATGGAAACAGAACAACCAGAACGGAAATATGAGAATGCTGACACACTGTAAAAAGGGTAACCAATGTCACCGAAAAAATGTATAAAAACTGTTCAATGAGAACCAAATTTGATATGTAAATTTTCTCAAAAAACACAATAAAATATTTTTGAAAAAAATGAATACACAAAAGAATTGTATAGGAAATCAAAAAGAGGGAAGAATAAAAGGATACATTATGTTAATCATCAAGGAAAGCAGACTAAAAATAAGGGAGACACAAAAGCAAAATGAAATAATGCTCATTAGGGGAGTTAAAGGAAATCAGAAAAAGTAAATAAAGTATACTTAAAGGGGTTGGGACAGGACCTTCAGGAAGCACAACAAACCAGCATTTGCAAGGAATGTTAAATAGCTCTTTTGCATAGCTTTCTGTAAAAAGGCTAATGATAACAAGAAAATCAAGAACACTACATAAAAAGCCAGTAATTGAAGCCAACAGTTGGAAAAAACTATGAACCTAAAGAGTTAATAAAGATATTGGAAAGAACAATTATATGTAATTATATGTAAATCTACAGATTTGTATGAAGTAGTCTTCAGAATATTTTAAAAAATTATGGAACACCCATAATTAATCCTGGAGTCTAGAGTTAAACAAATTGCCAAAGGACAAACAAACAATAAAATGATTCTACCTCCACATACTCAAAATAACAGAATTAGAAAACCTTCTGTTAAAACTCTGGCATTGGCGCCATGAAAACTATGAACTCAGTGCGAATTCATATATATATACACATATATATGTATATACATATAAAGAGCTAACAGAAAGATGACTAATTACTAGCAATTCTAATTTCTCCAAAATAATCCATGTCAAATAAACCATGTAAGTTTTTCATAAAATTTATGACTTTTGTGTATTTTCACCAAAAAAAAAAAAAAGAGGTTGAGAAGTTAGAGGGTTGATGTGTTGTGGGGTTGTTAACCAATGTTATAAAACAACATGTGTACTTCTGTTTCATGACAAACTATTTGTTCTGTAAGCCTTCACCTGAAATACAATAAAAAATAAAAAAATTTAAAAAAAAATGTATGACTTAGTTAATAATGACAATTTAGAATGGAGAAAGCAAGAATATTTGGTTATCATCAGAAATTTCTGCAATACATTATTATTATTATTTAATAAACTTGTGACACTGAATAGATTCTAAGAAAAAAAAATTTGTACGGCCTGGTTTCCATATGACAGAGTCTGTAAAGGTGACATTCAGGTCCCACTGTTTCATTTTGCTCACATAATGCAATTGCAATGAATTCAGTACAAAAGGAAGTGAACTTAAAGCTCATCGTATCATATGTTAGAATCTGATTAATGAGCCAGGAATAAAGAATAGTGATCTATGGTTAAAGGAATGACAACAGAAAAACCCTAAGAAAAAGAGTTAAACCTCATGTTACTTTCTCTTTTTTATTAGTATCTAAAATAAGCACCAACTTTTATTTTAAACTAATAGAACACATATCCTACTCCAGATTTAATGCACAAGGAAAAGATGTAACTCTTTAGAAATTTCTTATTCCGAATTTTGTAGCAAGATAGCGTAGCTATCTTTGGGGGGAAAATGAGTTGGCAAGAAAAGAGAAAACATTTTAGGCTGGCATTTGGAGACATTTGCAGCACTATGAGATGCTACAGAAATCCATTTGGTGGCACTAATTTAAAAGATACTGCAGATTCTATTATGAATACCTCTATAAATGTCAACATTACGGTGAAAGAAATAACAATAACTCAGTAAATTCAAATTATGATGAAGGGATTAAAGGATAAACAGTAGGTAAAACTTTCCAAATGATCTAAACGGTCCTTAAATTTTATACCCACTGTTTAGCATACTTGCTTGCTTTTTTTCTACGTAGTGTAGGAAGTAGATTACGATAATAAAACAAGACTACATGGAGATTTGATTCCATGATTCCATGTGTAAATGACAATAATAAAACAGGAAAAAATGGAAATCTAGATTTACAGACTTGGAAACCTTACAGGGCAGTTTTACTCTGTCCTACAGGGTCACTATGAGTTGGAATCGACTCGATGGCAATGGGTTTGGATTCTTAATATCATGATTAGGATAATTCTATAATTATTTTAATATTTGATTAACAAATAAAATTATGAAAAATAAGGGGCAATAATCTAAGATTAGGAAAAAATTCTTAGGGGGAGCTTGTGAAGAGAGAGTACAACTGAGCCACGTAAAAGAGGATGACAATAATGGAGGAGCCAGAATCAAAATAAATTACCATTTGTTAAAACCACATTGCAATGGTATGTTTAAATGATGGATTCCTGAAATAACTAGACAAAAGGAGGCAATCGATAATTCTTATCTTAACTTTCATAGGAACAGCAAGAATATATCCTCCGTCATCTTCCAAGCAGTCCCTAATAACACATTTCAGAATTCAGGGCAAACCTATAAAGTAGGGCAATATAAATTTGGGTAATAACCACAGCTCCTGATAAACTTACATTATCCACCAAGAGCAGTAAGGGGTGATAAATTAGAAAACATTTTTATACATATCACAAAGGTCAGATCCATAACAGGATATAAGAAATCCTAAGGATCTCTAACTTTTTGAGATTTGAAGGATTGTCTCCCACAAAACATTTTTTACCATTACTTTTGGAAGCTGAATAGTTTTAGAGCTATAGGTATAAGCTATAGGTATGACTAAGTAGAACTCTTATGTTTTTCTTGTACTTTTGTCATGTTTATTTTTACTACGATCATACTGATTACATTCAGAATGGAACACTGTAACATATTCTAATAAAATCTACTTTAAAAATCAACATGAGAATCCAAAACATCCAGGTGTATCAGCTAATTTCCTGAGACAAATCACACCAACTCTTTTTTCCTATGTCTTAACTTCTAAATCAAATATATATACGTGTGTGTGTGTTTAAGTCACTAACTGTGGTCAGGATTAGAGTTTCACAACTTTGCTGATCATTTTCAAAACTGCTGTATTAGCAAAAGGAAAGTATTCTTCCTCTGTGCACATTATAAAGAATCCAGAGCTCTTGTGATACCTTGGCAGTAGTAAGCATGTTAGAAAAAAAGATTACAAAAACTTACTTTAAAATTTGTTGTTGGTGTTGTTGTTAGGTGCTGTCGAGTTGATTCCAACTCATAGTGACCCCATGTGACAGAGTAGAACTGCCCCATAGGGTTTTCTTGGCTGTAACGTTTATAGAAGCAGATCACAAGGTCTTTCTCCCACGGAGCAGCTGGGTGGTTCCAATCACCAACCTTCTGGTTAGCAGCCAAGTGCTGAATTAACCATTTGTGCCACCAGGGCTCCTTACTTTATAAAGTTTACAAATATAAAATGTTTTAGCAATAGAGTTTATTTAAAGGTGCCAGAGTACATTAGATCATTGCAAATTATGCCTATATAAAGATCACTATACTACAGGTGGGGATATACTGATAGCTGAGGTAAAGCAAAAAGGATGATGGAAAGAGATCATGATAGCTAAGTTTCAGAATGTAGGAAACACACAGAGAATTTCTTAGAGAGTGGATTTTGACTGGTTTATTAAAGAGAGTGTCAGGAGTCATAACCAAGGCAATGGGTCTTAGGATGGAATTTGAAGAGTCCAAAAAGTCTCCTTGGCACTTACACTCAAAGATGTTCCCAGGTGGTAGAGCCAATGTGAGAAACCTGTATCACCCACTGTGATACAAACATTAAAGGAAAGTCCAGAGAAGCCTGAAGTTTGGCAGAATAAAATGAATGAATAAAATCAAGCTAATGTAAAAAAATCACAATTTAATTTCATTAGCATCTGAAGTTTATATTTGATTGTAACAGTTTTTGCTCAGTTTATTTGTCTGTTTTGAGATCTGTTATAAAAATCATCGGAAGAAAATACAGGAAGACGGCAAGTGCTAGGATTTATGGGGTGTCAGTTTTTTATGAAGAATATTTCGGAAATTACTAAAATAAAAGATAATTGAATCTACTTAAGGTCAGGAGTCCTTCTCAGCTTCAAATATTCAAAATGGTTCCTAACATATTGGCTGTAACATCGTGAAAGATTTAAAAATAAAAAGATGTGCTAGGCAGCTAAGAGCTCAAGGTCAAGGGAATAGTCCTGGTTTCTAAGAGAGAGATGAAAATGTTAAGATCTAAAGAAACATCAAGAAATGGTAGCTAATGGCATCGATGATAACAAGGATATTGAGGAATATTTACTTTCTAAAGACATTAAGTAGTAGGTGAGCAAAATGAGATGTTTAATGTCGATAGTAAACTAGATTCTTCCACGTTTTAAGTGAATAGATGTGATCAGTTTACTATCTATGGTTTAAGTGACTGTAGAAATGAAGGCTATGCCTTTGACAGAAGAGCAAGGATCAAATTATGACCAGGTTACCTCAAGGAATATAAAGAATCAAGCCTCTTGGGATTTCTTTAAAAAATGTCTAAGAAACAGTACTAGCTATTACAGATATACAAACATTATGCTCCTTTTTTTTCCCTTTTCACAAAGTTTTCCAAAGAATGCGATAACTGTGCTTATGTCCAACCTTTTAGCCTTTCTATCCTTCTGGCATTTAGGGTTCTACATTTTAGGGGACTAAAGGTCAGACTATCTGGTAATGAATAATTTAATAACCAAGTATACCACCCAGGCAACTAGAGCCCGGATTGAGGGAGTAGTTCTTGTTGCACTTCATAATTCTTGTTGCATATTATATGAAATTTGTGATATTTAATACGGAAGAACTGTATCTCCACACTGGAAAAGTTTATGGAAAGAAGTGGATGGATAATCTGTTTAGTTTTGTAAAGATTTCAAAACAACCAGATTAGATTGTTTTTGTTTTGTACAGGCATTCGAATAGTCAAATAATTAACACAAAGTATCTTCAAAGCATGGAGAGGGACCTTAGAGATGACTTGGTCCAATTCTCTACCCAAGGTAGGATTCTTCTTGGTTTCTCAAAATTAAAGGATCAGTTTATTTTGTTTAACACTTTTTTTCCCAAACATGTGTGGCGTTCCTTCCTTCATCTTTGTGACTCATGTATAAAAGGAAGAGGTTGAGACAAGATCTCGAATATTCCTTCTAATTCATTAATTCTCATATATTTGTTGCTAGTTGGAACTTACTAGGCCTAAACATTATGTATGGCATCACAGTTATAAATTTTCTTTCAGTGTGAAAGTTAAAGAAATAAGTATTCTTAACCATAAAAATGAAGGTTCATAGATTTTTTCATGTTGAGAAAATTTTAAAAGCATCTATTATATCACATTTAATAAGTATATATAGTCATCCAGAAAAGAGATTTCTTCATTTATTATCCTGAATGATTCCTCACCAATGCATGGTAACATACTCAGGTTGCCTGATTTATACTGTGATTATTGGAATAATGTATTGCTATAGGAATTCTGATCTATGGTTTATTCCTTTTCATTGCTATTCACTCAGGTCTCAACTGCAACACACTTCTCAGATGTTACTCTTGTATATTTGTTCTATAAGCTGCTGTTGAGCGCATATGCCTGTATTTGCAAATCAGGCTTGCAGATTGGGATAGATATGACACAGGCCTAAACCAGTCTGAGCAACTATTAAGTGAGGCCCCTGCTAACCAAAAGGTTGGCGGTTCCAATGTACCCAGAGACGCCTTGGAAGAAAGTCCTGGTGATCTACTTCCAAAAGGTCACAGCCATTGAAAACCCTGTGGAGTACAGTTCTACTCTGAAACGCATGGGGTCATCATGAATCAGAATCCACCTGACCGCAACTTTTTTTTTCTTTTTTGGTTATATGTAATTTAAGTGAAAATAAGAACATAGTATAAAGAATCAACAATCTGTAAATTTAATTTGGGAGAGAAGGAAAAAGGTTAAAAAAGGAGTTAGGTTAAGATGCTCTGAGGCTTAATGTAAATTATATGTCTGAGGAAGGAAGGGTCACCTACATGCGATATGAAGTGGAATCAGCAGTTATGAATGGAAGACTTGTAAAATAGCTCAGTATAATTTGCTGAAGATGAATATACTCGTCTGCAGTGTTCGAGGGCTTAATCATTTTTATTACTACTTGTATTTTGTCGACAGTGGTTAGGTACCAAGTTGACACAAAATGAGTTCTGTCTTCCAGATGTCATTTTACTAGAGGTCTGAAAGAAAAAAAAGCAGACTATTCTATACTTTCTCTGTGGCATGCAGTATATATGTAGCCATAATCTTCGAAATCACCGCATCATAAATTCATATCTACTTTCTTATTCATTTTTACCCTTAGGTCTTTTTGACCATAAAATGATTTTCAGATCTCACTCCCTTTGAATACCTATTTTGTTTTATTGTTTTCTCCTAATGCAGTAGTAGTTTCTATTTTTGAGGGGTAGAATCTCATTTTGTTGTTTCCATTCCATATTTCTAAGCTCCCTGGGTACCTTTATATTACTTTGCTGCCCTTACTGCTATTTGCATCACTTCCCAATTTAATATCATCTGTGAATTTCATTAACATGCTTTTCACTCCATCTTCTACATCATTAATGTAGCAGCTATATAAGACAGGACATAACACTGATCTTTGCAGCACCTGGACACATTCCCCAACTTGATGCATTGCCATTTATGGTTTATCAATATTTTTTATGGTTCTGCAGCCAGTTTTGAATCCATGTGACTTTGCTTATATCCAAGATAATATGAATTAATTGTGCACAGATGTCATGAGACACTGCATCAAATGCTTCACTAAAGTTGAGAAATACTACATCTACTGTACTTTTTTCATTCACTGATATTATACCTGAAAAACTCACATTTTCAGGCTAGCTGAATATATTTCTGGTGGCATATATATATATATATAATTTTCTTTTAATATTTGCACCATTATTTTCATGTAATGAATACAGATGACACAATGATCTTTATTTTTCAAACACTCCCTTTTTTAACTTTTAATTTTGTAATAATTTTAGATTTATATAAAAGTTACAAAGGTAGCACAGAAAATTCCCTTATATATTCTCCCCATGGCAACCGTTGTTTTTAGTTGGTGTCGAGTCGACTCTGACTCATGGCAACCCCATTACAACAGAACAAAATGTTGCCCTGTCCTGCTCCATGATCGATGATATGCTCGAGTCCACTGTTACAGCCACCATGTATTTTGACTGCCTTCCAACCAGAGGGCTCGCCTTCCAGCACTATGTTATTAGCCGCTGTTGAGTCGACCTCCAACTCACGGTGACCCCGTGCACAAACAGATCAAACCGCTGTGATCCATAGGGTTTTCACTGGCTGATTTTCAGAAGCAGATCATCAGGCCTTTCTTCCCAGTCCATCTTAGTCTAGAAGCTCCGCTGAAACCTGTTCATCATGATAGCAACACACAGGCCTCCACTGACAGATGAGTGATGGCTGTGCTTGAGGAGCACTGGCCAAAAATTGAACCGGGGTTTCCTGCATGAAATGCAAGAATTCTAAAATTGAACCACCACTGTCCTGCAGCACTATATTGGACATTATTCTGTTGTGATCCATAGGGTTTTCATTGGCTAATTTTCAGAAGTAGATCACCAGGCCTTTTTTCCTAGTCAGTATCAGTTTGGAAGCTCTGCTGAAACCTATCCACCATGGGTGACCCTGCTGTTTTTGAAATACTGACGGCACAGCTTCCAGCATCATAGCGACACATAAGCCACCACTGTATGACAAACTAACAGAAAGGTGGTGGTGTCCATATTTTAGCTTCCCTTAATATTAATATCTTACAAAACCATGGTACATCTGTGAAAACCAAAAACTTAACATTGGTACAATACCATTAACTAAACTACAGACCTCATTTAGATTCCACTCATTTTCCCACTAATGCCCTTTTCCTGTTCCAGGATACCACACCGCATTGCATTTGGTGGTCATGTTTTCCTAGTCTCCTCTGATCTGTGACACTTCCTTGGACTTTCCTTGTTTTTAATGACCCTGACTGTTTTAGGGGTATGAAGGGCATGAATGTTTTAGGTACTTTTGAAGAGTTCTGGTCAGACATTTTGTAGAATGTCTCTCAGTTTGGGTTTGTCTGATGTTCTCATGGGAAGACTGGGGCTATGATTTTTAGAAGACTACCACAAGAGTGAACTATCTCTCTTATTGCAGCATACCAAGGGATATATGGTACAACATGACTTATGACTGGTGTGTTAATTTTCATCACAAAGGTGTTATCAGTCAGGTTTCTCCACTGTAAAGTTAGTATT
>NW_004444052.1:9333906-9335394 GCF_000243295.1 Trichechus manatus latirostris
CTGCATGGTACACAACGAATGGAGCTTAATCAATAAACAATAGTTCTTTGGGTTGAGGAGTCAGAAACTGGAGTATGAGGCTACTGAAGCAGCTGGAAATTGACAGAGAAAGTCTTCAAAAAAGGGAAGCCACGGAGAAGGGAGCTCCAAAGCCTGCACAATAACTTCTCTCAAATCCTTGTCTGACTCCTGAACTGTGCATCTACGGGTGAGATCTAACAAATCTAGAGGAAAGCAATAGCTAAAAAGCTGAAATAGTTAAGCAGAAATTTCAGCAGCTTCCCAGTGATGATGAGTCAGTTTGGAGGGTGAATTCCTCAAAGCTAGAGAAGCTTGGTAAACACCTCAGACTTTCCAGAAACCCTAGAAAGGCCACACCTTTAGAGTAAGGTCCATACCTAGGACTAAGGGAGAAACTAAAATAGGTAAATTTAGACAGAGCCTAAAATCAGGCCTCCACAGTATCAAGATGATTTACCAGTAATTTAACCACCTGCTAGAAAAAAAATTCAAAACACTCCTTGGAAGGACGTAACAGAATAAACAGTTTCTTCAACATATTATTCACAATTCTAATATACTATAAAAAATTACAAGATATGTGCAAACACAGAAAAGTGCGCTCTATAATTAAAAGAAAAAATAGTTAACAGAAACAGACCTACAAAACCCAGATGTTGGAATTTGCAGACAAGGGCTGTAAAATAGCTACGATATATATGTTAAAGAATGTACAGAAAAAGAAGAATGGGTAAAGACATGAGGAATTTCAGGGCAGATATGAAAACAAAATAGAATGGAAATCCTAGAACTGAAAAATAAAATATAAATAATGATTAAAGAAATTCATTGGATGGGATTGATAGCATATTGGATAGTGTAGAAGAAAGGTTCAGTGAACTTGAAGACAGATCAATAGAAATTATCCAAACTGAAGCACAGAGAGAAAAAAAGATTTGAAACCAAACTAACAAAGCATCAAAGAGCTATGTCTTCTCAAGCTGCCCTTTGAAATCTTCTGTTCAGCTCTTTTACTTTATCATTCTTCCTTTTGCTTTTAAAGCTAATAAATGAATTCATCAAAGTGGTAGGGTACAAGGTCAACACACAAAAATTAGTCCAGTTTCTATACATCAGCAATGAGTAAGCTAGAAAGGAAATACTACCATTTACAAAGGCACCTAAAAGAATAAACTACTCAGGAATAAATTTAACCAGGAAGGTGAAAGACTTGTACACTGAAAACTATAAAACATTACTAAAAGAAATTAAAGATGTAAATAAATAGAAGGACACTCTGCGTTCATGGATTGGAACGCTAAATATAGTCAAGATGTCAATACTACTCAAAGCAATCTATAAATCCAATGCAATCCTCATCAAAATTCCAACAGCCTTCTTTGCGGAAATGGAAAAGCCAATTCTCAAATCTATATGGAAGGGCAATGGACCCCAAATAGCTAAAGCAATCTTGATGAAGAAGAAGAA
>NW_004444052.1:9336456-9339430 GCF_000243295.1 Trichechus manatus latirostris
TTAGTGAGGCAGGACTCAATCTACAAGATTGGACTGTGTCCTGAGGCAATCTCTTGAGATATAAAAGATAGAAGTGAGCAGAGAGATGGGGGGAACCTCATACCACCAAGAAAGCAGTGCTGGGAGCCGAGCACGTCCTTTGGACCGGGGTCCCTGCACAGAGAAGCTCCTAGTCCAGGGGAACACTGATGAGAAGGCCGACAGAGAGAGAAAGCCTTCCCCTGGAGCTGACTTTGAGCCTACTTTACTGTGACGAAATAAATTTCTCTTTGTTAAAGCCATCCACTTGTGGTATTTCTATTGTAGCAGCAATAGATGACTAAGACAGTGAGGATGTGGAGAAACTGGAACCCTCATCCATTGCTGCTGGGAATGCAAAATGATAGAGCCTCTATGGAAAACAGTTTGGCAGTTCCTCAAAAAGTTGAACATAGTTATCCCATTTGACCCAGCAATATCAGTCCTAGGCAAATACCCAAAAGATATGAAAGCAGGAATGCAAACAGAAACCTATACATCAATGCTCACTGCAGCACTATCCACAATATCCGAAAGGTGAAAACAACCTAAATGCTCAACAACAGATGAATGGATAAACAAAAATGTGGTATTACTCGGCCACAAAGAGAAATGAAGTCCTGGTTGTTGTTAGGGGCCGGTGAGTTGGTTCCGACTCATAGTGACCCTGTGTACAACAGAATGAAACACTGCCCTGTCCTATACCATCCTCATACATACCACAATATGGGTTAAACCCTGAAAACATGCTGAGTGAAATAAGTCAGTCACAAAAGGACAAATACTGTATGATTGCCCTTATATGAAATAGGCAAATACACAAAAACCAAAACTTATTAGTGGTTACCAGGGGTAGGAGGGAGGGGGTAAGGGTGAGTTACTGTTTAGGGGCCACAGAGTTTACGTTAATAGTGATGGAATAATTCAGAAAAGGATAAAGATAATACTTGCACAACATGAAGAATATAATAAATGTCACTGAATTATAAATGTAAAAATTGTTGAATTGACAAATGTTTTCTTATGCATATTTGTACCAAAACAAAAAGAAATAAAGCCAGAAGGTTTTAATGTGAAAATTTGTATTACATATTTGATGCCTCCATTCTTCAGACAGTTCTGATTTTCCCTTGAAAGTATTTATAACTGTTACATACAGAAGAAATTTGGACTAATATCTGTTTTATTATTGTTAACTGTATCATAGCTATTTAAAAACTGCTTAATGAGATATACTTTCAGTAGCACTTCTCAAGGACAAAAAGATGATGATCATACAAAACCATGAAAATGTCTATCAAGTTGGTGGTATTAGCAGAAATGTTCTTCTTTAATGAATTTTAACTTTTTGACTCTAAACTGTATCTCACTCTTTTCTCCAATTGTTTCTATCATCTGTATCTTTTCAATTTTGGATATTTTATAGAAATACAGTATAAAAAGACATTTCCATTTCTTACATTTCCTATGAAAATTGTTTTTATATCAAGCCAGTTTGGAAAGCCAGGTTTTTAATGGGGTGGAGGAGGGAAATTAAACCATTTCCTATAAATATTACTATATGTTCTTGAACTACAGGTTCAACTTTACCATTAATTCCACAATAAATTACTGACACCATATTATGGAGTATGTGCTGTGCCTTAAAAAAAAAAGTTTTTAAGCAGTATCTTAGACTGCCAACTCAATAAATAGTCTCAGTGATAGTGCTTCCCATTTGGGAATCCTCACCATGTAAGTAATATCCTTTACTTATTTCAGTAGCTTCAGATCTAGAGTGACTTGAAAAGCAGGGCAAAAGGCCTTCTGGGTTGGAGAGGTATGAATCACTCTTGTCAGGTCTGCATCTGTCAGGATATACACGAAGGTCACCTTTGACTAATGGGAATTCTCAGGGGTGTAACAGCAATCACATGTTCAAAGTAGACTGTTAATTCTAATTGCTATTATGATATGCTTAAGGTCTTGCTTAGAAATCAATTTCTAAAGGTAAACAAATGTTTACTGAGTATTTTACTAAATCCATAGTATTGTGCTAGATATAGAGACACAAAAGAAATCTGAACTATAAACTATTAGCTTATATCCTCAAGGACCATACACATTCTGGTTTGGGAGACAAGATTAACACATAAAACAACGAGAGCAAACCAAAAGGAAGTATATCAGTAAACACTTAATTATATAACAATACAGATTGAGGATTTCAGGAAAGAGAAAAAGATATATAATGAGTTGTCAAGCATATATCGCTATACCACCTTACAATTTTCAAAAGCTTTTATATAATATTATATGATGGTCACAAAAACCACATAAAGATAGGAAGAACAATTAATACATTATCAATAGTAATAACCACCGTTATTGATAACCTTCTATGTATCAGACTCTATGAAAGCACTTAACATTCTTATTTTTATCTTCACAAGAACCCCATTTAGTAGCTAATATTGTTCCCATTTCCAGATGCTGAAACTGAGTTAAATGAATTACTGGTGATTACTCTAGCAAGTCACACAGTTGATGCTTAACACCAGCATTGTGGTGTAGTGAATTACTTTAATATGGCCCTTCTAGCCATGGTCTTTGTGAATTCCACAAAATGATTGGGTGGGACTATGCAAATAAGGTGCTTGTGGTCCACCAAGGGGATTGGACAGTCTGCCAATAATAAAAATAAGATGCATGGAACCCTTGAAGGAGTAGGATCATGCAAATAAGGTATATGGAACCCTAACAAGGGGATTGGTCAGTTTTGCCATCCCACTAGGCTTAAAGGGAGCCAATCCTAGAGGTAGGAAAGGGAACCTCACTACCATCAAGAAGAGACAGGAGTAGAGTGCATCCTTTGGATCTGGAGTCCCTGCATTGAGAACCTCCTAGACCCAGGAGACAGTTGTAACACCTGAAATGATATGAGATGGCGAGAAGCGGTGGCAGAGAAATGGCGGCA
>NW_004444052.1:9340506-9342486 GCF_000243295.1 Trichechus manatus latirostris
TAGGACCTTCAGGTTTTCTATTACCTAGATACTTTATGTTTTGGACTGTCAGGTTCAGAACCTCAGCTCAGCAAGTATTCCTGTTGCCGTCGAGTTGATTCTGACTCATAGTGACCCTACAGGACAGAATAGAACTGCCCCATGGGTTTCCAAGGAGCAGCTGGTAGATTCAAACTGATGACTTTTTGGTTAGCAGCCAAACTCTTAACCACTGTACCACCAGGGCTCCCAGCCAAGTAGAGTCAAACCCAAAAAACTAGGCCAATATTAGCAAATTCTTATGAGAAATGATTTGAGTTTGAAAGGTATCTCATCAATTTATAAATTTAATACTCAATACTAGAATATTTCTGATGCCTGGACAGTAAGTTTTGTTCTCAGAATGAAAAATCTATTTGTAAAATCCAGTTAAGATTAAAAGAAAAATAAAGAACAGAACAAAGAAAACCAAACATTCTCAAGGGTTTTCTCATTAACTGATAGGCTAGATCAGTGGTTCTCAAGAACAATTACTACACTGAATTCTTACTCTTTTTTATATATTTTTCCATGTTATTGTTGTTGTTAGGTGCTGTCGAGTCAATTCTGACTCATAGCCTCTCTATCTATGTACAACATAACTAAACCCTTCCCGGCCCTGTGCCATCCCCACAATCTTTTCTGTGTTTTGGCCCACTGTTGCAGCCATTGTGTCAATCCATCTTGTTGAGGGTCTTTCTGTTTTTCGCTGACCCTCTAGGTACATTTTCACAAGAAAGCATTTTCAGAAGAAAGAAAAGCAATGACTACTAAGTGATTTTCAAAAGGAAAAAGTGCTGCTATCTAGATATCTAGGAATCATGTGTGCCAGGTTTTGAAACTTAAGTCTTTGCCATTGCTAATTGTTATCATGTGGTTTTACTGCTCCAATCCTTCTCTTACTAATTTTTGACCAAGAACATGGAAACAGATTCACCACCTATTTTGCTAGATAAGAGGCTTATGTTTATTTTTAAAATGTCTCTTGTTATTTGAAACAATTCAAATTAAAAAGCCTTGCCAATTTCAAAGATCACACACTATATGACTGCATTTATGTAACATTCTTGAAATGACAAAATTATAGAGATGGAGGACAGGACAGATTAGTGGTAGCCAGGGGTTAGGGATGGAGGTGGGAGTGGGAGGGTGTGGCTAGCAGGAGGAATCCTACTAATGATGGAACAGTTCTATATCTTGGCTGTGGTGATGGTTACATGAATCTACATGTAATGAAACTGTATAGCAGTAATACACATGCACACACACAAACACATGTAAAACTGGTGAAATCTGAATAAGGTCATAGATGTCAATTTCCCCGTTATTACAATGGATTATCATTATACAAGATGTTACCACTGGGAGGAACTGAGTGAAATGTAAAAACGACCTCTCTACACTGTTACTTGCAACGACATGTGAATCTACAACTATCAAAATAAAGAGTTAAAAGAAAATAAGGCTTGTAACTTAAATGTCAAATATTGCATGGTGTGGAAAAGGTTGGCTTGGAGTGAAGAGACTTGGCTTCTACTATTTGGTTCCAAGTTCCTCAAGCTTTCTGAATCTCGGCTGTAAAAAGCACTATCTCACAATACTGTTGAAAAGACTTAAGGAGTAAAATATTTAAAAGCACTGAAAATTGAGCTAAGTGGTATTATTTTTGAGATGTTTGAAGTTAACAATAGCATTTACCATTTAATGAGTGCTATTCATACTACAAGATCCTATGCTAATATTTTTTTAATTGAACTTTAGATGAAGGTTTACACAATAAACTAGCTTCTCTTTTAAACAGTTAGTACACATATTGTTTTGTGACATTGGTTAACAACCCCAAAACATGTCAGTACTCTCCATTCTCAACCTTGGGTTCCCTATTACCAGCTTTCCTGTTCCTCCTGCCTTCTAGTCCTTGCTCCTGGGCTGGTGTGCCTCTTTAGTCTTGTTTTATCCTAT
>NW_004444053.1:0-3398 GCF_000243295.1 Trichechus manatus latirostris
GGGTCAGGAAGCCCACCATGCTATGCCCTGCTGGTGTCTGCTGAGGGGTCTCTCCTGCTCTACAGAAGATATTTCTAAAGGAGAAGAGAAACAGCATTTCTCCTCTTCTGAAACACTACGGAGGCTGAGCCGCAGTTTTGCTGAGAGAAAACTATGTTAACAACAAGTGTAAGTTCCGTATTCACTGCATGAAAGAGACAGCAAAATACAGCGTTCCCCTTCAAGCTGCTTTACTGAATTTACAGAAGTTTTCAATTTTCATCGAAGAAACAGTCCACCCAGCAGAAGCTGCTTTCTGAAATGTTCTCTCAGTGGGAGAAGACTGGAGAGTTCCTGCCTTGCAAGTAATTGAACCCCCTGGTTTTCAAAGAGAACTTTCCATAACAGGGAATGAAGGTAGTTTTGGTTTTCAAAGCAAAACACGCAGATGGTTTGCCTTCAGCTAGAGGATGGCAGAAGAGGTTCAGTTTTGCTGACTAAACCTTGTGTGCTTAATGCGAGCATGTAGCTTCTTCCCTGCCTGAAAGAGAAAGCAAGAGCCTGTTGCTCTCAGTCTGGGGTTTGAAAAGGAATCACTTACTGTGTTTGAAAATCCTTCTGTGTTAAATGCCTAAGGAAGTTGCCTGTGCATTGTCTACCTGGATAAACTGTATGACTTTTCTCCCTTTCAAGTAATTGAAGCAGTTCAGGGTTTCCAGCATTCCGGGACGGATTCTGTACTGCACGCCGGATTAGAACGCTCTACAGACGATATCCCTAAAGGTGAAGAGAAACGGCGTTTCTCCCCTTCTGAAACACGACCGAGGATGAGCCGCAGTTTTGCTGAATAAAAACTCTGTTAGCAACAAGTGTAAGTTCCCTATTCACCGCATGAAAGAGAAAGCCAAATACAGCGTTCAGCTTCAAGCTGCTTAACTGAAGCTACTGAAGTTTTCAATTTTGTTAGAAGAAACAGTCCGCCCACCAGAAGCTGCTTTCTGAAATGTTCTCTCAGAGGGAGAAGACTGGAGGGTGCCTACCTTTCAAATAATTGAATCCCCTGGTTTTCAAAGGAACTTTGCATATCAAGGAATGAAGGTGGTTTTGGCTTTCAAGACAAAACAGGCAGATTGTTGGCCTTCCTCTGGAGGATGGCAGAAGAGGTGCAGTTTTCATGTCTAAACTTTGTGTGCTTAACGCGAGAATGTAGCTTCTTCCCTGCCAGAAAGAGAAAGCAAGAGCCTGTTTCTCTCTGTCTGGGGATTGAGAGCGAATCACTTTCTGTGTTTGAAAATGCTTCTGTGTTAAACGCCTAAGGAAGTTGCCTGTGCATTTTCTACCTGGATAAAGTGTATGACTTTTCTCCCTTTCAAATACTTGAAACCATTCAGTGTTGCCAGCATTCCGGGACGCATTCGGTGCTGCACGCCTGATTAGAACGCTCTAAAGATGATTACCCTAAAAGAGAAGAGAAACGTAATTTCTCCCCTTCTGAACCACGACCCAGGCTGAGCCGCAGTTTTGCTGTGTAAAAAATATGTTAGCAACAAGTGTAAGTTCCCTATTCATCGCATGAAAGAGAAAGCAAAATACAGCGTTCTCCTTCACGCTACTTATCTGAATCTACTGAAGTTTTCAATTTTGTTGGAAGAAACTGTCCACCCACCAGAAGCTGCTTTCTCAAATGTTCTCTCAGTGGGAGAATACCAGAGAGTGCCTGCCTTGCAAGTAATTGAATCCCCTGGTTTTCAAAGGGAACTTTGCATAACAGGGAATGAAAGTAGTTTTGGCTTTCAAAGAAAAACAGGCAGATGGTTCGCCTTCAGCCAGAGGATGGCAGAAGAGTTTCAGTAATGCTGACTAAACTGTATGTGCTTAACGAAAGCATATAGCTTCTTCCCTGTCAGAAAGACAAAGCAAGAGTCTGTTGCTCTCTGTCTGGGGAATGACAAGGAATCACTTACTGTGTTTGAAAATCCTTCTGTGTTAAACGCCTAAGGAATTTGCCTGTGCATTGTCTACCTAGATAAAGTGTATGACTTTTCTCCCTTTCAAATACTTGCAGCCATTCAGGGTTGCCTGCTTTCCGGGAGGCATAGTGTGCTGCACGCCTGATTAGAACGCTCTACAGACGATTATCCTAAAGTAGAAGAGAAATGCCATTTCTCCCCGTCTGAAACACGACGCAGTCTGAGCCACAGATTTGCTCAGTAGAAAATTATGTTAGCAACAAGTTTATGTTCCCTATTCACCGCATGAAAGAGAAAGCAAAATACAACATTCTGCTTCACGCTGCTTAACTGAATCTACTGAAGTTTTCAATTGTCTTCGAAGAAACAGTGCACCCACCAGAAGCTGCTTTATGAAATGTTCTCTCAGTGGGAGAAGACTGGAGAGTGTTGCCTTGCAAGTAATTGAATCCCCTGGTTTTGAAAGGGAACTTTGCATAACAGGGAATGAAGGTAGTTTTGGCTTTCAAAGCAAAACAGGCACATGGTTCGCCTTCAGCTACAGGCTGGCAGAAGAGGTTCAGTTTCACTGACTAAACCTTGTGTGCTTAACTCGAGCATGTAGCTTCTTCCCTGCCTGAAAGACAAAGAAAGAGCCTGTGGCTCTCTGTCTGGGGACTGAGAACGAATCAATTACTGTGTTTGAAAATCCTTCTGTGTTAAAGGTCTAAGGAATTTGCCTGTGCATTGTCTAACTGGATAAAGTGTATGACTTTTCCCAGTTTGAAGAGTTGAAGTCATTGAAGGTTGTCAGCATTGCGGGAGACCTTCTGTGCTGCACGTTTGATTACAATGCTCTACTGACGATTACCCTAAAGGAGAAGAGAAATGGCGTTTCTCCCCTTCTGAAACACGACCAAGGCTGAGCCGAGGTTGTGCTCAGTAGAAAACTATATTAGCAACAATTGTAAGTTCCCTATTAACCGCATGAAAGAGAAAGCAAAAGACAGCGTTCTCCTTCAAGCTGCTTTACTGAATCTACTGACGTTTTCAATTTTCTTTGAAGAAACTGTCCTCCCACCAGAACCTGCTTTCTGAAATGGTCTCTCAGTGGGAAAAGACTGGAGAGTGCCTACCTTGCTAATAATTGAATTCCCTGGTTTTCAAAGGGAGCTTTGTATAACAGGGAATGCAGGTAGTTCGGGCTTTCAAATTAAAACAGCCCGATTGTTGGCTTCAGCTAGAGGATGGCAGAAGAGGTTGAGTTTTGCTGACTAAACATTGTGTGCTTAACGCGAGCATGTAGCTTCTTCCCTGCCTGAAAGAGAAAGCAAGAGCTTGTTGCTCTCAGTCTGGGGATGAAGGGAGAACGATTCATTTTCTGTGTTTGAAAATCCCTCTGTGTTACATGCCTAAGAAAGTTGCCTGTGCATTGTCTACCTGGATAAAGTGTATGACTTTTCTCCCTTT
>NW_004444053.1:3595-14491 GCF_000243295.1 Trichechus manatus latirostris
ATTCACCACATGAAAGAGAAAGCAAAATACAGCGTTCTCCTTCAAGCTGCTTAACTGAATCTACTGAAGTTTTCAGTTTTGTTAGAAGAAAGAGTGAGCCTACCACAAGCTGCTTTCTCAAATGTTCTCTCAGTGGGAGAAGGCTGGAGAGTGGAGGCCTAGCAAGTATTTGAATCCCCTGGTTTTCAAAGGGAACTTTGCATACAAGGGAATGAAGGCACTACTGGCTTTCAAAGCCAAACAGGCAGATTGTCTGCCTTCAGGTAGACAGCAGAAGAGGTTCAGTTTTGCTGACTAAACCTTGTGTGCTCAACAGGAGCGTGTAGCTTCTTCCCTGCAGGAAAGAGAAAGCAAGAGCTTGTTGCTCTCAGACTGTGGTTGAAGGGAGAACGATTCACTTTCTGTGTTTGAAAATCCGTCTGTGTTACATGCCTAAGAAAGTTGCCTGTGCATTGTCTACCTGGATAAAGTGTATGACTTTTCAGCCTTTCGAGTAGTTGAAGCCGTTCAGGGTTTGCAGCATTCCGGGAGGCATTCTGTGCTGCGCGGCTGAGAATACCGCTTTACAGACTTTATCGCTAAAGGAGAAGAGAAACCTCGTTTCTCCCATTCTGGAACACGAAGGAGCCAAACCATAGTTGTGCTGCGTAAAAACTTTGTTAGCAGCAAGTGTAAGTTCCCAATTCACCACATGAAAGAGAAAGCAAAATATAGCGTTCTCCTTCAAGCTGCTTAATTGAATCTGCTGAAGTTTTCAGGTTTGGTAGAAGAAACGGTCTGCCCACGAGATGTTGCTGTCTCAAATATTCTCTGAGTAGGAGAAGGCAGGAGAGTGCTGGCCTAGCAAGTACTTGAATCTCCTGGTTTTCAAAGGGAACTTTTCAAGACAGGGAATCAAGGTTCTACTGACTTTCAATGCAAAAGAGGCACATTGTTTGCCTTCAGCTAGAGGAAGGCAGAAGGAGTTCAGTTTTGCTGACTAAACCTTGTGCGCTTAATGGGAGCTTCTAGCTTCTTCCCTGCCTGAAAGAAAAAGAGAGAGCTTGTTGCTCTCAGTCTGGGATGAAGAGAGAACGATTCACTTACTGCGTTTGATAATCCCTCTGTGTTACATGCCTAAGAAAGTTGCCTGTGTATTCTCTACCTGGAATAAGTGTATGACTTTTCTCCCTTTCAAGTAGTTGAAGCCATTCAGGGTTTCCAGCTTTCCGGGAGGCATTCTTTGCTGAGCGGCTGAGAATATCGCTTTACAGACGGTATCCCTAAAGGAGAAGAGAAACCGCGTTTCTGCCATTCTGTAACACGAATGAGGCAAAACAGTAGTTGTGCTGTGTAAAAACTTTGTT
Organism: Trichechus manatus latirostris; assembly: GCF_000243295.1. Lineage (NCBI taxonomy): Eukaryota > Metazoa > Chordata > Mammalia > Sirenia > Trichechidae > Trichechus > Trichechus manatus. Next base: position 4,942 of record NW_004444053.1, read on the forward strand.
AGCAGCAAGTGTAAGTTCCCAATTCACCACATGAAAGAGAAAACAAAATACGGTGTTCTCCTTCAAGCTGCTTAACTGAATCTGCTGAAGTTTTCAGTTTTGGGAGAAGAAACAGTCCGCCCACCAGAAGTTGCTTTCTCAAATATTCTCTGTGTAGGAGAAGACTGGAGACTGCCGGTCTAGCAAGTCAGCACAGAATGCTCTAAACCCTGAATGGCTTCAAGTGCTTGAAAGAGAGAAAAGTCATACACTTTATCCAGGTAGACAACGCACAGGGAACTTCTTTAGGCTTTTAACACAGAAGGATTTTCAAACACAGTAAGTGAATCGTGCTCAATGCCCAGAGTGAAAGCAACAGGCTCTTGCTTTCTCTTTCTGGGAGGAAATAAGCTACATGCTCGTGTTGGGCACACAAGGTTTAGTCAGAAAAACTGAACCTCTTCTGCCATACTCTAGCTGAAGGCAAACAATCTGCCTGTTTTGCTTTGAAAGCCAGAAGTACCTTCATTCCTTGTTATGCAATGTTCCCTTTGAAACCAGGGGATTCAATTACTTGCAAGGCAGGAACTCTCCAGTCTTCTCCCACTGAGAGACCATTTCAGAAAGCAGCTTCTGGTGGGTGGACTGTTTCTTCTAACAAAATTGAAAACTTCAGTAGCTTCAGTTAAGCAGCTTGAAGGAGAACGCTGTATTTTGCTGTCGCTTTCATGCGGTGAATAGGGAACTTACACTTGTTGCTAATGTAGTTTTTACTCAGCAAAACTGCGACTCAGCCTCGGTCGTGTTTCAGACGGGGATAAACTCTGCTTCTCTTGTCTTTAGGGATTTCGTCTGTAGAGCGGTATTCTGAAGCGTGCTGTGCAGAATGCCTCCGGGAATGCTTTCAACCCTGAATGGCTTCAAGGAATTGAAACGGAGAAAATTCATACACTTTATCCCGGTACACAATGCACAGGGAACTTCCTTAGGCATTTAACACAGAAGGATTTTCAAACACAGTAAGTGAATCGTTCTCAATCCCCAGACTGAGAGCAACAGGCTCTTGCTTTCTTTGTGGCAGGGAAGAAGCTACATGCTCGCATTTAGCACACAAGGTTTAGTCAACAAAACTGAACCTCTTCTGCCATCCTCTAGCAGAAGGCAAACAGTCTGTCTGTTTTGCTTTGAAAGCCAAAAGTACCTTCATTCCCTGTTACGCAAAGTTCCCTTTGAAAACCAGGGGATTCAATTATTTGCAAGGTAGGCCCTCTCCAGTCTTCTCCCACTGAGAGAACATTTCAGAAAGCAGCTTCTGGTGGGTGCACTGTTTCTTCTAACAAAATTGAAAACTTCAGAAGCTTCAGTTATGCGGCTTGATGGAGATCTCTGTCTTTTCCTGTCTCTTTCATGCTGAGAATAGGGAACTTACACTTGTTGTTAACATAGGTATTACTCATCAAAACTGTGGCTCAGCCTTGGTCGTGTTTCAGAAGGAGAGAAACGCTGTTTCTCTTCTCCTTTAGGGATATCATCTGTAGAGCGTTATAATCAGGCGTGCAGCACAGAATGCCTCCCGGAATGCTCTAAACCCTGAACGGCTTCAACTACTTTAAAGGGAGAAAAGTCATACACTTTATCCAGGTAGACAATGCACAGGGAACTTCCTTAGGCATTTAACACGGAAGGATTTTCAAACACAGTAAGTGAATCATTCTCAATCCCCAGACTGAGAGCAACACGCTCTTGCTTTCTCTTTGAGGCAGGGAAGAAGCTACATGCTCGCGTTAGGCATACAGGGTTTACTCAGCAAAACTGAATCTCTTCTGCCATCTTCTAGCTGAAGGCAAACAATCTGCCTGTTTTGCTTTGAAAGCCAAAAGTACCTTCTTTCCCTGTTATGTAAAGTTCCCTTTTAAAACCAGGAGATTCAATTACTTGCAAGGCAGGCACTCTCCAGTCTTCTCTCACTGAGAGAACATATGAGAAAGCAGCTTCTGGTGGGTGAACTGTTTCTTCTTACAAAATGGAAAACTTCAGTAGATTCAGTTAAGCAGCTTGAAGGAGAACGCTGTATTTTGCTGTCTCTTTCATGCGGTGAATACGGAACACTTGTTAACATAGATTTTACCCAGCAAAACTCCGGCTCTGCCTCGGTCATGTTTCAGAATGGTAGAAATGCAGTTTCTCTTTTCCTTTAGGGATTTCGTTTCTAGAGGGGTATTCTCAGGCGGGGAGCGCAGAATGCCTCCGGGGATGGTTTTAACCCTGAATGGCTTCAACTATTTGAAAGGGAGAAAAATCATTACACTTTAACCAGGTAGACAATGCACAGGCAACTTCCTTAGGGATTTAACACAGAGGGATTTTCAAACACAGTAAGTGAATCATTCTCAGTCCCCAGACTTTTAGCAACTGGCTCTTGCTTTCTCTTTCTGGCAGGGAAGAAGCTACATGCTCGCAGGGAACTTACACTTGTTGCTAACATTGTTTTTACTCAGCAAAACTGCAGCTCTGCCTCAGTTGTGTTTTAGAACGGTAGAAACGCCGTTTCTCTTCTCTTTTAGAGATTTCATCTATAGAGTGGTATTCTCAGGCGTGCAGCTCAGAATGCCTCACGGAATGCTGGCAACCGTGAATGGCTTCAACTACTTGAAAGGGAGAAAAGTCATACACTTTATCCCGGCAGACAATGCACCGGCAATTTCCATGCGCATTTAACACAGAAGGATTTTCAAACACAGAAAGTGAATCATTCTCAATCCCCAGACTGAGAGCAACAGGCTCTTGCTTTCTCTTTCTGGCAGGGAAGAAGCTACTCGCTCACATTAAGCACACAAGGTTTAGTCAGCAAAACTGAACCTCTTCTGTCATCCTCTAGCTGAAGGCAAACAATCTGCCTGTTTTGCTTTGAAAACCAAAACTACATTCATTCTCTGTTATGCAAAGTTCCCTTTGAAAACCAGGGGATTTAATGACTTGCAAGACAGGCACTCTACAGTCCTGTCCCACTGAGAGAACATTTCAGAAAGCAGCTGGTTGTAGGTTGACTGTTTCTTCTAACAAAATTGAAAACTTCGGTAGATTAAGTTAAGCAGCTTGAAGGAGAAAGCTGTATCTTGTTTTCTCTTTCATGCAGTGAATAGGGAACTTACACTTGTTGTTAACATAGTTTTTACTCAGCAAAACTGCGGCTCTGCCTCGGTCTTGTTTCAGAAGGGGAGAAACGCTGTTTCTCTTCTCCTTTAGGGAAACCGTCTATAGAGCGGTGTTCTCAGGGGCGCAGCACAGAATACCTCCCTGACTGCCGTCAACCCTGAATGGCTTCAACTATTTAAAGGAGAAAAGTCATAGACTTTATCAAGGTAGACAATGTAGAGGCCACTTTCTTAGGCATGTAACAGAGAGGGATTTTCAAACACAGTAAATGAATCGTTCTCACTTAATCCCCAGACTGAGAATAACAGGCTCTTGCTTTCTCTTTCTGGCATGGAAGAAGTTACATGCTCGCGTTAAGCACACAATGTTTAGTCAGCAAAACTGAACCTCTTCTGCCATCCTCTAGCTGAAGGCAAACAATCTGCCTGTTTTGCTTTCAAAGCCAAAAGTACCTTCATTCCCTGTTATACAAAGTTCCCTTTGAAAAACAGGGGATTCAAATACTTTCAAGGCAGGCCCTCTCCAGTCTTCTCCCACTGAGAGAATGTTTCAGAAAGCTGCTGGTGGTGGTTGGACTGTTTCTTCTAACAAAATTGAAAACTTCAGTAGATTGAGTTAAGCAGCTTGAAGGAGAATGATGTATTTTGCTTTCTCTTTCATGAGGTGAATTGGGAACTTACTCTTGTTGCTAACATAGTTTTTACTCAGCAAAAGCGCCGCTTTGTCTCATTCGTGTTCCAGAATGGGAGAAACTCCGATTCTCTTCTCCTTTACGGATACTGTCTGTAGAGAGATATTCTCAGCCGCGCATCACAGAATGTCTCCCGGAATACTGTCAACCCTGAATGGCTTCAACTACTTGAAAGGGAGAAAAGTCGTACACTTTATCCAGGTTACCAGTGCACAGGCAGTTTTCTTAGGCATGGAACGCAGAGGGATTTTCAAACACCGTAAGTGAATCATTCCCAGTTCCCAGACTGAGAGCTACACGCTCTTGCTTTCTCTTTGTGGTTGGGAAGAAGGTACATGCTCGCGTTAAGCACAAAAGGATTAGTCAGCAAAACTGAACCTCTTCTGCCATCCTCTAGCTGAAGGCAAACAATCTGCCTGTTTTGCTTTTAATGCCAAAGGTACCTTCATTCCCTCTTATGCAAGGTTGCCTTTGAAAACCAGGGAATTCAAATACTTGCAAGACAAGCACTCTACAGTCTTATCCCACTGAGAGAAAGTTTGAGAAAGCAGCTGGTTGTAGGAGGACTGTTTCTTCTAACATACCTGAAAACTTCAGTAGATTCAGTTAAGCAGCTTGAAGGAGAACGCTATATTTTTCTTTCTCTTTCACGCGGTGAATTGGGAACTTACACTTGCTGCTAACTTAGTCTTTACTCAGCAAAAGTGCGGCTCTGAAGCGGTCGTATACCAGAATGGGAGAAAAGCGGTTTCTCTTCTCCTTCACTGATTCCGCCTTTAAGACAGCATTCTCAGCCGCGCAGGATAGAATGCTTCCCAGAAAGCTGTAAACCCTGCAAGTCTTCACCCGCTGGAAAGGAAGGAAAGTCAAACCCTTTACCCAGGTAGGCAATTTTTTAAAAAAATTTTTTAAATTGTACTTTAGTTGAAGGTTTACAGAACAAATAGTTTCTCATTAAACAGTACGCATATTGTTTTATGACAATTGTTAACAATGGTTAATGGTATATATTCTAGAGATCTAATACAAAAGACATAGACATATGCACACTTATGTTCTTTTCAGGACTATTCTCAATAACGAAAAGATGGAAACAACCTAATTGCCCATGAAAGAATGAATGAATAAACAAAAATGTAGTACATATACATAATGGGATACTTTGCAGCAATAAAGAATAATGATGAGTTCTCAAAATATATTATAATGTGGATGAATCTGGAGGCCATTATGCCGAGTAAAATAAGTCAATCACAAAGAGACAACTACTTTGTGATTTCACTATTATAAAAACACAAAAGTAGGAAAACAAACTAAAACCAATCATCTCTGCTAGTTACCAAGGATAGGTGGGTGGGGGGAGGAGGAAAACACTCTCTAGATAGTTGACACTTGTTATTTTTGGTAATGCGGAAGGTAACAAGTGTGCACAGCTTGACCAAAGTAAATGATGTCACTAAGAAGTGCACAAGATAAAACAATGTTTTAGGTAAATGGTATGATATATGCAACTTTGGTAAACAGCAACAAAACTAAAAAATATGAGTGTGGTTACGTGTGTATGTATGTATGCACACAAGTACATGCCTATGTATATGTGTGACCATATATATAAAGAAAATCCCACTGCCATCGAGTTGATGCCAACTCATAGTGACCCTACAGGATAGGGTAGAATTGTCCCATAGGGTTTCCATGGTGTAGAGCGGCTGGTGGGTTCAAACTGCTGACCGTTTGGTTAGCATTTGAGCACTTAACTATTGCACCACCAAAAAGAAAAGAAAAAAAACCCTGTTGCCGTCAAGTGGATTCCTACTCATAGCGCCACCAAGGCTCCTTATATATATAGATGTATCTATAAGCAGGTATACATATATATATATATATATGTCAGTATATGCATCCATATATATTCACATATGCAGTAAAGCACATAGGGGACACAAGCACGAATACTTCTTAGACTTCACCAAACACTTTGCAGGATTGGTTTAAGGAGTCTGAAGGCTTAGGAGTATAGTTTCATGGGACAGCTCTGTCAATTGGCATAATATAGTACATAAAGCTTATGTTCTACATACTAGTTTAGTAAGTAACATCTGGGATCTCAAAAGCTTGTGAGTGGCCATCTAAGATACAATTATTGGTCACTACATGTCTGGAGTAAAAGGGAAGGAAGAAAACCAAAGACTTAGGGAAGAAACTAGTCTACAGGACTAATAATCTACACAAACCATGGCGTCATGTACCCTGAGACCAGTAGAACTAGATGGTGCCCAGCTACCACTACCGACCGACCATTCTGATCAGGAACACAGTAGTTGGATCCTGATCGAATGGGAACAAAATGTGAAACAGTACTCAAATTCTTAAAAAGCCCAGACTTACTAGGCCAGTTGAGACTGCAGGATTCCCTGAGACTATCGCCCTGAGACACTCTTTGAAATCTGAACTAAAACAATTTCATGAGGTCAACTTTTAGCTAAATAACAGATTGGCTCATAAAATAACACCATCACCTGTGAGTACTGTGCTCCTTTAATAAAAATCATCTATATGACACAAAAAGTAAAGAGGAGAATGTAAAGGGGCAGGGAAACGGAAACGAGACTACTGGAAATGGAACAACTTGAATGGAAATAATGAGAAAGGTGATGAAGGGTGAAAAATGCAACCAATGTCACAAAAAATTGTGCAGAAATTTTTAAATGGGATTCTAATTTGCTGTATAAACTTTCATCGACTACACAAATATTATTAAAAGAAAAAATTATAAAATCTTGTATAAAAATATAATCACTGATGTATAATAACAAAAATTACTGCCATTTGAGACAAAGTGTGTTTTATTTTTCTTTTGAAAAGAAAGGAAGCTATAGAAAGTAAATAGCTACTTTAAGCCAAAGATGAGACTTTGATTTTTAGGGATCAGAACATTCCAGGAAAAGCTGGGCTATCTGATTAGAACTGAGAATTTGATTGTCAGAAGACTGCCAACTAGAATCACTGTATATCATTGTTTCTCAACCTTGGCACTATTGACATTTTAGGCTGAATAATTCTTTGGGGGTACAGTCTGTGCATTGCAAGGTGCCCAGCAACATCCCTAACCTACACTAGTTGAAGCCAGTGGCACATCCTTCCTCTATTATGACATCAAAAAATGTCTCCAAAAAAATGTCTCCAGACATTGGCAAAAGTCAAAATTGTCCTTGTTGAGAAGCACTGCTAGATATTGATTGTAAATCTAAAACTCCAGTCCTCATTTCTTCTCAACGTTGATGAGGGTGCTAAATATTGATCACCTCTGTCAGTCAGACACAACACTATAATGATTAATTAATTAAGATAGTCCTTGCCCTTGTGGAGCTCAATCTGGTGAGAGATATAAACCACAAGCACACATCACCAGTGTAGTGGTGCTATGAAAGACAACATCAGTGGCCATTAAAGGGTTTGTCTGACCTGACATTTAAATTGACATCTGAAGAATAGAAAGGGCTCACTCAAGTAGGAAACTTGGACAGACATTTGAGTGATAAAGTCTAAATGGTCTAAAAGCACTAGGAGCCTGGTGTCTCTTTGGTGGAACTGGAAGGTCCAAATGGGAGTCAAGGGCCAGACCAGGCAGAACTCTACAGGAAGGGTGCTTATCATTTGTCCAACCTGGAAAGTGTTAAAGAATGAAGCGGTGCTAGTAATAATTGTGGATGTTATATGGGGTCACCAGGCATAAACTGGGACTGTCCCTGATAAACCAAGTATCAAGGGCATGTACTTATAGGACACAAATTGTTTTTATGTTTTTATGCAATTTACCCTCTCAATCCCCATAACCTGATGAAGTAAGTACTATTGTCTCTTTTATGGCTAGGTGAACTGAGGAAGTTGAGTAAATGAGGAAACTTATCCCAGTCGCCCAGCTATTTGAATATGGGATCTCACTTAGGTAGTCTGAACTCAGCTTCCCATGCCCCTTTGACAGTTAAGCAATACTGCGACGAGAGTGTTTTGGATTTTATTCATTAATGGAAGTGTCTGAGAAGTAGGCGTTTCAACAAAGAAATAACAAACATCAAAACTTAAAAAGCAAACAAAAAACATAGAGGACTTCCAGCAAAATGGCGCTCTAGGCAGAAGCACCACACCGTCCCTCCACAGCAAAGATCCGAAAAACTAAGCCAAACAGAGAACAACAATCCTGAAACCCTAAAACATCAAATGAAGAGATAAAGAACTCAGCCAAGCACCAAAAGGAGTGAGAAAACTGACAGAGAACGGAGAGCGAGGAGAGATTTCATGCAGAAGTCCCCTATCAGCTAACGCAGCACAGATCCACCATCATGAACTCCTATCAGAGACCAGCAAATGGGGTGTGAGAAAGTAGCTTCGTGGAGCTTCCAGCGGGAGACAAAACAACCAGTAATTTGGGATATACGCTTTCCCACCCCCCACCCTTCTTCACCCCCAATCGACCTCCTCTGCTTCCAGTGGCCACAATCTCTTATCCGGGAAGCATTGGCTGCTTGGATTCCACCCACCCAAATGGGCTGGCTCTCTGAGTGCCATTTGTTGGCTGCTGGTGTTGCTTTTTTCTGCTTCTTTTGAGTTCTTCCTTACCTCTCAACACCTCCCCCTCCTTTCACTCAAACACCTGGCTCTGTGCGCCATTGTTGCTTCTTCCTAAGGGGCTGCGGAGCTCCGTTTGAGTGTGGAGCTGCTTCCCGGTCTGGGCTGCTGCACGGGTGGGATCCCAGGGCTTTTGTTCGTTTGTTTGTTTTGAATTGTTTGTTTGTTTTCTTTTCCTTTTCTTGAGTTGGGAGTCCGTTCTGGCCAGGCGGTGCTGCGTGGCTTGGAACCTACCCCCTTGGCTTGCACAGATGTGCAGAGGGATCCCTGAGGGCATTTCTTTTTTTGTTGTTTTTTTTCTGTTTTTTGGGGGGCTTTTCTTGTATTTTTTTAATTTGTTTTGTTTTCTTTTCCCTCTTTTTCCCTTTTTGCCTTTCTTCATTACTCAGTTTCTCATCTCTCTATACCTTCCTTCTCTTTCTGTTCCCTGAATACCTGACACTGTATACCTCTACGCCTTCTAACCAGGCTGTACTGCAACAGTTGATGACAGCTTCCCCAGATCTCACAGCTGCCCTGGTGGGATCCCTGGGAACTTTGCTGTTCTTTTCCCTTTCCAATTTTCATTTATTCATTATTTTCCTTTCTTTTTTTTCTTCCTCTTTCTCTTTCTGTTTTTGTCCATTTCATAGTCTCTCATCTCTCCACTCCAACAGCAAGCTCCCCTAGCATTTTTTTTGTTTGTTTGTATGTTTTTGGCTCCTGTTCCTCTCTCCTCTCTCCCATATCCATTTTAGCTCCACACATAAGAATCTCCCTGCTACATCTGCGGATCTGCACCATGTGCTTAACATCACACCACCAAGCAGCACAGGCACGGCTTACTGGAACCTGCCCTACACTGATTACCGACCCACCCTGGTGGCTGTAATAAGTGCCACAAACAACCCGTCCCAGTAACTCCTCTTCAGCTACACCTGCCCTGCCATACCATATCTGAGTGACTGACCCTGACAATTGGAGAAGGAGGCAAAAAGTATTGTGCCCCAAATGAGCAAACAACAAATAACACACAGCCAGTCTGCTCAGACATAGCCAGATTTTTTTTAAAAAGAACAAAACAAACAAATCTACAATCAATAAATGAGAAAAATA
>NW_004444053.1:38833-39975 GCF_000243295.1 Trichechus manatus latirostris
GTGAGCTTTGCACACTTGTCATCCTTGCTTCCAAGGAGCATTCTGCTGTACTTCTTCCAACACTGATTTGCTCACTTTCCTGACAGTCCACAGTATATTCAATATTCTTCACCAACACAATTTGAATGTACCCATTCTTCTTCAGTCTGGCTTTTTTATTGTCTAGCTTACACATATATATGAAGTGACTGAAAAGACCTTACAGGCTTCCACTGACTTCTCCGCTGAAATCCGGAACCTGCTCCCAACCTGATAAAACAGCAACTTCACTTTTGAACAGTATCGATAAAACTGCAGAAGGCACCTGGCCTGGCCTCAGCAAGGAGCTCTGAGGCTGACTTTCGAAAAATAATCATGAAGAAGAATCTTCAACATATATATACTGGGTCATGATATCCTAAACATGACTAGGAAGCAAAATGCTGTGAAATAAGAAATGGGTTACAATTTTAAGATAAATGTAATCATCTGGACTTGTGATTTTTCTCATATGTATTTAAATATACCTAAAATCATACAGTTTGGTACGAAAGTTAAAATCTTACAACTATAAAAAATTGTGGGAAGAGAAAACAAAAATATGTATTGCCCAAGTTGTAAAGAAGTTTATTAATAAATTTTAAGAAACTACCAGCATACTACCATAAAATAGGTATAAGCAAAATTTTTGTAGTTGAAAACAGTGAGGCAAACAGATACATATACAACAATGTTCACTCCAGCACTATTCACAATAGACAAATTGTAGAAACAACTCTAATATACATCCATAGATGAAAGGATAAATAAAATGGGGTACATACGTGCAGAGGAACATTACTCTGCCATGAAGGGAAATAAACTCCTGATACATGCCACAGCATGGATGAACCTTGAAAATATGTTAAGTAAAGTTAGGCAATCATAAAAAGACAAATAATGTAAGGTTTCACCAATATGAAATATCTAAAATAGGTAAAGGTATAGATATTAGACTTTAATAGTGCTAACCAGGGGTGGGAGAGACAGGGAAAGGAGGAGATCTTTGCTTATGCAACATAGAGTTTTTCTTTATGACGTTATGAAATTTGGCAGTGGATACTGGTGATGATTGCACAATATAATTGGTGTAATGTGCTTTATGAAATCGTACACTTGAAAAA
>NW_004444053.1:41868-43267 GCF_000243295.1 Trichechus manatus latirostris
GCTCAGAATTTTCATAATGTGATTGACTTCAGACACATAAAGATGGATGTCTGGGAGACAAAAGGAGTCACACAATAAGGTAAATAAAAGAGTTCACAAGTTTGAGTTCTACATTTTGGGGTTGTCTCAACCATAGGTTTGCAAGAAATAAGATCGGGGATGTTCTAGGAGGCGTTTACACCAAAAGTGTAAGGCTGACTCACTACTCTTTTTTTGAATTATAAAGAGCAAGTATAGATTAGGAACCCTGGTGGCACAGTGCTTGGCTGCTAACTGAATGGGCAGCGGTTTGATACCCTAGCTGCTCTCAGGAGAAAGATGTGGAGGTCTGCTTCTGTAAAAATGTACATCCTTGGAAACTCTATGGGCAGCTCTACTCTTTCCTATGGGGTCGCTAGGAGTCAGAATTGATTCAACAGCAATGGTTTTTGTTTGTTTTTTCTTTTCCCATCCCTCTTGGTATTCCCTGCTATTTTCTTGCTGTCTGTACTTCCTCTATGAGACCTTATTGTAATTATCCAGGTCTTCACTAATAATCTATCATGGTAGACAATGATCTTGCCTAGTAAGAGTGTCTACCACAAAGCAAATCATTACTGAATGAATTAAGGTATTTTATTAATTCATGTCTATACATAAGGTAGGGGTGTAAAGCTTTTAGGAAAAATACACTGACAGAAAAATAAACTCACTAATAACCGATGCAGAATCATAAAAGCTGGTAATGTCTGCTAAACTGACATTAGGAGATCCAAGGCACATCAGGGGCTTCTGTAGGGAAGCATTTCATTCAAACTGCTCAAGTAATAGTGTAATAAACTCTTGTTGGTTCAAACTTCTATCTTTTGACTCTGGTGGAAGTTCCATGTTTGTAAGACTCTTCACCTCATAGACTGCTAACGTAGAGTTTTCTGGTACTGCAACATCCACCACTGAACTCCATGATTCCTGTGAATTGGAAAAATAAGAACAGTGCTAAAGATTTCTTTCAAATGCAGAAGTCATAATTATGAAAATATTTTTGCTATTATGTCCATTACCAATTTGCTCCTCTGTGATTTTTTAGAGACTTTGCTTGAAAAATGAGTCCAAGGTGCTGAAGTGTGATTGTTTACATTGTGTGGCCTTTCTAGTCATGGTCTTGTAACTTCCATCCAGATGTTTGGGTGGGAGTGTGTAACAGGGCAGTTGTGGCCCACCAAGGGGATTGGGGATTGGTCAGTTTTGCCTTAAAAGAAAGCCAATTCCAGAGCAGAGAGAAAGATCCAACCACCACCAAGGAAGAACAGCCAGGAGCAGAGAACGCATCCTTTCAACCTGAGATCCTTGTGCTGAGAGGCTCCTGGAAGCAGAAAACAGTGAGAGAGAGAGAGGCAAGCTGTAACCCTGAAGATGGTGA
>NW_004444053.1:66181-112488 GCF_000243295.1 Trichechus manatus latirostris
TTGACTACTGTAGCTGTATAGTAGGTTCTGAAGTCAGATAGTGTGAGTCCTCCAACTTTATTCTTCTTCTTCAGTAGTGCTTTACTTATTTGGGGCTTCTTCCCTTTCCATATAAAGTTAATGATTAGTTTGTCCATCTCTTTGAAGAATGTTACAACAACACATTTTTAAAATAATAAAAATTAAAATAGGTAATGCACATAAATTTTCAGACATGATTCCTACAGGCGCCCTAAAGATTGTCAAATTGAGAGTGTTTGTTTTCCCTGCTGCTATTCTAAATTCTTAAAACTTCTTTCCCTGCCTTTCTTGATTTCCCCATTTAGCCCTAGTTCAAAGAAATGATCTCAAGGTGGGTCAGTAGGTGATGCACAAATCCGATTTACCAGTTCCCTTTAGACTTTCCACCCTTTGTTGTGGAATTGATTCTGACTCAAAGAGACCCTACAGGACGGAATAGAAGTGTTCCACAGGATTTCCATGGCTGTAATCTTGTGGAAGCTGCCACATCTTTCTCCTTCAGAGCAGCTGGTGGGTTCAGACCACTGACCTTTCCGTTAGTAGCCAAGTGTTTAACCACTGCACCACCAGGGTTCCTTTAGACTTCACAAGCACCTTACCTTTCTAACTGCTCTAAAGAGCACCAAATACAAGAAAGAAAAAGAGGAAAAAAGAAATGTACTGACCTGAGCACCCACAGTATTTCTGCACAGGTATTATCCATTCACAAAAGGGCCGGTCCCACAGCTAGAATTTTGAGTTCACTCAGGGCCTTCTGCTGCAGACTGGCTGCATCTGGAGGTTCCAAGTGAATTCCTGACTAAATATAAGGAAATACTCATTTTTCTTTGTCAGGCAGTGAGTGAAAAGTGCAGAACAGTGAGGGCAGAAACTGTCAGAAGCATTTGTCAGTCGAGTTTCTTGTTTTCTAATCCATGTTGAGTAATAATCAGATGTTAAGTAATCATCAGATACTCCTTGCACTGGCTCCCCAGGACTTTGCTGGTGAGTTTTCTTTATCTCCTTGAAGAAACACATCTCCTGAGAAAGATAGACCAAGAATCAGGTGTGTGTCTACATAAGATTTATGGGCAGGTTCTGGAGGTAACGCAGCCTGCTGCCAGTGCTCACACCTGAGATGACCTGCAGTGACAACATCCACTCTAACTTATTCCTCATTTGGACTCTGAGACGAGGCCACTTCTGAGACACCACCAAGTGAGAAGCACCTGGAAGTTCTCACAGCAAAGAGCCAAAACACAGGCTTCACCTGCCAGAAAGAGGAAGCAAAGCCAGTTTCTCTCAGTGTGGGGGAAGAAGTGAGAAGGATTCCTTCACTGTGTTTGAAAATCCCTGTGTGTTACATGCCTAAGAAAGTTGCCTGTGCATTGTCTACCTGGGTAAAGAGTTTCACTTTTCTTCCGTTCGAGTAGGTGAAGCCCTGGGGTTTACAGCTTTCCTGGAGGCATTCTGTGCTGCCCGGCGGAGAATGCCACCTTACACTCAGTATCCCTAAAGGAGAAGAGGCACCGCGTTTCTCCCGTTCTGGTATATGACACTGGCAGTGCCGCAGTTTTGCTGAGTAAAGACTATGTTAGCAGCAATTGTTAAGTTCCCAATTCACTGCATGAAAGAGAAAGCAAAATACAGCGTTTTCCTTCAAGCTGCTTAAATTCATCCACTGAACTTCTCAGTTTTGTTAGAGGAAACAGTCCGCCCACCACCAGCTGCTTTCTCAAAGCTTCTCTCAGTGGGATGAGACTGGAGAGTGCCTGCCTTGCAAGTACTTGAATCCCCTGGTTTTGACAAGGAAGTTTGCCTAACAGGGAATGAAGGTACATTTGGCATTCAAAGCAAAACAGGCAGGTTGTTTGCCTTCAGTTAGAGGATGGCAGAGGAGGTTCAGTTTTGGTGACTGAAGCTTGTGTGCTTAACCGGAGCGTGCAGCCTCTTCCCTGCCAGAAACAGGAAGCGATCCAGTTGCTCTCAGTGTGGGGGATGAAGTGAGAGGGATTCACTTACTCTGTTTGAAAATCCCTCTGTGTTACATGCCTAAGAAAGTTGCCTGTACATTGTCTAACTGGGTAAAGGGTTTGACTTTTCTCACGTTTGAGTAGGTGAAGCCTTGCAGGTTTTACAGCTTTCCGGGAGGCATTCTGTGCAGCGCGGCCAAGAATGCCGCCTTACAGACGATAATCCCTAAAGGAGAAGAGGAATCGCGTTTCTCCCGTTCTGGTATACGACAGCCACAGCGTTGTGGTTTTGCTGAGTAAAGGTTATGTTAGCAGCAACTGTTAAGTTCACAATTCACTGCATGAAAGAGAAAGCAAAATTCAGCGTTCTCCTTCAAGCTGTTTAAATTCATCCACTGAATTTTTCAGTTTTGTTAGAGGAAACAGTCCGCACACCACCAGCTGCTTTGTCAAAAGTTCTCTCTGTGGGATAAGACTGGAGAGTGCCTGCCTTGCAAGTACTTGAATCCCCTGGTTTTCAAAGAGAACTTTACAAAAAGGGAATGAAGTTATCTTTGGCATTCAAAGCAAAACAGGCAGATTGTTTGCCTTCAGATAGAGAATGGCAGAACGGTTCCGTTTTGGTGACTAAAGCTTTTGTGCTTAAGCGGAGCATGTAGCCTCTTCCTACCAGAAAGAGGAAGCAAAGCCAGTTGCTGTCAGTGTGGGGGATGAAGTGAGGAGGATTCACTCAATGTGTTTGAAAATCCCTCTGTGTTACATGCCTATGAAAGTTGCCTGTGTGTTGGCTACATGGGTAAAGAATTTGACTTTTCTCCACTTCAATTTCTTGAAGCCCTGCTGGGTTTCCAGCTTTCCAGGAGGCAGCCTGTGCTGCGTTCCTGGGAATGCCGCCTTACAGACGTTATTGCTGAAGGAGAAGAGAAAGCATGTTTCTCCCGTTCTGGTATATGACAGCGCCAGTCCTGTACTTTTGCTTACTAGACACTATGTTAGCAGTACTTGCATGTTCCCAATTCAATGCATGAAAAAGAAAGCAAAATACAGTGTTCTCATTCAGGCTGGTTTTCTTAATCTACAGAAGTTTTCAGTTTTGGTAGAACAAACAGTCCTGACACCACCAGTTACTTTCTGAAACATTCTCTCAATGGGATAAGAGTGGCGAGTGTCTGCCTTTCAAGTACTTGAATCCCCTGGTTTTCAAATGAAACTTTGCATTACATGGAATGAAGGAACCTTTCGCATTCTAAGGAAAACAAGCAGATTGTTTACCTTCAGCTAGAGGATGGCAGAGGCAGTTTATTTTTGCTGTCTAAATCTTGTGTGTTTAACATGAGCATGTATCCATCCTATTCCCTGAAAGAAAGGGAGTCCAAAAGACAGTTGTCCTCAGTCTGGGGAATGAAGTGAGAAGGATTCACTTACTGTGTTTGAAAATGCCTTTGTGTTACATGCCCAAGAATGTTGCCTGTGCATTGTTTACCTGGGCAAACAGTTTGACTTTACTCCCCTTCGAGTACTTGAAGCGTTGCGGGGTTTACAGGTAACACTGTGGTGGTCGGCTGAGAAGGCCGCCTTGTAGATGGTATCCCTGAAAGAGAAGAGAAAGCGCGTTTCTCCCCTTTTGGTAAATGATTGCTTCATCGATATTGTTTTGCTAGGTAAACACTGTGTTAGCAGGACTTGTAGGCTCACAATTCACTGCATGAAAGGGAAAGCAAAATATAGTGTTCTCATTCAAGCTGGTTAACTTAATCACCTGAAGTTTTCAGTTTTGATAGAACAGACAGCCCTCACACCAGGTACTAGATTTCTCAAACTTTCTCTCAATGGGATAAGACTGGCGAGTTTCTGTCTTTTATCTACTTGAATACCCTGGTTTTCCAAGGGAACTTTACATTACAGGGAATGAAGGTACCTTTCGCATTCTAGGAAAAAGAGGCAGAGTATTTCGCCTTCAGCTAGAGGACCGCAGAAGTGGTTCAGTTTTGCTGACTAAACCTTATGTGGTTAGCACGTGTATGTTTCCTACTCCCTACAATAATGAGAAAGCAAAAGACAGTTGCTCTTAGTCTGGGGGATGAAGTAAGAAGGATTCACTTAGTGTGTTTGAAAATCACTGTGTGTTACATGCTCAAGAAAGTTGCCTGTGCATTGTCTACCTGGATAAAGAGTTTGGCTTTTCTCCCGTTCGAGTACTCGAAGCTCTGCAGGGTACACAGCTTTCTGGAGGCACTCTGTGCTGCGCGACCGAGAATGCCGCTGTAGAGATGGTATCCTTGCAGGAAAAGAGAAAGCGCTTTTCTCCTGTTCTGGTAAATGAAAGTGGGAGCGGTGTAGTTTTGCTAAGTAAACTCTATGTTAGCAGGACGTGCACATTCCCAAATCACCGCATGAAAAAGAAAGCAAAATGCAGTGTTCTCTTTCAAGCTGGTTAACTTAATCAGTTAAGTTTTCAGTTTTGATAGAACAAACAGTCCTCACACCTTCTACCAGGTTTCTCAAACTTTCTCTCAGTGGGATGGGACTGGCGAGGGTCTACCTTTCAACGCCCTTTGAATGGGCAAAACTCTGCATTGTTTTCTCCTTCAGAGAATGTGAAAGGCGTATTCCAGTCCAAAACCGTCAGAAACCTGGAGGTCTAATGTACTTAAAAGGGAGAAATTTTACATAATTTTTCCAGAACAAGAATGTATAAGAGATCTGCTCAGGTACATACTCACATTTTTTTTAAAAAAACAGATAATACCCTCTGATCCAATCAACTTAAATGAGAGACATTGTATTTTGGTTTCTCTTTCATGCAGTGAATTGATAATATGCAAGTTCTTTAATGCAAGGTTTACTTAGCAAACCTTCATCACTACTGCTGTCCTATACATGAGCATTGTTTTCTCCTTTAGAGAGTAACACAACGTGCAATAACGAAAACGTATGAAACCCTGGTGGCTTCACATACTTGAATGGGAGAAACTTTACATTCTTTTCCCCATAAGGGAATGTACAGGCAACGTTCTTGTGCAAGTAACAAAAAGTGTTTTTCGATAACAGATTAAACTCTTCTGACTTAATCAACTTGAAACTGTATCTTGGTTTCTCTTTCACGCAGTGAATTGGGAACATGCGCGCTCTTGTAACACAAGGTTTACTTAGTCCTATACTTGAATGGGCAAAACTCTGCATTGTTTTCTCCTTCAGAGAATGTAAACGACACATTTATGTATGGATAACACAACGTGCAATAATGAAAACCTCTAAAACCCTGGTGGCTGCACGTATTTGAGTGGGAGAAACTTTACATTCTTTTCCCAGTAAGAGAAAATACAGACACCATTCTCATGCATGTAACACAAAGTGTTTTTTGATAACAGATTAAACCCTCTGACTTAATCAACTTGAATAACAGGAACTGTATTTTGTTTTCTCTTTCATGCAGTGAATTGGAAAGGTGCACGTTCTGGTAACACAAGGTTTTCTTAGCAAACCTTCATCACTATTGCCATTCTACAGTTCAGTGGGAAAAACTTTGTTTTCTGTTTCAGAGAATGTGACAGACACATTCACGTCAAGTAGCCCAAAGTGCATATTGAAAAATTCTATCTTTAACAAATGGTGCGGACATAAGTGGATGTCCATCTGCAAAAAAACTGAAACAAGACCTATACTTCACACCATGCACAAAAATTAACTCAAAATGGATCAACGAGCTAAATATGAAATCCAAAATGATAAAGATCATGGAAGAAAAAATAAGGACAATGTTAGGAGCCTTAATGCATGACATAAACAGAATAGAAACCATAACTAACAATGCACAAACACCAGAAGAGAAAGCTCCTAAAAATCAAACACTTGTGCTCATCAAAAGACTTCACCAAAAGAGTAAAAAGACAACCTACAGACTGGGAAAAAAATTTTTGGCTATGACAAATCCAATCAGCATTTAATCTTTAAAATCTACAAGATACCGCAAAACATCAAGAACAAAAAGACAAGTAACCCAATTAAAAAATGGGCAAAGGATATGAACAGACACTTCACCAAAGAAGACATTCAGGTGGCTAATAGATACATGAGGAAATGCTCACAATCATTAGCCATTAGAGAAATGCAAATCAAAAGTACAATGAGATATCATCTTACCACAACAAGGCTAGCATTAATCCAAAAAATACAAAATAATAATTGTTGAAGAGGTTATGGAGACACTGGAACACTTATACACTGTTGGTGGGAATGTAAAACGGTGCGACCACTTTGGAAACTGATTTGGTGCTTTCTTAAAACACTAGAAATATAAGTACATACGATCCAGTAATCCCACTCCTTGGAATATATCCTAAAGAAATAAGAGCCATCACACGAATAGATATATGCACACTCATGTTCATTGCAGCACCGTTCACAATAGCAAAAAGATGGACACAAACAAGTGCCCTTCAAGGGAGGAATGGATAAACAAATTATGATATAGTCACACAATGGAATACTACACAACGATAAAGAACAAGGATGAATCTGTGAGACATCGAACACGGAGGAATCTGGAAGGCATGCTGAGTGAATTTAGTCAGTTGCTGAAGGACAAATATTGTATAAGACCACTATTATAGGAACTCAAGAAAAGGTTTAAACACAGAAGAAAACATTCTTTGATGGTTATGAGGATGAGGAAGGAGGGAGAGGGGTATTCACTAACTAGATAGTAGACAACAATTATCTTATGTGAAGGGAAGGACAACGCACACTACAGGGGAAGTCAGCACTACTGGACTAAACCAAAAGCTAAGAAGTTTCCTGAATACACAGAAACACTTTCAGGGACAGAGTAGCAGGAGTGCGGGTCTGGGGACCATGGTTTCAGGAGACATCTAGGTTAAGTGGCATAAAAAAGTTTATGTTCTATATCCCACTTTGGTGAGTGGTGTCTGGGATATTAAAAGTTAGTGAGCAGCCATCTAAGATGCATCAACTGGAGAATGAAGAACACCAAAGACACAAGGAAAATATTAGCCCAAAATACAGAGAGGGCCACATAAATCAGAAACTCCATTAGCTAAGACCAGAAGAACTAGATGATACCTGGCTACTACCAGTGACCACTGTGACAGGGAACACAATAGAGAGTCCCTGATGGAGCAGGATAAAAGTGGGGTGCAGAACTCAAAACCTAGTAGAAAGACCAGACTTAATGGTTTGACTGAGACTGGAGACCCCAGAACACATGACCTCCAGACTCTCTGTTATCCCAAAACTAAACCATTCCCAAGGCCGATTCTTCAGACAAAGATTAGACTGGACTATGGGACATAAAATGATACTCGTTAAGAGTGTGCTTCTTAGCTTAAGTAGATACATGAGACTAAATGGGCAGTTCCTGTCCAGAGGTGAGATGAGAAGGCAGAGAGGGTCAGGAGTTGGTTGAATGGACATGGGAAATCTGGGGTGGAAAGGAGTGTGCTGTCACAGTATAGGGAGAGCAACTAGAGCCACATAACGATGTGTGTATAAATTTTTGTATGAGAAACTAACTTGAATTGTACACTTTCACTTAAAGCACGATAAAAAAGATGATTCCCCGGCAAAAAAAATCTAATACCATGGTGGCTTCACGTACTTGAATGGGAAAAACTTTACATTTTTCTCCCAGTAAGAGAATGTATAGGCAACGTTCTCATGCATGTAACACAAGAGTGTTTTTAATAGTAGATTAAACCCTTCTGAATTAATAGGCATGTACACATATGTTTTTTAAAAACAGATAAAACCCTGTGATCCAATCAAATTGAATGAGAGAAACTGAATTATGTTTTCGTTTACATGCAGTCAATTGGGAACATGCACGTTCTTGTAACACAATATTTACTTAGCAAACCTTCATCGCTATTGCTGTCCTATACTTGAACGGGAGAAACTCTTCACTGTTTTCTCCTTTAGAGAATGTGAAAGTTTCATTCACATCTGGGTAACACAAAATGCATATTGAAAGCATCTAATATCCTGGTGGCTTCATGTCTGGGTAACACTAAGTGCATAGTGAAAACATCTAAAACACTGGTGGCTTCACATATTTGAATGGGAAAGACTTTACATTCTTTTCCCAGTAAGAGAATGTACAGGCAACATTCACGTGCACATAACACAAGTGTTTTTCAATAGCAAATTAAACCCTTCTGAATTAAACAACTTTCATGCAGTGAATTGGGAACATGCACATTCTTCTAACACAAGGTTTACTTAGTAAATCTTCATTACTATGCTGTCCTATACATGAATAGGAGAAACTCTGCATTGTTCTCTCCATCAGAGAAGGTGAAAATCACATTCATGTCCAGGGAACACAAAGTGCATATCGAAACTTCTAATACCCAGGTGGCTTCACATACTTGAATTGGAGAAACTTTACAGTCTTTTCCCAGTAAGAGAATGTACAGCCAACGTTCTCATGCATGTAACACAAAGTGTTTTTCAATAACAGATTAAACCCCTCTTACTTAATCTTGAATGAGAGAAACTATATTTTGGTTTCTCTTTCATGCAGTGAATTGGGAACACGCACATTCTTGCAACACAAGGCTTACTTAGCAAACCTTCATCGTTATTGCCATTCTCTACTTGAAAGGAAGAAACTCTACATTGTTTTCTCCTTCAGAGAATGTGAAAGGCACATTCATGTCCGGGTAGCACGAAGTGCACATTGATAACATCAGAAACTCTGGTGACTTAACATACTGAACAGGGAGAAACTTTACATTATTTTCCCAGTAGGAGAATGTATAAGAAACGAACTCAGGCATGCACTCATATGTTTTTTTAAAAACAGATAAAACCTTCTGATCCAATCAACTAGAATGAGAGAAATTATGTTTTGTTTTTGCATACATGCAGTGAATTGTGAACATGCACTTGTAACACAAGGTTTACTTAGCACACCTTCATCACTATTGCTGCCCTATACTTGAATGGACCCCCATGAGTCGGTCGGTTTTTCATGCTGTGGAGGCTTCTGTGTTGCTGGGATGTTGGAATGTATGCCACTGGTCTTCAAATACCAGCAAGGTCACCCATGGCAGACAGGTTTCAGCTAAGTTTTCAGGCTAAGACAGACTGGGAAGAAGGACCCGGCAGTCTACCGAAAAGAATTAGCCAGTGAAAACCTTATGAATAGCAGCAGAACGTTGTCAGATATAGTGCCGGAAGATGAACCTCTTAGGTTGGAAGGCACTCAAAATATGACTGGGGAAGAGCTATCTCCTCAAAGTAGAGTTGACCTTAATGATGTGGATGGAGTCAAGCTTTCAGAACCATTGCTGATGTGGCATGACTCAAAATGAGAAGAAACAGCTGCAAAGATCTATTAATAATTGGAACCTGGAATATATGTATGAATTTAGGAAAATTGGAAATCATCAAAAATGAAATGGAATGCATAAAGACCGATACCCTAGGCATTAGTGAGCTGAAATGGACTGGTGTTGGTCATTTTGAAATGGACAATTATATGGTCTACTATGCTAGGAATGACTATTTGAGGAAGAATGGCATTGCATTCATCTTTAAAAAGAACATTTCAAGATCTATTCTGAAGTACAATGCTGTCAGTGATAGGATAATATCCATAAGCCTACAAGGAAGACCAGTTAATAAGACTGTTATTCAAATTTATACACCAACCACTAAGGCTAAAGATGAAGAAAGTGAATATTTTTATCAACTTCTGCAGTCTGAAATTGATTGAACATGCAAGCAGGATGCACTGATAATTACTGGTGATTGGAATGTGAAACTTGGAAACAAAGAAGAAGGATCAGTAGCTGGAAAATATGGCCTTGGTGATAGAAATGATGCTGGATATGGCATGATTGAACTTTACAAGACCAACAAATTCTTCAAATATATTTTTTCACCAACATAAATGGCAACTATACAATGGATATGCTCAATATCATCAGCAAGAACAAAGCTAGGGGCCAACTGCAGATCAGACCATAAATTACTCATGTGCAAGTTCAAGGTGAAACTGAGGAAAATTAAAACAAGTCCATCAGAGCCAAAGTATGATCTTGGGTGTATTCCTTCTGAATTTAGAGATCATCTCAAGAATAGATTTGATGCTTTGAACACTAATGACTGAAGGCCAGAAGAGTTGCGGAATGACATCAAGGACATCATACACGAAGAAAGCAAGAGGCCATTAAAAAGACAGGAGAGAAAGAAAAGACCTAACTGGATGTCAGAAGAGACTCTGAAACTTGCTCTTGAACATTGAGTAGCTAAAACAAAATGAAAAAATGATGAAGTAAAAGAGATAAACAGAAGATTTCAAAGGGTGGCTCGAAAAGACAAAGTAAATTATTATGGTGACATGTGCAAAAACGTGGAGATAGAAAACCAAAAGGGAAGAACTTGCTCAGTATTTCACAAGCTTAAAGAACTGAAGAAAAGATTCAAGTCTCGAGTTTCAATACGGAAGGATTCTACAGGGAAAATTTAAACGATGCAGGAAGCATCAAAAGAAGATGGAAGGAATACACAGTGTCACTATACCAAAAAGAATTGGTCAACGTTCAACCATTTCAGTAGGTGGCATGTGATCAGGAACCAATGGTACTGAAGGAAAAAGTCCAAGCTGCACTGAAGGCCTTGGTGAAAAACAAGGCTATGGGAATTGACAGAATGCCAATTGAGACATTTCAACAAATTGATGCAGCACTGGAAGTGCTCACTCATCTATGCCAAGAAATCTAGAAGACAGCTACCTGGCCATCCGACTGTAAGTGATCCATATTTATGTCTATTCCAAAGAAAGGTGATTCAACCAAAAGTGGAAATTATGAAACAATATCATTAATATCACATTCAAGCAAAATTTTGCTGAAGATCATTCAAAAGCAGCTGCAGCAATATAATGACACGGAACTGCCAGAAATTTAAGCCGGATTTAGAAGAGGAAGTGGAACCAAGGATAGCATGGCTGATGTCAGATGGATCCTGGCTGAAAGCACAGAATCCCAGAAAGATGTTTACCTGTGTTTTATTGACTATTCTAAGGCATTCAACCATGCGAATCATAACAAATTATGGATAACATTGCAGAGAATGGGAATTCTGGAACACTTAATTGTGCTCATGAGGAATTTGTACATGGATCAAGAGGCAGTCATTCAAAGAGAATAAGGAGATACTGCATGCTTTAAAATCAGGAAACGTGTGTGTCAGGGTTGCATCCTTTCACCATACTTATTTAATCTGTATGCTGAGCAAATAATCCAAGAAGCTGGACTATATGAAGAAGAAATGGGCATCAGGATTGGAGGAAGACTCATTAACAACCTTCGATATGCAGATGACCACAACCTTCCTTGCTGAAAGTGAAGAGGACTTGAAGCACTTACTGATGAAGATCAAAGACCACAGCCTTCAGTATGGATTACTTCTGAACATAAAGAAAACAAAAATCCTCACAGCTGGAAGAATACACGACACCATGATAAACAGAGAAAAGATTGAAGTTGTCAAGCATTTAATTTTACTTGGATCCACAATCAACACCCAGAGAAGCAGTGGTCAAGAAATCAAAAGATGCATTGCATTGGGCAAATCTGCTTCAAAAGACCTCTCGAAGGTGTTGAAAGGCAAAGATGTCATCTTGAGGACTAAGGTGCACATGACCCAAGCCATGGTTCTTTCAATCACCTCATATGCATGTGAAAGCGAGACAATGAATAAGGAAGACTGAAGAAATGATGCCTTCGAATTGTGGTGTTGGCAAAGAATATCAAATATACCTTGGACTGCCAAAAAAACAAACCTATCTTGGAAGAAGTACAACCAGAATGCTCCTTAGAAGCAAGGATGGCAAGAACATGTCTCACATACTTTGGATATGTTTTCAGGAGGGATCAGTCCCTGGAGAAGAACATCATGCTTGGTAAAGTAGAGGGTCAGCAAAAAAAGGAAGACCATCAATGAGATGGATTGACACAGTGGCTGCACCTATGAGCTCAAGCATAGGAACGATTGTGGGGATGGCACAGGACCAGCCAGTGTTTTGTTCTGTTGTGCATAGGGTCGCTTGAGTCGGAACTAACTCGACAGCACCTAACAACAACAACAACATGAACGGGAGAAACTCTGCGTTGTTTTGTCCTTCAAAGAATGTGAAAATCACATTCACGTCCAAGTAACACAAAGTGCATACTGAAAACAACTAATACCCTGGTGGCTTCACGTACTCGAGTGGGAAAAACTTTACATTCTCGTGCATGTAACACAAAGTGTTTCTCCATAACAGATTAAACCCTTTAGACTTAAATGAGAGAAACAGTATTTTGGTTTCTTTTTCATGCAGTGAATTGGGAATATGCTTGTTCTTGTAACACAAGGTTTACTTAGTAAAACTTCATCGCTATTGCTGTCCTATACGTGAACGGGAGAAACTTTGCATTGCTGTCTGTTTCTGAGAATGTGAAATGCACGTTCATGTCTGGGTGACACAAAGTGTGTATTGAAAACATCTAAAACCCTGGTGGCTTCACAAACTTGAATGGGAAAAACTTTACATTCTTTTCTCAGTAAAAGAATGTACAGGCAACATTCCCGTGCATGTAACACAAAGTGTTTTTCAATAACAGATTAAACCCTTCTGATTTAATCAACTTGAATGAAACTGTATTTTCATTTCTCTTTCATGCAGTGGATTAGAAACATGCAAGTTCTTGTAACAGAAGGCTTACTTAGGAAACCTTCATGGCTGCTGCCGTTGTGTACTTGAATGGAAGAAACTCTCGATTGTTTTCCTCTTCAGAGAATGTGAAAGGCACATTCAAGTCCAGGTAACACAAAGTGCACATTGGAAACATTTCAGAAACTCTGGTGGCTTAAGATACTTACAAGGGAGAAATGTTACATTATTTTCCCAGTAGGAGAATGTGTAAGAAACAAGCTCAGAAATGCACATGCATATTTTTAAAAAACAGATAAAACCCTCTGATCCAATCAACTGGAATGAGAGAAACTGTATTTTGATTTCTCTTTCATGCAGTGAATTGGGAATATGCACTTTCTGGTAACACAAGGTTAATTTAACAAAGCTACATTTCTTTTGCTGTCTTGTGCTTGAACGGGAGAAACTGCATTATTTTGTCCTTCAGAGAACGTGAAAGGCTCATTCAAGTCTGGTAACCAAAGGATCCTATTCAAAACATCTAAAAGCCTGGTGGCTTCACGTACTTGGATGGGAGAAACTTGAAATTCTTTTCCCAGTAAGAGAATGTATAGGTAACATTGTACGCATGTAACACAAAGTGTTTTTCAATAACAGGTTAAACCTTTCTGACTTAATCAACTTGAATGAGACAAACTGTATTTTGGTTTCACTCTCATGCAGAGAATTGATAACATGCAAGTTTTTGTAATACAAGGTTTACTTAGCAAACCCTCATCATTACTACTGTCCTGTACTTGAACGGAAAAAACTCTCTGTCGTTTTCTCTTTCAGAGAATGTGAAAAGCACATTCAAGTCTGGGTAACACAAACTGCGTATTGAAAACATGAGAAATTCTGGTGGCTTAATGTACTTGAGAGAGAGAATCTTTACATTATTTGCCCAGAAGGAGAGTGTATAAGAAAGGAGCTCAAGCATGCATGCACATGTTTTTTGAAAACAGATAAAACCTCTGACCCAATCAACTTGAATGAGAGAAACTGTATTTTGTTTTTGCTTACATGCAGTGAATTGGGAACTTGGATGGTCTTGTAATGAAAGGTTTAGTCAGCACACCGTCATCGCTATTGCTGTTCTATACTTGAAAGGGAGAAACTCTGCATGGTTTTCTCCTACAGAGAATGTGAAAGTCACATTTACATCCAGTTAACACAAAATGCATATAGAAAACATCGAAAACCCTGGTGGTTTCACATACTTGAATGGGAGGAACTTTACATTCTTTTCTCAGTAAGACAATGTATACTCAACATTCTCCTACATGTTACACAAAGTGTTTTTCAATACCAGGTTAATTCTTCTGACTTAATCCATTCGAATGAGAAAAACTGCATTTTGGTTTCTCTTTCATGCAGTGAATTGGAAACATACATGCTCTTGTAACACAAGATCTACTTTGCAACGTGACCTAGCTTTTGCCATTGTGCTTCAACGGAAGAAACTGCATTTTTTTCTCCTTCAGAGAATGTGAAAAGGCACATTCAAGTCCCAGTAACCCATAGATCCTATTCAAAACATCTAAAACCTGATGGATTCACATACTTGAATGGGAGAAACTTTACATTCTTTTCCCTGTAAGAAAACGTATAGGCAACATTCATGTGCATGTAACACAATGTTTTTTCAATAACAGATGAAACCATTCAGATTTAATCAACTTGAAGGAGAAAAACTGTCTTTTGTTTTCTCTTTCATGCAGTGAATCTGAAAATGTACTTTCTTGTAACACAAGGTTTACTTAGCAAACCTTCATCATAATTGCTGTCCCATACTTGAACGGGAGAAACTCTGCATTGTTTTCTCCGTTACAGAATGTAAAAGGCACATTCAAGGTAACCCAAGTTCCCACTGAAAACATCTAAAACCCTGGTGGATTCACGTAGTTGAAAGGGAGAAACTTTACATTCTCTTCTCATTCAGACAATGTACAAGAAATGTTCCTGGGCATGTACTCAGTATTTTTTAAAAACATAAAAACTTCTGACTTTGTCAACTAGAAAGAAACGACATTTTGGTTTGTCTTTCATGCATTGAATTTGGAACATGCACCTCTTGGTAATACATGGTTTACTGAGCAAAACTACATAGCTTTTGGCATCCTGCACTTGAACAGGAGAAGCTCTGCATTGTTTTATCATTCAGATTTGTGTAAGGCACATTCAAGGCCCAGTAACCCAAAGTTGCTATTGAAAACATCTAAAACCCTGGTGTATTTATGTACATGAAAGGGAGAAACCTGACATTCTCTTCCCATTCAGAGAATGTACAAGAAATGTTCTTGGTTATGTACACACAGTGTTTTTTAAAAACACATAAAAACCTCTGACTTAATCAACTTAGAATGACAGAAACTGCATTTTGGTTTCTCTTTCATGCAATGAATTGGAAACATGCATCTCTTCATAACACAAGGTTTATTTTGCAAAACTGTTTCGCTTTTGCTGCCCTATGCTTAAATGGCATAAACTCTGCATTGTTTTCCCTTTCAGAGATTTTGTAAGGCACATTTACAGCTGGACAAAATAAAGTACATATTGAAAAAGATAAAATCCTGGTGACTGTATTATTTGAATGAGAGAAAGTTCAAATTTTTTCCTAGTGAGAGATTGTATAGACCACTTTCTCATGCATATAATACAAAGTGTTTTTCAATAACAGATAAAACCCTCTGACTTAATCAACTGGAATGAGGAAACTGTATTTTGGTTTCACTTTCATGCAGTGAATTGGGAACATGTACCTATTGGTAACACAAGGTTTACTTAGCAAAACTATATTACTTTTGCCATCACATATGTGAACAGCAGAAACTCTGTATTGTTTTCTCATTCAAATTTGTGTAAAGCACAGTCAAGTCCTGGTAACCCAAAGTTCCTATTGAAAACATCTAAAATACTAGTGGATTTACATACATGAAAGGGAGAAACTTTACATTCTCTTTCCATTCAGAGCATGCATAAGAAATGTTCTTGGGCACGTACTCACAGTGCTTTCTAAAACAGATAAATCCTCTGACTTAATCAACTAGAATGAGAGAAACTACATTTTGGTTTCTCTTTCAAGTGATGAATTGGCAACATACACTTCTTGGTAACTTAAGGCGTACTTAGCAAAACTATATCCATTTTGCCGTCCTCTATTGAATGGGAGAAACTCTGCATTGTTTTTACATTCAGAGATTGTGGAAGGCTCATTCACGTCCAGGTAGCACAAAGTGCATATTGAGAACATCTTAAACCCTGGTAACCTCATGTACTTGAATGGGAGAAACGTCACATTCTCTTCTCACTTAAAGACTTTATAGGCAAAATTCCCGTGCATGTAACACAAAGCATTTTTCAATAACAGAAAAAAACCTCTGACTCAATCTAGAATGAATGAAACTGTATTTTGGTTTCTCTTTCATGCAATGAACTGTGAACATGCAGCTCTGGGTAGCACAAGGTTTACTCAGCAAAACTACCTCACTTTTTCTGTCCTTTCCATGAACAACAGAAACTCTGCATTGTTTTCTCGTTCAGATATGCATAAGACACTTTCATGTCCCAGTAACCAAAAGATCCTATTGTAAACATCTAAAACCCTGGTCTGATTTACATACATCAAGGAGAGAAACTTTACATTCTCTTACCATTCTGAGAACCTAAAAGAAATATTCTCGACCTTATACTCACAGTGCATTTTAAAAACAGACAAAAACCTCTGACTTAATCAACTGGAATGAAGGAAACTACATTTTGTTTTCTCTTTCATGCAATGAATTGTCAATATGCACTCTAGGTAACACAAGATTTACCTAGCAAAACTACATCGTTTTTGCTGCCCTGTACTTGAACAGGAGAAACTCTGCATTATTTTCTCTTTCAGAGATTGTGGAAGTCACATTCACATCTGGGTAATATAAAGGGTATATTGAAAACATCTAAAACCCTGGTGGCTTCTAGTACTTGAATGGGAGAAACTTTCAATTCTTTTTCCAATAAGAGACTGTATATGTCACATTCTCCTGCATGTAACACAAAGTGTTTTTCATTAACAGGTTAAACCCATCTAACAATCAACTTGAATGAGAGAAACTGTATTTTCATTTCTCTTTCATGTAGTGATTTGGGAACTTGCACTTTCTTGTAACACAAGGTTTACTTAGCAAAACTACATTGTTTGTCGTCTTATACTTGAACTGGAGAAACTCTGAGTTGTTTTCTCCTTCAGAGAAGGTAAATGCACATTCAAGTTCCAGTAACCAAAAGTTGCTACTGAAAACATCTAAAACACTAGTGGTTACACGTACTTTAAAGGGAGAAACTTTAGACTCTTTTCCCATTCAGAGAATGTATAAGAAACATTCTTCGGCGTGTATGCACAGTTTTTTTTAAAAAACAAGTAAAACTCTCTTACTTAATCAACTAGAATGAGAGAAACTGTATTTTGGTTTCTCTTTCATGAAGTGAATTGGGAACACACATGTTCTTATAACACAAGATTTACTTAGCAAAATTACATTACTTTTGCCTTCCTGTATTTAATTGGGAGAAACTCTGTGTTGTTTTCTCCTTCATAGAATGTAAAAGGCACATTCAAGTCCTGTAACCCAGAGTTCCTTTTGAAAATATCTAAAATTCTGGTGCATTTACATACTTGAAAAGGAGAAACTTTATGTTCTTTTCGCATCCATAGAATGTATAAGAAACTTTTTGGGGCATGTATGCACAGTGCTTTTTAAAAACAGATAAAACCTCTGACTTAATCATCTACAATGAGAGAAACTGTATTTTGTTTTCTCTTTTATGCAGTGAATTGGGAACATGCACCTCTTGGTAACACAAGGTTTACTTAGCAAAACTACATCACTTTTGCCATCTTGTACTTGAACGGGAGAAACTCTGTTGTTTTCTCTGTCAGAGAATGTGAAAGGCACATTTAAGTCCTGATAACCCAAAGTTCCTGCTGAAAACATCTAAAACCCTGGTGGATTCACGTACTTAAAAGGGAAAACTTTGTATTCGTTTCCCCGTAAGAGAATGTATAAGAAAAGTTCTTGGTCATGTATGCAGAGTGTTTTTCAAAAATATGTAAAAACCTCTGATTTAATCATCTACAATGAGAGAAACTGTATTTTGTTTTCTCTTTCATGAAATGAATTGGGAACAAGTACCCCTTGGTAACACAAAGTTTACTTAGCAAAGCTACATCACTTTTACCAACTTGTGCTTGCACAGGAGAAACTGCATTGTTTTCTCCTTCAGAAAATGTGAAAGACACATTCGATTCCCAGTAACTCAAAGTTCATATTGAAAGCTTCTAAAACCCTGGTGGCTTCACATACTTGAAAGGGAGAAATTTTACATTCTTTTCCCAGTAAGAGAATGTATAAGAAATGTTCTCGGGCATGTACTTACAGTGTTTTTTAAAAAGAGAGAAATCACTCTGACTTAACTAGAATGAGAGAAACTGTATTTTGGTTTGTCTTTCATGCAGTGAATTGGGAACATGCACGTCTTGGTAACACAACTCGTTGTTGTTAGATGCCATTGAGTCAGTTCTGACTCATAGTGACCCTATGTACTACAGAAGGAAACACTGCCCAGTCCTGCCCCATGCTTACAATCATTGTTATGCTTTCACCCCTTGCTGCATCCACTGTGTCAATTCATCTCATTGAGGGTCTTCCTCCTTTTTGTTGACCCTGTACTTTACCAAGCCTGATGTCCTTCTCCAGGGTCTGATCCCTCCTGATAACGTGTCCAAAGTATGTAAGACGTAGTCGTGTTATCCTTGCTTCCAGGGAGCATTCTGGTTGTATTTCATCCAAGACAGATTTGTTCGTTCTTTTGGCAGTCCATGGTATATTCAATATTTTTTGCCAACACCACAATTCAAAGGCCTCAATTCTTCTTTGGTCTTCCTTATTCATTGTCCAGATTTCGCATGCATATGATACGACAAAAAATACCTTAGTCTTCAAGGTGACATCTTTGCTTTTCAGCACTTAAAAGAGGTCTTTTGAAGCAGATTTGCCCAATGCAATGTGTCTTTGGATTTCTTGACTTGCTTCTATGGGTATTAATTGTAGGATGTATTTTCATTCTGATTTGATTCTATGAATTTCTTTATTCTGTCCTTAATTTCTTCTATAAAGTAGTAGTTTTTGAGCAAGGTGTTGTTCAGTTTCCATGTATTTAATTTTTTTCCTTGCTTTTTCTGTTATTGATTTCTACTTTTATGGCTTTATGGCCAGAGAAGATTCTTTGTAATATTTCGATGTTTTGAATTCTGTTAAGGCTTGCTTTATGGCCTAATATGTGGTCTATTCTGGAGAATGTTCCATGTTCATTAGAAAAGAAAGTATACTTGGCTGATGTTGGGTGGAGTATTCTGTATATGTCTATGAGATCAAGTTGGTTGATTGTGGTATTTAGATCTTGAGTGTCTTTACTGAGCTTCTTTCTAGGTGTTCTGACCTTCACCGAAAGCGGTATGTTGAAGTCTCCTACTACTATTGTGGAGCTGTTTATTTCTCTTTTCAATGTTATTAGAGTTTTTTTTAAGTATCTTGTAGCCCTGTCATTCTGTGCATAAATATTTATTAAGGTTATGTCCTCCTGGTGTACTGACCCTTAAATTATTATATAGTGTCCTTCCTTATCTTTTGTGGTGGATTTTGCTTTAAAGTCTATTTAAAGTCTCTTCCACTTTGTTTCCCCTGAAGTGGGAAATGCATCCTGAGCACTACTACTTGCCTCAGCCTACATGAACTAGCTATCCAGTCTGCAGGGTGCTGGCCAGCTCAGGCTTGGCACTTCCTCACTGCTTCTGAACTGTCTCTCCCTCCCCTCTGCTGCTCAGTCTGATGCCTCAACTTTGTCTTTGATGTTCAGGCCTCCTAGATTGTCATATATAATCAATTCACTTGTTTTTTCAGATGTTTGTTGTAAGTCGGACCAGAGGAATTGTCTGACTATTCTGCCATCTTGGCCCCTCCTCTGTGTATCTGTTTTTAAAAAACACTGTGCATTACATTAAAGCGAATGCTACTTTTCATTCTCAGATTGAGAATAGAATGTAAACTCTTTCCAATTCTAGCATGTGAAGCCTCCAGAGTTTTAGTTGTAGTCAAACTGCACTTTGTGTTACCCAGACGTGAACTTAGATTTTGAAGTCACCCTTGTGACTTCATGTACTTGAATGGGAGAAATGTTTGCATTCTTTTCTCAATAACAGAATGTAAAAGAAGCATTCTCATGTACGTAATGCAAAGTGTTTTTTAAGTAACAGGTGGAACATTTCTGAGTTAGTCTACTTAAATGAGAGAAATTGCATATTGTTTTCTCTTTTAAACAGTTAACTGGGAACATGCATGTCCTTTTAACCCAGGGTTTACTTTGCATATCTAAAATGCTATAGCCGCCCTGTACTTTAACCGAAGAAAATACATTGTTTTCTTGTTCAAAAATGTGCAGGCAACATTCATGTCAGGGTAACACAAAGGACAGTTTGACTACAAATAAAACTCTTGCTGTCTTCACATATTAGAGTGGAATAAAGTATACAACTTCTCCCAGTCAGAGAATGTATAAAAAAAGTTCTTGGGCATGCAATGCAAAGTGTTTCCTAAAACAGATAAAAGCCTTCTGACAATCTACTTGAATAAGAGAAACTGTATTTTTGATGTTTCTTACATCCAGTGAATTGGGAACATGCACGTCCTGGTAACACAAGGTTTAGGTTGAAAACCTAAAATGCTTTTGCCATCCTGTGCTTGAATAGGTGAAACTCTACATTTTTTTCTCCTTCAGAGAATGTGTAGGGAACATTCAAGTCCAGGTCACACAAAGTACATATTGAAAATGGCTAAAATCCTGGTGGCTTCCAGTAGTTGAATGTGAGAAACTTTGCAGTCTTCTTCCAGTTATAGCATGTACAGGAAACATTCTTGTGCATGTAACACAGTGTTTTTTAAAAACATGTAAAACCTATGTGACTTAATTTACTTGAATAAGAGAAACTGTATATTTCTTTCTCTTTCATGCAGTGAATTGAGAACATTCACGTCTTTGTAACCAAGAGTTTAATTTGAAAATCTAAAATGTTTTAGCCGTCTTGTACTTCAATGGTAGAAACTCTACATTTTTTTCTCCTTCAGAGAATGTGTAGGAAACATTAACTTCAGTAATTCTACATTGTTTTGTCCTTCAAATAATGTATTGGAAACTTTCTCATCACTGTAATATATAGTGTACTTTGAAAACAAGTAAAACTCTAATGGTGTCATGTACTTGAATGGGGAGAAACTGTACTTTCTTTTCTCAATCAGACAATGTATGGGGAACATTCCTGTGTATATAACAAAAAGTGTTTTTGGATAACAAAACACTATGGACTTCATATAATTTAATAAGAGAAACTGTATATTCATTTCTCACAGGCAATATACCTTTGCGTTCTTTAAAACCAAAGGTTACTTTGAAGTAAAGGCTTTTGTCATCATGTACTTGAACGTGACAAACTCTACAATGATTTCTCCTTCACAGAACGTATTGTTAAAATTTCTGTCCTTGTAACACAAAATGTTTTTTGAAAACAAGAAAACTGGTGGATTCATGTACTTGAATGAGAGAAACCTTACTCTGTTTTCTACTTAACAGAATGTATTGTGAACTTTCTCATCCTTGTAACACAAAGTGTACTTTGAAAAGAAGTAAAACTCTAATGCCGTCATGTTGTTGAATTGGAGAAACTGTGCTTTCTTTTCTGAATCAGAGAATGTGTGGGAACATTTCCATACATGTGACACAAAGTGTTTTTGGATAACAGGTTAAATACTTCATCTACTTGAATGAGAGAAACGGTATATTGTATCATCTGTCATGCAATGCACTGTGAACTTTTGAGTACTACAAAACCAAGGCTTACTTGGAAAACCTAAAACGCATTTGCTGTCATGTACTTGAATGGAAGAAAGTCTACATTGTTTTCTCATTCAGAGAAAGTATTATGAACTTTCTTGTCTTGTAACACAAAGCGTACTTTGAAAACAAGTAAAACTCTGTTGGCTTAATGTGCTTGAATGGGATGATCTGCAATTTATTTACTCATTCAGAGAACATATGGGGAACATTCCTGTGCATATAACACAACGTGTTTTTGAATAACAAGTAAAACGCTTTGGGCTTCATCTACTTGAATGAAACTGTATATATCATTTCTCTTTCAGGAAATGTATAGGGAAACTTCGAGTCCTTTGAAACCAAGTGTTTGAAGTAAAGTCTTTTGTCATCATGTACTTGAATGTGACAAACTCTACATTGTTTTCTCCTTCATAGAATGTATTGTTAAAATTTCCGTCCTTGTAACACAAAGTGTTCTTTGAAAACAAGAAAACTCTGGTGGATTCATGTGCTTGAATGAGAGAAACTACTTTGTTTTCTACTTCACAGAATGTATTGTGAACTTTCCCGTTCTTGTAAGGCGAAGTGTAATTTGAAAACAACTAAAACTCTGCCATCATGTATTTGAAACTGTGTATAGTTTTCTCCTTCACAGAATTTATTTAGAACCATCTCGTCCTTGTAACACAAAGCGTACTTTGAAAACAAGTAAAACTCTAATGGTGTCATGTACTTGAAAGGGAGAAACTGTACTTTCTTTTCTCAATCAGAGAATGCATGGAAAACATTTCTGTACATGTAACACAAAATGTTTTTGTGTAACAGGTAAAGTAGTTCTGACTTAATCTGCCTGAATGAGAGACTATACAGTTTCATCTTTCATGCAGTGCATTGTGAACTTTCATGTACTACAAAACCAAGGTTTACTTGAAAACCTAAAATGCACTTGGCGTCATGTACTTGAACGGGAGAAACTATACATTGTTTTCTCATTCCTAGAAAGTATTATGAACTTTCCTGTCCTTTCAATACAAAGTGTACTTTGAAAACAAGTAAAACTCTGTTGGCTTCATGTACTTGAATTGGATGAACTATAATTTCTTTTCTCACTCAGAAGAATGTATGGGGATCATTCTAGTGCATGTAACACAAAGTGTTTTTTATGAACTTTTTTATTGTACTTTATGTGAAGGTTTACAGAACAAATAGTTTCTCATTAAACAGTACACATATTGTTTCATGACATTGGTTAACAACCCCACAACATGTAAACCCTCTCCCTTCTTAAACTTTTTTCCTTTTTTGGTGAAAATATACATAGCCAAAGATACACCACTCCAAAAACTTCTACATGCACAGTTCAGTGACATCGACTACGCTCTTCCAGTTGTGCTGCTATTCTCACTTTAGATGAAAGTTTACAGAACAAAATAGTTTCTCATTAAACAGTACACATGTTGCCGTATGACAATGGTTAACAACCCCACTACATGTCAACACTGTCCTTACTCAAACTTGGGTTCCCTATCACCAGCTTTCCTCTCCCCATCTGCTTTCTAGTCCTTGTCCCTGGACGGCTGTGCCTCATTAGTCCTGTTTTGTTTTATGGGGCTGTCCAATCCCCAGCTGAATGGTGAACCTCGGAAGTGACTTCACCACTGAGCTAAAAGGGTGTTTGGGGGCCATACTCTCGGGGTTACTCCAGTCTCTTTCAGACCAGTAAATCTGGTCTTTTCTTTGTGTTAGAATTTTGTTCTAGATCCTTCTCCAGCTCTGTCCAGAACCCTCTGTTGTGATCCTGGTCAGAGCACTCAGTGGTGGTAGCCAGGCACCATCTAGCTATACTGGACTCGGTCTGGTGGAAGCCTTGGTAGTTGTGGTCCATTAGTCCTTTGGACTAATTTTTTCCTTGTATCCTGTTCTCTTCATTCTCCCTTGCTCCCGAATGGGTGAGACTAGTGCAGTATCTTAGATGGCTGCTCACAGGCTTTTAAGACCCCAGACGCTACTCACCAAGGTAGAATGTAGAACATTGCCTTTATAAACTGTGTTATGCCAATTGAGCTAGTTGTTCCCAGAGACCATGGTCCCCACATCCCTCAGCCAAGCAATTCAGTCCCTCAGGGAGTTTGGATGTGTCTATGGAGCTTCCATGACCTTTCCTCATACAAGTTGTGCTGGTTTCCCCAGTACTGTGTACTGTCTCACCCTTCACCAAAGATACCACTTATCTATTGTCTATTTAGTATTTCCCCCCCACCCCTCCCATCCCTGGTAACCAACAAAGATTGTTACTTTTTGTGTGTTAACTTTTTCATGAGTTTTTACAATAGAGGTCTCATACAATATTTGTCCTTTTGTGATTGACTTATTTCACTCAGAATAATGTCCACCAGTTTCATTCATGTTATGATATGCTTCATAGATTCATAATTGTTCTTTATCATTGTGTAGTGCTACGTTGTGTGTATGTACCATAGTTTGTTTATCCATTCATCTGTTGATGGGCATCTGGGTTGTTTCCATCTTTTTTGCTGTTGTGAACAATGCTGCCATGAACATGGGTGTGCATACATCTATTCATGTGACAGCTCTTATTTCTCTAGGATATATTCCTAGGAGTGGGATTGCTGGATCATATGGTATTTCTATATCTAGCTTTCTAAGAAAGTGCCATATTGTTTTCCAAAATGGTTGTATCATTTTGCATTCCCATCAGCAGTTCATAAGAGTTCTGATCTCCCCGCAGCCCCTCCAACGTTTGTTATTTCCAGTGTTTTTGATTCGTGCCAGTAATGCCCGGGTGAGATGGTATCTCACTGTGGTTTTAATTTGCATTTCTCTAATGGCTAGTGAACCCGAGCATTTCCTTATACGTCTGTTGGCCGCGTGAATGTCTTCTTTGGTGAAGTGTCTGTTCATTTCCTTTGCCCATTTTTTAATAACATTATTTGTCTTTTCGTTGTAGAGGTGTTGGATTTTCTTGTAGATTATGGAGATTAGACCTTTGTTTGACTTGTACTGTCCAAATTTTTTTTCCCAGTCTCTAGGTTCTCTTTTTACTCTTTTGGTGAAGTCTTTTAAAAAGCATAAGTGTTTGATTTTTAGTAGATCCCAGTTATCTAGCTTATCTTCTGGGGTTTGTGTGTTGATGAATATGGTTTGTATCCTGTTAATGCTGTGTATTAGGCCCTTTAGTATTGACCCTATTTTTTCTTCTATGAACTTTATAGGTTTTGGCTTTATATTTAGGTCTTTGATCCATTTTGAATTAGTTTTTGTATATGGTGTGAAGTATGGGTCCTGTTTCATTTTTTGCAGATGAATATCCAGTTTTGCCAGCACCATTTGTTAAAAAGACTGTCTTTTTTCCCATTTGAAGGACTTTGGGCCCTTGTCGAAGATCAGGTGATTGTAGGTGAATGGATTTACATCTGGGTTCTCAATTCTGTTCCATTGGTCAATGTATCTGTCTTTGTACCAGTACCAGGCTGTTTTGACTATGATAGCTGTATAGTAGGTTCTGAGGTCAGGTTGTGCAAGTCCTCCTACTTTATTCTTCTTCTTCAATAGTGCTTTACTTATTCGGGCTTCTTCCCTTTCCATATAAAGTTAATGATTAGATTTCCATCTCTTTGAAGACTGTTGTTGGTATTTGGATCAGGATTGCATTGTATTTGTAAATTGCTTTGGGTAGAATTGTCATTTTCATAAGGTTTGTGTCTACCTATCCATGAGAATGGTATGTTTTTCCATTTATTTATATCCCTTTGTGTTTCTTGCAGTAGTGTTTTGTAGTTTTCTTTGTATAGGTCTTTTATATCCCTGGTTAGATTTATTCCTAGGTATTTTATATTTTTAGGGGCTATTATAAATGGTATTGTTTTCCTGATTTCCTTTTCATTGTTCTCTTTATTGATGTATGGCAATCCAACTGATTTTTGTATGTTTCTCATGTATCCTGTTACTCTGCTGAATCTTTCTATTAGTTCCAGTAGAGTTCTTGTGGAGTCTTTAGGGTTTTCTATGTTTAATACATTTTTGACTTCATGTATGTGATGGTTAAGATTGTGTGTCAAACTACTGCGAGAAACCAAGAGAACTGCATAAGTGGAAAAACATACCTTGCTCATTGATAGGAAGACTCAACATTATGAAAATATCAGTTATACCCAAAAGGATCTAAAGATACAATGCAATCCCCATCCAAATTCCAATGGCATTTTTTAATGAGATGGAGAAACAAATCACCAACTTCATATGGAAAGGGAAGAGGCTCTGGATAAGTAAAGCATTACTGAAGAAGAACAAAGTTAGAGGCCTCACACTATCTGGTTTTAGAGCTTATTATACCGCCACAGTAGTCAAAACAGCCTGGTACTAGTTCAACAACAGAGACATAGACTATTGGAACAGAATTGAGAATCTAGACATAAGTTCATCCACCTATGAGCAGCTGATATTTGATAAAGACCCAAAGCCAGTTATTGGCGAAACGACAGTCTCTTTAACAAACAGTGCTGGCATAACTGGATATCCATCTTCAAAAAACTGAAGACAGACTCATATATTGCATCACACACAAAAACTAACTCAAACTGGATCAAGGACTTAAATAAAAAATATAAAATGATAAAGATGATGGAAGAAAAAATAGGGACAATGCTAGGAGCCCTAATACATAGCATAAGCAGAGTACGAACCATAAGTAACAATGCACAAACACCAGAAGAGAAACCAGATAACTGGGAGCTCCTAAAAAGCAAACACTTATGCTCATCAAAAAGACTTCACCAAAAGAGTAAGAAGACAACCTACAGACTGGGGAAAAAATTTTGGCTATGACAAATCTTATCAGCTTTTAATCTCTAAAATCTACAAGATACTGCAAAACCTCAACAACAAAAAGACATATTAGCCAGTTAAAAAATAGGCAAAGGATACAAACAGGCACTTCGCCAAAGAAGACATTCAGGAGGCTAACAGACACATGAAGAAATGCTCATAATCATTAGCCATTAAAGAAATGCAAATCAAAACTACAATGAGATAGTATCTCACCCCAGCAAGGCTAACATTAATACAAAAAACACAAAATAATAAATGTTGGAGAGGTTGTGGAGAGACTGGAACACTTATACACTCTTGATGAGAATGTAAAATGGTACAACCACTTTGGAAATTGGTTTTACGCTTCCTTAAAAAGCTAGAAATAGAAGTACCGTATTATCCAGCAATCCCGCTCTTTGGAATATATTTGAGAGAAATACAGCCATCACATGAATAGATATATGCACACCCATGTTCACTGCAGCACTCTTCACAATAGCAAAGAGATGGAAACAACCTAGGTGTCCGTCAGCAGATGAATGGATAAAGAAATTATGGTATATTCTCTCAGTGGACTACTATGCCATGATAAAGAATGATGAATCCATGAAACATCTTATAACATGGAGGAATCTGAAAGGTATTATGCTAAGTGAATTTAGCCAGTCGCAAAAGGACAAATAGTGTCTAAGACCACTATTATAAGAACTCAAGAAAAAGTTTAAACACAAAAGAAACCATTCTTTGATGGTTACGAGGGTGGGGAGGGAGGGAGAGGGTTATCCACTAACCAGATAGTAGACAAGAGTTATCTTATGTGAAGGGAAGGACAGCATACACTACAGGGTAAGTCAGCACAACTGGACTAAACAAAAGGTAAGAAGTTTCCTGAATACAAACAAACATTTTGAGGAACAGAGTAGCAGGGGCAGGGATCTGGGGACCATGCTTTCAGGGGACTTCTAGGTCAATTGGCATAACAAAGTTTATTAAGAAACTGTTCTGTATCATACTTTGGTGATTGGCATCTGGGGTCTTAAACGTTAGTGAGCAGCCATCTAAGATGCATCAATTGGTCCCAACCCGCCTGGAGTAAAGGAAAATGAATAACATCAAAGACACAAGGAAAGTATTAACCTAAGAGACAGAAAGGGCCACATAAATCAGAGACTTCATCAGCCTGAGACCAGAAGAACTGGTTGGTGCCAGGCTGTCACCAATGACCACCCTGACAGGGAACATAACAGAAAGTCCCTGATGGAGCAGGAGAAAAGTGGGGTGCAGAGCTCAAATTTTAGTAAAAAGACCAGACTTAATGGTCTCACTGAGACTGGAAGAACCCCAGAAGGCATGGCCACCAGACTCTCTGTCAATCCAGAACTAAAACCGTTCCCAAGGCCACCTCTTCAGACAAAGATTAGACTGGAACATGGGACATAAAATGATACTCGTGAAGAATGTGATTCTTAGCTCAAGTAGATACATGAGACTAAAAGGGTAGCTTTTGTCTGGAGATGAGATGAGATGGCTGAGAGGGTCAAGAGCTGGTTGAATGGACATGAGAAATCAGGGGTGGAAAGGAGGAGTGTGCTGTCACAGTATAGGAAGAGCAATTAGAGTCAGAAAACAATGTATGTATAAATTTTTTTTATGAGAGACTATCTTGACTTGTAAACTTTCACTTAAAGTACAATAAAATAAAATAAATTCATTTTACATTACAACTTAAAACATGTTTGCTTAATGAAAATTAGAGAGTCATATAACCGTATCTACCTTTAAAAATAAAAAAAGATTGTGTGTCAGTTTGGCTGGGTCATGATTCTCAGTGTTTGGGCAGTTGTATAATGTTGTGACCACTTTGAGACTTGATACATGATCATCCCCATGATGGAATCTGCTACGGTACCAGCAGAGGTGGGGCCTGTGCCAGCTCACCACCCCCACAGCCTTCATCTCTCTGCCCTCTGCCTCCTGGCTCTTCCAGCTTGCCTTGCTGGGGCTTTAGTTGATTCTAGGATCCTG
Source organism: Trichechus manatus latirostris (assembly GCF_000243295.1). Lineage (NCBI taxonomy): Eukaryota > Metazoa > Chordata > Mammalia > Sirenia > Trichechidae > Trichechus > Trichechus manatus. The sequence goes on from NW_004444053.1 coordinate 94,625, forward strand.
CAACTGGCTCCTGTTTGTCTGACCTCCAGTTCTTGGGACTTGAGCGGGCAGCTTGCTGTCTTGCCTGTCGATCTTGAGATTCATGAATCTTCACAGCCTGTAAGCAACAGCCCTGCTCTTCAGCCTGCCTAGCTTGGGTTCACCAGCACCTGTGGCTACATGAGTCAGAAGAAGTCTGCAACAGCCTTGCTTTCTTGCCCACTGATCTTGGGTTCAATGTTCCCTTTGGCTTTGTGAGTCAAGAGAAGGCTTTTTCCTGCCCCATGGACTTGGGATGTTACCCACCTCCAAAAACCATGTGAGCCATTTCATTGATATAAATCTCTCTCTATATATATATATTTATACACTTTACTGGTTTTGCTTCTCTAGAGAACCCAGCATAAGACATTTGGTACCGAGAGTGGTTCTAGAGAAACAAAATTTGTAAGGATGAATTTTCTAAATTAGTTCTCAGGTCTGGTTAGTCTTAAAGATGTTGATGACTCTGCTTCCAGTAGTAAAGAGGGCACTGCTTATCCATGGCGTGAGGTGGCAATTCAAATACGCAAATACATCAGGTATTTGTGAAAGATGAGGCTCTGATGATACCTTTCTACAATTTGGTCATAATGAGAAGTATAAGGAAGCTGTTGGTTTGTCCTACTTTCACCAGACAAACTGGTGAAAGAAAGAGATGAGCTCAGGGCTTCAGAGTCAAAGCTCAAGCGCCGCATAAATGACCTCAAATTTCCACTTGTGCCTTGAAAGAGCCTTATTTCTTGTAGTAACAGAGCTGATATTGCTGAAAACCAAACCCAGAGTTTTATTGTAAGAGTGGCTGAATTATAAAGCCAACTCTACTGCCAACTTCAAGAGGTGTCTGAAGTTAAAGCGAGGACATTGATTGGGAAGAATTAGGATCCTGAAACCTGGGATGGGGACATATGGGCACATAATCAGGAAGCTGGAGACACTAAGCCCTTAAATTCCATTTAATCACTCCCGCCAACAAACCCTTAGCCCCTCCACTTACATCTAATGAGATTAACCATCTAATGAGCTGCTTCTAAAGTGCCTTTGTCTGAGTCATTGCCTGCGACATCACCTGAGGCAGATACTTTACAAGACAATGCCAAATGTTCTCAAAACATTTCCCTACCAATTTTGGCTTCTAGACCTATAACTAGACTTAAGTCCTAGTGAGCCCCAAAAGGTGAAGTACGAAGTGTAACACAGGAGGAGGTGTGCTACACTCTGAAAGAACAGCTTGACTTTTCTAATATGTACAAACAGAAATCTGGAGAATATGTGTGGGAATGGCTATTAAGGGTGTTGGATAATGGTGCAAGGAACATAAAGATGGATCAGTCTGAGTTTCTTGATATGGGCTCGCTAAGCACAGATTCTTCATTCAATGTTTCAGCTTGAGAAGTTAGGAAAGGATCTAATAGTTTATTTGGTTGGATTGCTGAAGCATGGATTGCAGGGTGGCCTACACTGAAGCAAGCTGAAGTATCAGACCTGCCTTGGTATACAATAGAAGACGGTATCCAAAGGCTTAGGGAAATTGGCATGCTAGAGTGGATTTAGCAGGTTAGACTCACGGACCCATATACGGAGTGCCCAGAGGACACACCTTTTACCACAATGGTCAGGAACAAATTTGTGAAGGGAGCCCCAGTATCCTTGAAGACTGCTGTGATTACTATTTTATGTAAGTCAGATTTGAGAGTGGGAAATGCCCTAACTGAATTAAGACATCTAACTACAATCGGGCTGATTGCAGCCAGCAGTGGTAGGTGCCAAATGCCGGCACTCAATCAACAAAGACAAGGTGGGTGTGGTTACCATAATGGACAGCAGAGTCAAGGCAGTAATCAGAATACTCTGACTCTATCGACTTATGGCTTTGGCTACTTAGTTATGGCATCCCTAGGTGTGAAATAGATAGGAAATCTATTATTTACTTGATCTGTGCAAGCAAGTGAATTCTAGGTCAAATGAACAGCAGTCTAACTTGAATCACCAGAATAGACAGTCACAGCCTCTCAATCAACACCCAGACTTGAGCGATTTTACAGATCCACAACCCCTTGATTGAAGGGGAGGCTGTGTCTCCTTGAGAAAGGACTCCAATGCATTGCCAAAAACTTATACTGTTCATCTTTCTCCCGGCCTTTCCTAAAGGGATCTACAACCTTTTACAACAGTGACTGTTCATTGGGGAAAAGGAAATAATCAGACTTTTTGGGGATTACTGGATATTGGCTCTGAACAGACACTAATTCCAGGAGACCCAAAACATCACTGTGGCCCATCAGTCAGAGTAGGGGCATACAGAGGGCAGGTTATTAATGGAGTCTTAGCTCATGTCAGTCTCACATTAGGTCTAGTGGGTCCCTAAACCCATCCTGTAGTGATATCCCCAGTTCCAGAATGCATAATTGGAATAGATATACTCTGAGTATACAACTGGCAAAACTCCCACTTTGGATCCCCGACAAATGGAGTAAGGGCTATTATGGTAAGAAAAACCAAGGGGAAGCCATTAGAACTTCCCCTACATAGGAAAACAGTAACCAAAAGCAATACCACATTCCTGGAGGGATTGCAGATATCACTGCCACCATCAAGGACTTGCAAGATGCAGAGGTGGTGATTCCCACCACATCCCCATTCAACTAGGCTATTTGGCCTGTGCAAGAAACAGATGGATCTTGGAGAATGATAGTGGATTATCAAAAACTTAACCAGGTGGTGACTTCAATTGCAGCTGTCTTTCCAGTTATAGCCTCATTGCTTGAGCAAATTAATACTTCTCCTGGTACCTGGCATGCAGCTATTGATCTGGCTAATGTCTTTTTCTCCATACCTGTTTTAAAGGACAATCAGAAGCAGTTTGCCTTTAGCTGGCATTGCCAGCAATATACCTTCATTTGCCTACCTCAGGACTACATCAACTCTCCAACCGTATGACATAATTTAGTCTGCAGGGACCTTGATTGCTTTTCCCTTCCACAAGACGTCACACTGGTCCATTACATTTATGACATTATGCTGATTGGGCCTAGTAAGGAAGAAGTGTCAATGACTCTGGACTTATGGTAAAACATTTGTGTGCTAGAGGGTAAGAAATTAATCCCACAAATATTCAAGCACCTTCTACCTCAGTGAAATTTCTAGGGATCCAAGTGGTGTGGGGCATATCAAGATATTCCTTTTAAATTGAAGGAAAATTTATTGCAGCTGGCTCTTCCCACCACTAAAAAGAAGGCACAACACCTAGTGGGCCTCTTTGTATTTTGGAGGCAGCATATTCCTCATTTGGGTGTGCCACTCCAGCCTATTTATCAAGTGACTTGAAAAGCTGCTAGTTTTGAGTGGGGCCCAGAACAAGAGAAGGTTCTGCAACAGGTTCAGGCTGCTATGCAAGCTGTTCTGCCACTTGAGCCATATGATTCAGCTGATCCAAGGGTGCTTGAAGTGTCCTTGGCAGATAGAGATGCTGTTTGGAGTCTTTGGCAGGCCCCTGTTGGTGAATAACAGTGCATGCAGACTCTTAGGATTTTGGAGCAAAGCCCTGCAGATAACTACTCTCCTTTTGAAAAACAGCTTTTGGCTTGTTACTGGGCCTTAGTAGAGACTGAACGCTTGACCATGGGACACCAAGTCACCATGCAGCCTGAGCCACCCATCATGAACTGGGTGTTGTCTGATCCACAGAGTCATAAAGTTGGACATGCAGAGCATGTGGTATATACGAGATTGGGCAGACTTGAAGGCACAAGTAAGTTGAATGAGGAAGTAGCCCAAATGCCCACAGTCTCCACTCCTGTCACATTACCTTCCATTTCCCAGTCTGCACCTAAGGCCTCATAAGGAGTTCCTTATGATCAGTTGAATGAAGTAGAGAAATCTCGCACCTGATTCACAGATGGTTCTGCACGTTATGCTGGCACTGCTTGAAAGTGGACAGTGGCAGCACTGCAGCCCCTTTCTGGGACCTCCCTGAAGGACAGGGGTGAAGGGAAATCTTTCCAATGGTCACAACTTCAAACAGCGCAGCTGGATGTTCTCTTTGCTTGAAAGGAGAAATGGCCAGATGTGCGATTGTGTACTGATTCATGGGCTGTGGCTATTGGTTTGGCTGGATGGTCAGGGACTTGGAGGAACATGATTGGAAAATAGAAGGCAAGGATTTATGGGGAAGAGGTATGTGCATAGACCTTTCTAAATGGGCCAAAGAAGTGAAGATATTTGTGTCTTATGTGAATGCTCTCCACAGGGTGCCCTCAGCAGAGGAGAATTTTAACAATCAAGTGGATAGGATGACATGTTCTGTGGAAACCACTCAAGCTCTTTCCCCAGCTACTCCCATCATTGCTCAGTGGGCTCATGAACAAGTGGCCATGGTGGCAGGGATGGAGGTTATGCATGGGCCCAGCAACATGGACTCATCAAGGCTGACTTGGCTACAGCCACTGCTGAGTGCCCAATCTGCCAGCATCAGAGACCAACATTGAGTCCCCAGTATGGCACCATCCCTCGAGGTGATCAGTCAGCTACCTGGGGGCAAGTTGATTACATTGGACCACTTCCACCATGGAAAGGGCAGCATTTTGTTCTTAATGGAATAGACACTTATTCTGGATATGGATTTGCCTTCCCTGCACGCAATGGTTCTGCCAAAACTACCATCCATAGACTTACAGAATGCCTTATCCACTGTCATGGTATCCCACACAGCATTTCCTCTGATCAATGGACTCACTTCACAGCAAGTGAAGTGCAGCAGTGGGCCCATGCTCGTGGAATTCACTGGTCTTACTGTGTCCCCATCATCCTGAAGCAGCTGGCTTGATAGAACGATGGCATGACCTCCTAAAGACACAATTACGGTGCCAGCTAGGTGGCAATACCTTGCAGGGTTGGGGCAACGTTCTAATGTTTTATATGCTCTAAACCAGCATCCAACATATGGTGCTGTTTCTCCCATAGCTAGGATTCATGGGTCTAGGAATCAAGGGGTGCAGATAGGAGTGGCACCACTCACTATTACCCCTACTGAACCACTCATAAGATTATTGTTTCCTGTCCCTGCGACCTTATGCCTTGCAGGTCTAGAGGTCTTGTTCCAAACGGAGGAATGCTCCCACCTGGAGACACATCACTGATTCCATTGAACTGGAAGATAAGAATGCCACCTGGCCACTTTAGGCTCCTTATTCCTCTGGATCAACAAGCAAAGAAAGGAGTTACCATACTGGATGGTGTGATTGATCCTGATTACCAAGAGTAAATCGAATTGATATTACACAATGGAGGTAAGAAGAGTATGTCTGGAATGCAGGAGATCCCTTAGGGCGTCTCTTAGTGCCACCATGCCCTGTGATTAAAGTCAATGGAAAACTACAGCAACCCAATTCCGACATGACTACTAATGGCCCAGACTCTTCAGGAATGAAGATTTGGGCCACCTCACCAGGCAAAGAACAAAGACCAGCTGAGGAATGGGTGGTGGAAGAAGGTATTTCTAAATACCAGTTATGACCACGTGATCAGTTGCAGAAATGAGGACTGTAATTGTTATGAGTATTTCTGCTTTGTATGCATGCATTAAATATTTTTGTTTTCTTCACTTATAAAATATAAGATGTAAGCAAGGCTATTGCATTTTTGGTTGTATGTGTGTTCATTGTATCTTGTTAGGTCCCAGTATGACAGTATAGTTGTCTTTATTCAGACGTTATGTATGGTTTCAGGAGATGCGTGTAGGTGCCAAGTTGACAAAGGGTGGACTGTGATGGTTAAGGTTGTGCGTCAGCTTGGCTGGGTCATGATTCTCAGTGTTTGGGCAGTAGTATAATGTTGTGATCACTTCCCTGTTGTGATTTTATATGTGATCATCTCCATGATGGGATCTGCTGTGGTACTGGTGGGGGCGGGGCCTGTGGTGGTTCACCATCCCCATCAGCCTTTATCGCTCTGCCCTCTGCCACCTGGCTCTTCCTGCTCACCTTGCTGTGGCTTTTGCTTGTTCTGGATCCTGCAGCTGGCTCCTAATTGTCTGACCTCCAGTTCTTGGGACTTGAACTGGCAGCTTGACTGCAGTCTTGCCTATCAATCTTGAGATTCGTTGATCTTCACAGCCTGCAAGCATCAGCCCTGCTCTCCGGCTGCTGATCTCGGGTTCACCAGTGCCTGAGGCTATGTGAGTCAGGAGAAGCCTGCAACAGCCTTGCTTTCTGGCCTGCCGATCTTGGGTTCTCCAGCCCCTTTGGCTATGTGAGTGAGGAGATGCCTTTTTCCTTCCCCACAGATTTGGGACTTTACAGCCTCTAAAAACCCTGTGAGCCATTTCCTTGATATAAATCTCTGTCTCTCTCTATATATGTTTATACGCTTTATTTGTTTTTCTTCCCTAGAGAAGCCAGCCTAAGACAGTGTACTAGAACAAAAGAACTATGCATTGGTTTCATCTTCAAGAACACATTGGAACGTTCCTGTCCTTGTAACACAAAGTGTAATTTGACAACAAGTAAAACTCTGGTGGATTCATGAACTTGAATGGGAGAAACTGTACTTTTTTCTTTTCTCAATGTATTGGGAACATTTCTGTGCATTTACACAAAGTGTTTTTGGACGACAAGTAAAATGCTTTTGATTTCATCTACTTGAATGAAAGGATCTGTATATTTGTTTCCTTATCGCAATGTATATGAATTTTTTACATCCTTGTAAACCAAAGTTTTCTTTGAATACCCGAATCACATTTGCTGTCATGTACTTGAATTGGAGATCCTCTACATTGTTATCTCTTTCATAGTTTGTGAACTTTCCCGCCCCTCAAAATATACTTTGAAAACCTAAACGTTTTACTATCATGTACTTGAACTGAAGAAACTCCACATTTGTTTTTCTACTTCACAGAATGTGTTGGGAACTTTCCAGTCATTGTAACACAAACTGTACTTTGAAAACAAGTAAAACTCTGGTGCTTCATATATGTGATGGTTAAGATTGTATGTCAACTTGGCTAGGCCATGATTCTCAGTGTTTTGGCAGTTGTATAATGTTGTGACCACCTCCTTGTTGAAATTTGATATGTTATCACTCCCATGATGGAATATTCTAAGTCATACCTGAAGGGGTGGGGTCTGTGGCAGCTCACCATCCCCTCAGCCTTCATCTCTTTGCCCTCCACCAGCTACTTCCTTCCTGCTCACCTTGCCAAGTTTTGTGGCTTGTTCAGACCCAGCAGCTGCCTTTTGTCTCACCTCCAGTTCTTGGGACTTGAGCTAGCATCTTACCTGTCAATCTTGGGATTCATCAATTTTCTCAGCCTGCGAGCAAGAGTCCTGTTCCCCAACCTACTGATCTTGGGTTCGCCAGTCCCTGTAGCTACGTGAATCAGGAGAAACCTTGCAGTTTTGCCTGCCAATCTTGGAATTCATCGACCTTCACAGCCTGTGAATGGGGGCCCTGCTCGCCGACCTGCCGACCTTGGGTTCATCAGTTTCTGCAGCTGTGTGAATTGGGAGAGGCCTTTACCCTGATCCACAGACTTGGGATGTTCTAGCCTCTAAAATCACTTGAGCTGTTTCCTTGATATAAATCTCTCTATATATATGTTTATACACTTTACTGCTTTTGCTTTTCTAGAGAACCCAGCCTAAGACATTTGGTACCAAAAGTGGGGTGCTGCTCTAACAGATACATAAAATATGGAAGCGGTTTTGAAACTGTGAATGGATAGAGGAGTGGCACTGGCAGAGGACCAGCAGTAGCAGAGAACTTGCAACAGCAGAGAACCAGCAGCTACAGAACCAGGAGCCAGCAGGAAGCAGCACTGGGGCTGACCCACGGAGCAAGAGAGCTGAGTGCTTTGTGCAGGAGGCTTCGTGATGGAGTAGGGTGCCTCCAGGCACTTGTCGGTAGAGCTACAGAGCTTTGGAACACTTGCTCCAGCAGGACAGATGCGTGTGTGAGGCCCAAGGAGCCAAGGGGCCAAGAAATCAGGAAGCAGAAGTTGAAGAGATGAGAAACAGAAGAAGCCAAGCTTCCTCAGTCTCAAAAGGTATGGCCAGGACTTCTGGGGTTTCAAAGGGTGAAGCCATGGCCTCTGGTGTTTCTAAAGGTAGAGTCACCACTCAGATGGAGTAGGAGAATGGTGTGCCTAAAGCCATTGCTGTCCCTGTGGGTCTGGAAGGCGGAGCTGAAGCCCAGGGCCTAGGGGCCTCCATTCAGAATCTGGAGAGTATGACCAATACCTAGAGTCTGGAGGGCAGGGCTATTGTGTGAATGGTCTCAGAGAACAGAGAATTATTTTCAAGCCTTAAAGGGTAATGTAATGTGTTCTGCTAACTTGCTTGGTGCCTGTTATTCCTTCTTTCCCTGCAATTTCTCCCATTGTAATGGAAACGTCTAGCTTGTGCCTGTTCTGCCATTGTACCTTTGGAAGCAGATAACTTGTATTCTAGATTTCACAGATGAAGAGAAATTTTTGGATTTTAGACTTGGAGTTAAGACTTTTGCTATGATATGATGGAATGAATATGTTTTGCATGTTGCAAGGATGTGATTTTGGGGGGGCCAAAGGGTGGAATGTCATGGATTGAATTATGTGCTCCTCAAAATTTGTGTATCAATTTGCCTGGGCCGTGATTCCCAGTACTGCATGATTTTCCTGTATCTTGTAAATCGTGCCTCTATGATGTTAATGAGGGAGGATGGGCCACAGTTGTGTTAGTGAAGCAGGACTCAATCTACAAGATTGGATTGCGTCTTGAGGCAATCTCTTGAGATATAAAAGAGAGAAGCAAGCAGAGAGACAGGGGGACCTCATACCACCAAGAAAGCAGTGCCAAGAGCAGAGTGCATCCTTTGGACCTGGGGTCCCTGTGCAGAGAAGCTCCTAGTCCGAGAGAACATTGATGAGAAGGCCAACAGAGAGAGAAAACCTTCCCTTGGAGCTGACTCCCTGAATTTGGACATTTAGCCTACTTTATTGTGAGGAAATAAACTTCTCTTTGTTAAAGCCATCCACTTGTGGTATTTCGGTTATAGCAGCACTAGATAACTAAGACAATGAACTTGAATGGGAGAAGCTGTACAGCCTTTTCTCAGTCAGAGACTGTATAGGGAACATTCCCATGCATGTATCACAGAGTTTTTTTTTTTTTTTTTTGGGTTAACAGGTAAAAGCCTTTTGACTTCATCTACTTGAAAGAGAGAAACTGTATATTGGTTTCTCTTTCATGAATGTATTGGGAAGTTTTGCATCCATGTAACCAAGGCTTGCTTTGAAAACCTTAAACTGAAAACTCTGGTGGATTCATGTACTGGAATGTGAGAAACTGTACATTGTTTTCTCCTTCAACAGAATATATTGGGAGCTTTCCATCCTTGTAACACAAAGTATACTTTGAAAAAAAGTAAAATTTTGGTGGTTTCATGTAATGAATAGGAGAAAATACTTTCTTTTCTCAATCAGATGTTTTTGCAGTCAAGTACTTGGATGGGAGAAACTCTACATTGTTTTCTCCTTCAGAGAATGTGTAGGGAACATTCAAGTCCAGGTAACACGAATTGTTATACTTTCTTTTCTCAGTCAGAGAATGTACGGTGTTGTAAAGAAAAACATGAACACTGTTTCAAGTTAAAACAGTGAGGTTTATTAAAGGTTTAAAACAATTACAATTGGGGAGCTACAGAGCTCATTGAAAATGGAACCATGTAGCCCCAGGGCAGTTTCATTATACAAGCATTCTTACAGGGTAAAAAAAGGAACCAAACGATAGTGAGGGCTATTACAGGAAAATCAAAAAATACTGTAATAATCACACTCTGATTGGTTATTGATTACATATTACTGATTACAGATAGTTTAGTGATTACAGATAGTTTCACAGGATGCTTACGTCATGGTCACAAGGTGCTTAGATATATTTTCTTCATCTATCTTGTTAACATATCTTGTTGGCAACAGCACCCAGAAGGTATTTTGAGGGGTGTAGATGTGTTACCGAATGCAATGGGTTTGCTGCTTGTACTCTTATTAAGAATAACTAAGAGTCAAGTGGATTTAAAGCAGGGCATAGTTTATTACTCGCGGTGAGTAAGGAGACAGGGGGATCCTCCCCAAAAGCACTCTTTCCCCAAAGGGCTGGAGGGGGGGCAGTTTTATACCACATGGGAAAGGGGAAGTCATACATAACCATTAACTTCATATATATTCAAAAAGGGGTTGGGGTAGGATTTGGTACAGAAGTGGCTGACAGACTTCTCATTTCAGAAATGGCCTCTGTCACCACTGGATTACATATGTCCAGTGATTTTGATCCTAGGCAATACTTATCATGGGATAAGGCCATCTGACGGTCAACCTGGTCTCTTACTGTGCATGCCAGGATTTTAGTTCTAATTGGCTGATCTGAAAGACAGCTGCAAGCAGACAGATTAGGAGGAAGCAAACATTTGCACCATTTTTCTTCTAGAAAAAATTTTTAACCAACATAACTTGTCATTTCAGGTCTTTTCTGTCCCTAGCTGGTCTCAGAAGGTCACTTGGTTAGGACCCCTCAGGGCATATGGTTTCACATCCTGGGTTTGACCACCAAGGAAAAACATATTTGTCTAAAAAACATAGCTCTTAGTCTAGAAATCTGTATTAATATTAGATAGCGTGGCCAGCATATTATGACTCTTTCTCAATGACTGCACTGGAAGTTTTGTTTTCCTGATACACTTCCCTCCTTTTGACCACAGATCTTATACAGCATCTTTTGATCACTGATGAATCAAGTAGTCTCTCTCACACGGAGACACGTGTTACTATTGTTTACTCTAGTGACTGCTTGAATTATCAAGCATTTAAAACCTTGGATGTTACACTGCTATTGTGACTGAGCACCACTGAATGCTTTTCTTTTATCTTGACATAGTAGAGTTCTCCTCTTTAGGTTGGGCTGGCTTCATGCTGCTTATAAAGGAGTAACTTGTTTTCTGCAAGGTTTTCCCTAGCTTCACCATGCTTTAGAGGGAGACACTCTGGTGGGCCTCAAGGGGGGAGGGGAAGAGGTAACAGTGTCTGGTACAATGGATCAGATGCACGAAGGGCTGACTTATTCTTTCAGTCCTTCAGCAGAGTTCCATCAAGGTCATCACTGACCTTGATGGTTTCTATACATATTATCTTTTTCATGGGCATCACATTAGTTCTCGAGGTCAAAACATGAGTAGTTAATTTTATGCAACATTTAACAGTGCCACTTATGATGACAATGACTATTAAAATAACAATTCAAGTGAACAAAATTGTCTCTAAAAGTGGTGTTTATAAAAAGAGGTCTGGGTTCACTGGGGAAAAACCAAAATGTCAAAACAGGGGATTTATGCTAAAATTGTAGTATGATAATGGTGAAAAGGAAGGACTGATAATAAAAAGGAAACCCTGAGAATTTTAACAGCTCATATCTGAAATATCTAATTCATCTAGAAATTTTAAGCAATAGGTATTACTGTCATCATGGAACATAAGAAAAATAAGGCTGTTGATCTCTTCAATTAACAATAAGCAAATGCACTAAGCAGGATTGACTTCTATTATTTACATGGGAAAAACATATCAAAACACGGAATAACTTGAAGTTTATGGAGTAAAGCAATTAAAAACAATATAGTGAATAAAACAAATAGAAGAGCAAAGAAATTAATAAATTTCATCTATGAATTCTATTTATTTATTTATTTTTTGAGTTTACTCAGTCCCATGTAATTAAGTTTGGTTCTAAGTTATTTTGGATCAGCCACAGTCTGTGAAACTGTCGGCTTCTACATAAGAGTTCTGGAAATCAAGATTCAGTCTAGTCATAGTCCTTCTCATGTGTCCAATATAGTCCATCTTTTTGTTGAGATATTTTGGTCAAACGTTTTCAGCAAATGAGCAAAGTAAAAACTTATCTGCAGATGACAAAACTTAATATTGCCAAGATTAACTTACAAAAATAATACTCTTTCAGTGAAAGATTTGATAGAAATAAATTAAAAAGTTTATGCAAAGCCAAATCAAATCAGTTTAAAAAAATTTAGACAAAAAATCTCTAAATATAATGATTAACCTTATTTTCAAGAAGTTTCAGATATAATACATAATAATCTTGAGACATAATACCATATAGTCAGGATATAAGAAAAATATACCAAGATTATCAAGTCTCTACATATCTGAATAGTAGTAAAAAAAATTTCACAAGTAAACAATATGAATTCACCAAACCACTGGCTTTGATGATGTTAGATTAAAATAAAAATTGCAACTAAGGTAGCAATTGAAATAATAAAATTATGACATAATATTACTTGTTTGCAGTCTAGTGTCAGGCATATATTTTAACCTAAAGGAAATATATAAATTTTAACTTAAAGAAAATTTGTTATTTTTCTTAATTTGACAACACGTTTCATATAATTTATAACATTTTAAATAAATTCTTTGGGCTTTTGATGAAGTTTTAAAGTTGTCAGAAGTTTATCACAGATTATTGAGAAACAATATTCTTTATTTTTATTGTTCTTTAGATGAAGATTTACAGAATAAACTAGCTTCTCATTAAAGAGTTAGTACACATATTGTTTTATGACATTGGTTAACAACCCATGACATGTCAACACTCTCCCTTCTTGTTCTTGGGTTCCCTAATACCAGCTTTCCTGTCCCCTCCTGCCTTCTTAGTCCTTGCCTCTGGGCTGGTGTGCCCCTTTAGTCTTGTTAATACTTACGTTATTTAAAGCAAAGATTTTTAAAAGTTAAAACCTTATTTCCATCAAAATTATGAGACTTTATTTTGACCTAGGAACCTTAATTTAATGAGGTTGAACTCTTGTCTCTGAAGCAGATTGTAAAAAGAGTAAACTTAACCTCTTAGTAACTAAGGAAAATTTTGTTATTTTAATTGTGAGAAATTCAGTTCTTTCTTTTTTATGCTATTTGACATTGAAAGCTCTTGAAATTTTTATGAATTAGCCTACTAAATCTTTAGTTGTAATAAATAAGAACTTTATTTTAAATAAAATTCTTTCTAAAATCTCTCCTCTAGCTGTTAAAATCTCTCCTCTAGAAACATCATAAGTTATATTCAACAACACTATCTAGAGGTAGAAAACTATTACCTTCTCCTTGGCATGTATAGAATCTAGTAAAGAGAGGTTTTGTGAAGAGTTACTTTTGGAATAACTTAAAGGCCTGGTTGTACCAACTAAACAATTTATCTTCTTCAGTGCACTTTTAAATAGACTATTCTGTAGCTACTGTAGGCCAAACTCATAGCTTTTAAGATAAAACTTAGACATAAGACAAAAATTATATAAATTGATACTATTATTTGTTGAGAACCAGGAAGTACATTATAAATTTCATGAAATTAATCAAGGCAAATCTGGAAAAGAAAAAATTATAGACATTTACTTATAAACAGACATTTACTAATGAGCAACTAGCTGGGTTGAGTTTTAGGGGGGAAAAAGGAGAACAAAGGTCCGCATACAGCCAACTTCCTATTCTTCTTGAATGTTTTAAATTTTTTCTCAAACTGTGGATGGCAATTTAATTTAGATCATTTATTCCCTTCTTTTCATGGTAGGCCAAAGAACTTGAGCCACCCATGAAACTATTTTGAAAGACCATGTATGTTTGCAGGGTAGAAAGAGTTGTTTCTAATTAATGATTCTCCTTTTTTGTAGTATAATGTTATCAAAGGTAAGATCTCTGTTAATTCTCCGGGAGGCTGGTTATGCTGACAGTTGCTGGCCTCCTGTGGGTGGCAGAGAGTTGAATTTAATTCCTGTTCTCTTTTTTAACTGAAAACATTTTTTTAAATATGTCCTTGTTTTTACACTAAAAATAAATAGATTTGTACTCTGAAAGATTGTTGATTCGTATTTGAAGTTGTTAGAGTTGTAAAGCTATAAGCTTATCTGGTTGTACTTGTGAGACATTTGTTTAAATTGTTCCTTTTGTTTGTTTTTAATTTATAAAACTTTTTTTCTAATACCCGGGTTTCTTGAAATGGTTTTAAGTACTGGGAAAGAAAAGATTAGGTGGAAATTCATTTTCTAAAAATGATTACTGAAGTTTTCAATTATTTCCAAACACACTTAGTCAGCAGTATTTAGAATAGTTACCCACTAAGTATACTTAAAAATAATCCAGAACAACAATCCTAAAGACTTTAGCCTTGAAAATTTTAGTTTTAAAAAACTTAGCTTTTAGTAACCCAGTCTTGAAGGCATAGTAGTTTAGAGTCAAGTTTATAGGAAAAGCAACTTGCACCAAAGAAAGCATCTTACCAACACTTATGGAACACTGCATAAGCAGTGTTTAGGGGTCATATTTTAGAAAAAAACAGAAAAGGAGAAAGGGCCAAAACAAAACACTAACCCTACAACTCAAACAAATAGAAAGAGAACTGCAAAAGAAGCCCATAGGCATTACAAAGAAGGAAACAATAAAGATTAGAGCACAAATAAATGAAATAGGGAATGACAATAACAACAAAAAAAACCAACAGAAAGAATCATCAAGACCAAAAGTTGGTTCTTTGAAAAGAAGAACAAAACAGACAAACAGAGGCAAAACTGGCAAAAGAAAAACAGGAGAGGAAACAAATAACACGAATAAGAAATAAGACAGGTTATATCACGACAGACACAACTGAAATAAAAACGATCATAACAGAATACTATGAAAAATTGTACTCCAACAAATTTGAAAATCTAGAGGAAATGGATAAATTTCTAGGAACACACTATGAACTAAAGTAACACAAACAGGTAGAAAAAAACTAAGCCAACCCAGAAAAAAAGAAGAGATCGAAGAGGTAAAACTCCCACCACCACAATCACAAACAACAAAAAAGCCCTGACTCTGACAGCTTTACTGGGGAATTCTACCAAACTTTCAGAGAAGAGTTCACACCAATACAAATAAAATTTTTTCAAAGCATAGAAAAAAAGTAATACTCCTGAATTCATTCTATGAAGCCAGCATAACACTGATATCAAAGCCAGGTAAAGACACCACAGAAAAAGAAAACAACAGAACAATATGCCTCATGAACATAGATGCAAAAATATTGAAGAAATTCTAGCTAATAGAATTCAACAGCATATCCAAAAAAACCCCATTATAACCAAGTGGTATTTATACCAGTTATTCAGAGATAGTACAACATTAGAAAATCAATCAACATAATCCACCACATAAATAAAACAAAAGAATCACACGATCATCTCAATAGACACAGAAAAGGCATTTGACAAAGTCCAATACTCATTTCTAATAAAAACTCTCAGTTAAAGAGGAATAGAAAGAAAATCTCTCTACATAATAAAGGCAATTTTTACAAAACCAACAGCTCACGTCATTCTAAATGCAGAGAGACTGAAAGTGGGATCCAGACAAGGATGCCTTTATCACCACTCTTATTCAACATCATGCTGGAAGTTCTAGCTACAGCATTAAGAAAATACGTAAACTGTATCCAAATTGGTACAGACGAGGTAAAACTGTACCGATTCGCTGATAATGTGATCTTATACACAGAAAACCCCAAAGCATCCCTAAAAAAGCTACGGCACTAATAGAACATTTCAACAAAGTAGCAGGATATGTACAACAGAAGAAAACACTGCCGGGTCTTGCACCATCATCACTAATGTTGTTAATGTTTGAGCTCATTGTTGTAGCCACTTCTCAATACTTCTCGTCAAAGATGTTCCTCTTTTTCGCTGATCCTCTGCTTTACTAAGCATGATGTCCTTCTCCAAGGAATGGTCCCTCTGATAACATGTGCAAAATACACGAGACGGAGTCTTGACATTGTTACTTTCAAGGAGCGCTCTGGCTGTACTTCTTCCAAGACAGAATTGTTCATTCTTCTCGCATTCCATGGTATAGTCAATAGTCTTCAACAACACCATAATTTATTTATTTTTTTTAAACAATGTATTTTACCTGTCTTAAACATATCACAGTAGAGAAGAAAGTTATCTAGGCCAGCTTCTACTGTGATATGCTAATAGTGAAGACTCTTTGTACATCTTTTAAACTGTTTCAATTTGCATAAAAATAATTGTTAGAGAAAATTGTTTCAACATACATTTTGACACATTTCCAATACATGCTATCATTTGGTTTAGGCCTTTAAAATTTTTTTGAGAAAACACTGTAGTTAAATCTATACATAAAATCAACCAGGATATGCTAAAAAGTTTGGATAGATATATATGTAAGAATAAGAGATTACTGCCCATGTAGTAGTTTTTAATTCTTAACTAAACTTGTGTATTAGTTCTGCTATTATTTTTCCTTTTCTTTTTTGGATTCTTTAGGATTTTATATATATAAGATCACATCATCTGCAAATACAGATAGTTTTACTTTGTCTTTTCCAATCTGGATACCTTTATTTTTATTTCAGTTAATTAATTTTATTTTTTGTATTATTGCTGTGGCTAGAATCTCCACTATAAGGTTGAATAGATAGGTTAAGAGTGAACATTCTTTTCTTGTTCTTCATCTTGGGAGGGGGCATCCATTCCTTTACCATTAAATGTGTTATTAGCTCTGGGCTTTCATACATGCCCCTTATCAGGTTGAAGCAGTCCCTAATCTTATTTTTATTGTTTATTATACTTTAGATGAAGGTTTACAGAACAAACTAGTTTCTCATCAAACAGTTAGTACACATATTGTTTTATGACATTGGTTAACAACCCCACAACATGTCAACACTCTCCCTTCTCAACCTTGGGTTCTCCATTACCAGCTTTCCTGTCCACTCCTGCCATCTAGTCCTTGTCCCTGGGTTGTTGTGCCCCTTTAGTCTCTTTTTGTTTTATGGGCCTGTCTAATCTTTGCCTGAAGGGTGAACCTCGGGAGTGACTTCATTACTGAGCTAAAAGGGTGTCGGGAGGCCATACTCTTGGGGTTTCTCCAGACTCTGTCAGGCCAGTAAGTCTCATCTTTTTTTGTGAGTTAGAATTTTGTTCTACATTTTTATCCAGCTTTGTATGGGACCCTCAACTGTGACCCCTGTCAGAGCAGTCAGTGGTGGTTAGCCAGGCACCATCTAGTTGTACTGCACTCAGTCTGATGGAGGCTGTGGTAGTTGTTTTCCATTAGTCCTTTGGACTAATCTTTCCCTCATATCTTGCTTTCTTCATCCTCCCTTGCTCCCAAAGGGGTGAGACCAGTGGAGTATCTTAGATGGCTGTTCACAGGCTTTTAAGACCCGAGACGCTAATCACTAAGGTAGAATGTAGAACATTTTCTTTATAAACTATGTTATGCCAGTTGAACTAGATGTTCCCCAAGACCATAGACCCCATAGCCCTCAGCCCAGCAATTTGGTCCCTCAGGGAGTTTGGAAGTGTCTATGGAGCTTCCATTACCTTGCCTTGTACAAGTTGTACTGGTTACCCCAGTATTGTATACTGTTTTACCCTTCACCAAAGTTACTACTTATCTATTGTCTCTTTAGTGTTCCCCCCAACCTCTCCCCTCCCTCGTAGTCATCAAAGGTTGTTTCTTTTTGTGTGTAAACCTTTTCATGAGTTTTTACAGTAGTGTTTTCATACTATATGTGTCCTTTTGTGATTGATTTATTTCACTCAGCATAATGTCCTTCAGATTCATCCATGTTATGAGATGCTTCACAGATTCATCATTGTTGCTTATTGTTGTGTAATACTGCATTGTGTGTACGTACCATAGTTTATTTACCCATTCATCTGTTGATGGGCATCTAGGTTGTTTCCATCTTTTTGCTATTGTGAACAATGCTGCCATGAACATAGGTGTGCATATGTCTATTCATGTGATG
>NW_004444053.1:112588-135626 GCF_000243295.1 Trichechus manatus latirostris
GACTCTTATTTCTCTAGGATATATTCCTAGGAGTGGGATTGCTGGATCATATGGTATTTCTATTTCTAACTTTCTAAGGAAGCACTATGTCATTTTCCAAAATGGTTGCATCATTTTGCACTTCCACCAGCAGTACATAAGTGTTCCAATCTCCCCGCAGCCTCTCCAACATTTATTTCCGGTTTTTTGATTCGTGCGAGTAATGCCGGGGTGAGATAGTATCTCATTGGGGTTTTGATTTGCATTTCTCTAATGGATAGTGATCGCAAGCAATTCCTCATGTATCTGTTGGCCGCTTGGATGTCTTCTTTGGTGAAATGTCTGTTCATTTCCTTTGCCCATTTTTTAATAGGATGATTTGTCTTTTTGTTGTAGAGGTGGTGAATTTTCTTGCAGACTTTAGAGATTACACCTTTGTCTGATTTGTAATGGCCAAAATTTTTTCCCAGTCTGTAGGTTCTCTTTTTACTCTTTTGGTGAAGTGTTTTGATGAGCATATGTGTTCAATTTTTAGAAGATCCCAGTTATCTAGCTTATCCTTTGACGTTTGTGTGGACAACAACATAATTTAAAGGCATCAATTCATCTTCACTCTTCCTTATTCATTGGCCAGCTTTCACATGCATATGAGGCGATTGAAAATACCAGGGCTTGGGTCAGGTGCAACTTAGTCCTCAAAATGATATATCTTTGCTTTTGAACCCTTTAAAGATTTCTTTTGCAACAGAATTGCCCAGTGCAATACGTTGTTTGATTTCTTGACTGCTGCTCCCAGCAGCTGACTGTGGATGTTGACTGTGGATCCAAGTAATATGAAATCCTTGACCACTTCAATATTTTCTCCATTTTCCATGGTGTTGCTCATTGGTCCTGTTGTGAGGATTTTTTTATTTATGTTGAGGTATAATCCATTCTGAAGGCTGTAGTCTTTGATCTTCATCAGTGCTTCAAATGCTTTTCACTTGCAGCATGCAAGGTTGTGTCATCTGCATATTGCAGGTTATTAATAACTCTTCTACCAATCCTGATGCTGCGTTCTTCACCTTATAGTCCAGCTTCTCTGATTATTTGCTCAGCATACAGATTGAACAAGTATGGTAAAAGCATACCATCCTGACCACACCTTTCCTGCAGTATTCCCTAGTTCTGTTCGAATGACTGCTTTCTGTTCTATGTATGGGTTCTGCATGACCACAATTAACTGTTCTGAAATTTCCATTCTTCACAATGTTATCCATAATATGCTATGATCCACACAGTCAAATGTCTTTGCATAATCAATAAAACACAGGGAAATATTTTTGTTATTCTCTGCTTTCAGCCAAGATCCATCTGGCATCAGTAATGATATCCTTTGTTCCACGTCCTCTTCTAAATCTGGCTTGAAATTCTGGCAGTTCCCTGTCAATGTTCTGCTGCAACCGTTTTTGAATTATCTTCAGTAAAGATTTATTACCCATAAGGTACATTAGGCCAAAGCCTGGTCTCCTGCATGGAAGGTGAGAACTCTACCACTGAACCATCAATGCTCCAGGAAATATCCTATTTCAGTAAAATAGTGACTCAAAAATTTAACTGCGTATCCTGATTTCTCATCTAAACTGTAGGATAATATTGCCAAGCACTTATTCTGTATCTCTCTGGATATCCTGTGGACTTTTCAAGGTGAATGTGCACATTTCCTAACCTATACTTCCTATCCCTGGTATGGCACCATCCATTAACTAAAAGCCATCCTAGTCTATCTTTCTCTGGCATTCCATATCTAGTTGGTTCCCAGGTACTAATTATCTTTATAATTTAGCTCCTCCCCTTTATTTCTACTAATTCTTTTATGTGGATGGTTGTATAATTAGTTACATTCCTTTTGTCTGTTTCCAAAGTATTCCCTACAGTGAGCTTTATCAAACTTAAAATAACGGCCATTTTACAAATGAAATAACGGAAATCCCAATAGATTGAGCATTGCTCATAGTCTATCAGCGAGCCAGTGGCAGAGTTGAACATAGAATTTAAAAAAATTTTAATTCATTTTAAAAGACCAGCTCAAAAAACTCTTTTGCCCCTTCCCTACATTTCTCATTCAAAAATTTATACAAATTGTTTTGTTACATTGGTTGCAACCCCCATGATGTGTCAGCACTTTTCCCTACTCCCTTTCCACCCTGAGTTCTCCGTGTCCACACATCCAGTTTTCATATCCCTTTCTGCCTTCTTGTCTTTGCTTTTAAGCAGACGTTACCCATTTGGTCTCGTATACTTCACTAAACTAAGAAGAATGTTCCTCGCATGTGTTTTTTGTTTTATCGGCTTATCTAGTATTTGGCTAAAAGGCGGACTTTAGGAGTCGCGTCAGTACTAAGTTAACACGGTATCTGGGGTGATTTTCTCGGGGACTCTTCCAGTCTCTCAGATCAGTAAGTCTAGTCTTTTCCTGTGAACTTGGATTGTTTTCTACATTATTCTCCTAATTTCTGGGATCTTCTATTGTGATCCTTGTCAGAGTTGTTGTTGGTGGTAGCCTGGCACTATCTAGTTCTTCTGGGCTCACATTCATGGAAGCTGTGTTTCATGTGGTGCATTAGTCCTTTGGACTAATATTTTCCTGTGTCTTTGGTTTTCTTCATTCTCCTTTGCTCAGAATGTGATGTAACCAATAGATGCATCTTAGATGGCGACTTGCAAGCTTTTAAGACCCCAGACTCTGCTCACCAAAGTAAGGTGCAGAACATTTTCTTGATGAACTATGTTACACCAATTGACCTAGATGTTCTCCTAGATCATGGTCCTAGCCCTCAGGCCCAGTAACCCAGACCCTCAAGGTGTTTGGATGTGTCTAGGAAGCTTCTATGATTTTGCGTTGGTCAGGTTGCGCTGTTTCCCCTATGTTGTGTATTGTTTTCCCTTCACCAAGTTAACACTCGTCTACTATCTAGTTAGTGATTTCTCTCCTCCTTATCCCTCCCTTCACTTGTAACCATCAAAAGATTGTTTATCTATGTGTAAACCTTTTCTTGGGTTTTGTAATAGTGGTCTCATACAATATTTATCCTTTCGTGATTGACGTATTTCACTCAGCGTAATGACCTCCAGATTCATTCATGTTTAAGACGTTTCACAGTTTCGTCATTGTTCCTTATTGTTGCATAGTATTACATTGTGTGCATGTATCATAATTTGTTTATCTATTCTTCTGTTGATAGGCACTTAGGTTCTTTCCATCTTTTTCCTATTGTGAATAATGCTGCAAAAAACATGGCTGTGCATCTGCCTACTCGTGTGATGGCTCTTGTATCTCTAGATATATTCCTAGGAGTGGAATTGCTGGATTGTATGGTATTTCTAGCTCTTTAAGGAGGTATTATATCGTTTTTCATAGTAGTTGTACCATTTTACGTTCCCACCAACGGTGCATAAGAGCTCCAATCTCCTTGCTACCTGCCAAAATTTGTTTTTTTTCTGGTTGTTTTGATTAGCACTGTTAACGTCTGGGTGAGATGGTATCTCATGGTAGTTTTGTTTGTTTTGCATTTCTCTAATGCCCTATGATTACAAGCATTTCCTTATGTGTCTGTTAGCTGCCTGAATGTCTTTGGTGACATGACTGTTCATATTGTTTGCCAATTTTTGATTGGATTATTTGTCTTTTTGTTATCGAGATATTGAAGTATTCTACAGATTGAAGTATTCTACAGATTTTAGAAGTTAGAGTCTTGTTGGATATGCCGTTGACAAAATTTTTTTTCCAGTCTATATGTTCTCTTTTCTCTTTTGGTGAAGGCTTTAGATAAGCATAAGTTTAATTTTTAGGTGCTCCCAGCTGTGTAGTTTATATTCCAGTGTCTGTGTATTATTAGTTATGGTAAATATTCTCTTTATGCCATATATTAGCACCTGTAACATTTTCCCTATTTTTTCTTCCATGATCTTTATTGTTTTACATTTTATATGTACGTCTTTCATCCATTTTGAGTTAGTTTTTGTGTATGGTGTGAGGTACCAGTCCTGTTGCACGTTTTTATAGATGGACATAGTTACGCCAGCACCATTTGTTAACAAGACTGTCTATTCTCCATTCAATAGACTTTGTCCCTTTGTCAAATAGCTACTCATAGGTGGATGGATTTACATTTGGGTTCTCAGTTTCAGCAAAGTAGCAAGATACGTACAACAGAACAAAACACTGCCGGGTCCTGCACCATCCTCACAAATGTTGTTATATTTGAGACCATTGTTGCAGCCAATGTGTCAGTACATCTCGTCTGAATCATCGAGTCAGAAGCGATTCAATGGCACCTAACAATAACAATGCACCTCATGTGAAGTCAACATCTGTCTATCAGTGGAGACTTGTGTGTTGCTGTGATAGTCAGGGCTCTTCCAGAACAAAGGCTGTGCAATCTACATCTGAAAAATCAGCCAACAATGACCCTGTGGATAACAATGGTCTAAACTTCAATCAATTGTGTAGATAGTGCAGGACTGGTAAGTATTTCATTTGGTTGTTCATGGGGCCAACTCCAAAATAGCTAACGACAATTCACTGAAAGTTTTTTCTTTGGATATCCATTCATTCATTCAGCAACCATTTAGTGAGTGCTTATTTTCTGCCAGACACTAATTCTGGTGTTAGAAATAAAACAAGTATCTCTGCCTTCATGACGTTTACAACCTAGTGAATATAGATGTGTTTATCCAGAGATTAAAAAAACTACCATTTTTGTGAGTTTATTTTACATGTCAATACTATACAAATTACTTATTGCAAAAAATCATCTAATTCTACCTGACTGCTGTTTAATAGGAATAAATATTGCAGTTTCGACTTATACATAATAGAGCACCTGTAATTTTAAATATCTTTCTCAACACAATACAGCTAGCAGTCAGCAAAATCAGAATTCAAACCTAGATTTTTTTCTGACTCTAACGCAATTAATTCTTACACTGCATAGATAATAAAAGAGCCTTGAAGAAGCAGCCTGGGAAATGCTCCAGGTAGGATTCCCAGCCAATGTACCACATATACAGCCATCACACTTCTGCAGTGCAGGCTTACATGTTGCTATGTTACTGAACAGGTTTCAGTGGAGTTTCCAGACTAAGAAAGACTAGAGAGAAAGGCCTGGTGATCTACTTGTGAAAATCAGCCAATAAAAACCCTGTGGATCACAACAGTCCAATACCCAACTGATCTTGGGGATGATGAAGGTCTGCACAGTGTTTCCATCTCTTGTGCATAGGGTAACCATGAGTCGAGGGCTGATTAGATGGCAGCTAACAACAACAATGTGCCCAACACTGGGCTAAGTGTTTAGTGATATTAAAGAGAATTTTACACACAGATTCAAACCTCAAGAAACTTGTAATCCAGTTTATGGTGCTTACAATCTAGTCAGTGGGAAATATATGTGTAAGCATAAAAAATAGTATTTTAAGTTGCTTTCATCTTAATTTTGAAAATTCTTTTTTTAGTTTAAAAACCATAATGAATGTATTGTTTGTTTTTGTTTTTTCTTTAATATTATTGTGTTTTTGTCACATGTTTTCAGTGCAAATTAGTTTCTCATTCAAAATTTTATACACAAATTGTTTTGTGATATTGGTTACAATCCCCACAATGTTTCAGGAAAACAACACAATAAAATGGCAGAATAAATAGGCTTCTAAAAACCATACAAAAGCAGAAACCAGAAATTCTGAAGATTAACAATATCAGAATTAGATAACTCAATAGGAGGTGATAGGAGGAGAATTGAGACAATGGAAGTCAGAGTTAGTGAAGATTGAAGATAAATCCCTTGACACCAATTTGTTTAAGGAAAAAAAACAGAAAAAAATAAGGAAGAAAAATTTTAAAAAAGAATAAGAATTATGTGGGATAATATCAAGAGGGAAAACCTATGAATGATCAAATTTCCAGAATGGGGGTTGGGGAAGGAGAAGGAAAACACAAAATTGTTGAAGACTTCCTGGCTGAAAACTTTCCCAATATCATGAAAGATGAGAAGATATCTATCTAAGAAGTTCAATAAACATATACAGGATAGATCCCAAAAGAAAGTCACCGTGACATATCATAATCAAACTTGCCAAAACCAAAAACAAAGAAAGAATCCTGAGAGCAGCTAAGGATAAAGGAAAAGTAACCTACAAGGGATAACCAATAAGACTAAGCTCTGATTACTGAGCAGAAACCATGCAGGCAAAAAGGCAATGGGATGATACATATGAAGCCTTGAAGGACAAAACTTTCCAGCCAAGGATAATATATCCAGCAAAATTGTCTCTCAAATACAATGGAAATATTAAGTCATTTCCAGATAAACCGAAATTAAGGGAATATGTAAAAATCAGACCCAAATTACAAAAAATATTAAAGGGAGTCATCTGGTTAGAGAATCAACAACACCAGACAACAATCCAAGACTAGAACACAGGAGAGATGAACCAGATACCAACCCAGATAAGGAATTCTCAAAAATAAAACAAAGCAAAAAGACTGAAAATAGGGAACCAGAGATGTCAATATATGACCACAATGTCAGAACAAAAAAGAGGGAAAAAACGGTGTAGTCATGGAGCTTCCATATGAAAAGGAAGTCAAGGCAACATCAAGAAATAAAAGACTAGTTTAAACTTAGAAAAATAAATGTGAATTTCAAGGTAGCCACAAAAGAAGCTAAGAAACCTATCCATCAAAATAAAAAAGAAAAACATAAAAACATAGCAGACACAAAATCAACAATAATGAAAGAAATGAAAAGAAAATCCATAAACAAAAAGAACTCAGCAGAAAAAATTAAGCGGAACAAAAAATCCATCAGTATCAAAAAAAGAAAAAGAATGAGAGCAGTAAATTAATACCTACCAATAATTACAAAGAATCTAAATGGCATAAATGCACCACTAAAAGATAGAGAGTGGCAGAATGGATAAAAAACATGATCTGTCTATATGCTGTCTACAAGAGACACTCCTGAGACACAAAGACATAAACAAACTAAGCCTGAAAAGATGGGAAAAAAATACATCAAGCAAACAATAACCAAAAAATAGCAGGAGTGGCAATATTAATTTCGATATAACAGACTTGAAAGGAAAATCCACCATAAAGCATAAGGAAGATCACTCTATAATGACAAAAGTGTCAATACACGGGGAGGACATAACCATAATAAATATGTACGCAGCCAATGACAGGGCTCCAAAATACATAAAACAAATTCTGACAGTATTGAAAAGAAAAATAGACAGTTCCACAATAATAGTAGGATACTTCAACACACCAATTTCAGTGAAGGACAGAACATCTAGGAAGAAACTCAATAAAGATACAGAAGATCTAAGTGCCACAATCAATCTTCTTGACCTCATAGACATACAGAGAGCATTCCGCCCAACAGCAGCAAAGTATACATTCTTTTCTAACACACATGGAACATTGTCCAAAATAGACCACATTTTAGACCACAAAGCAAGCCTCAAACAAAATCCAAAATATTGTAATAATACAAAGCATCTTCTCTGATTATAATGCCATAGAAGTAGAAATCCATAAAACAGCAAGGAAAAAAATCAAATACATGGAAACTGACAACACATTGCTTAAAAACTACTGGATAATAGAAGACATCAAGGATGGACTAAACATTTCAAAGAATCAAATATGAAGACCTATCTTACCAACACCTTGGGACACAGCAAAAGCAGTGCTTAGAGGTCATATTATAGCAATAAACACACACATCAAAAAAGAAGGGCCAAAATAAAACACTAACCCTATAACTCAAACAAATGGAAAGAGAACTGCAAATGAAGCCCATAGGCATCACAAGGAAGAAAACTATAGATGAGAGTAGAAATAAATGAAATAGGGAACAACAACAAAACAATAGAAAGAATCAACAAGATCAAAAGATGAACAAAATAGACACACCAGTGGCCAAACTGACAAAAGAAAAACAAGAGAGGAAGCAAATAACACAAATAAGAAATGAGACAGGTGATGTCACAAGAGACACAAATAAAATAAAAAGTATCATAACAAAATACTATGAAAAATTGTATTCCAACAAATTTGAAAATCTAGAGGAAATGGACAAATTTCTAGAAACACACTACTTACCTAACCTAACACAAACTGAGGTAGAAAAACTAAGCTGATCCATAACAAAAGAAGACATTGAAGAGGTAATTAAAGAAGAGTCCAACACCCATTCCTGACAAAAACTCTCAGCCAAATAGGAATAGGAATAGAAGGGAAATTTGACATAATAAAGGACATTTATACAAAACCAGTATCTTAGTTATCTAGTGCTGCTATAACAGAAATACCACAAGTGGATGGTTTTAACAAAGAAATTTATTCTCTCACAGTCTAGTAGGCTACAAGTTCAAATTCAGGGCGTCAGCTCCAGGGAAATGCTTTCTCTCTCTGTTGGCTCTGGAGGAAGGTCCTTGTCATCAATCTTTCCTTGGTCTAGGAGTTTCTCTGCACAGGCACCTCAGGTCCACAGGATGCGCTCTGCTCCTGGCTTTGCTTTCTTAGTGGTATGAGATCCCCATGTCTCTTTGCTCACTTTTCTCTTTAATATCTCAAAAGAGATTGGCCGAATACACTATCTAATCTTGTAGATCTCATCAATATAACTGCCACTAATCCATCTCATTACATCGTAGTGATAGGATTTACAACACATAGGGAAATCACATCAGATGACAAAATGGTAGACAATCATACAATATTGGGAATCATGACCTAGCCAAGTTGACAGATATTTTGGGGGGGACACAATTCAATCCGTGACAGCCAGGAAACCTGGTAGAGTAGTGGTTAAGAGCTATGGCTGCTAACCAAAATGTCGGCAGTTTGAATCCACTAGGCGCTCCTTGGAAACTCAATGGGACAGTTCTACTCTGTCCTATAGGGTCGCTATGAGTGGGAATCGACTCGACAGCAATGGGTTTTTTGGTTTATAACAAACCAACAGCTCACATCATTCTAAATTGAGAAAGACTTGAAAGCATCCACTTGAAAACGGAAACCAGACTAGTATGCTTTTATCACCACTCTTATTCAACATCATGCTGGAAGTCCTAGCTACAGCAATAAGGTAAGAAAATAAATAAAGTGCATCCAAATTGGTATGGAAGAGGTAAAACTACCTATTCGCAGATGATGAGATCTTATACACAGAAAATCCCAAAGCATCCACAAGAAAGCTACTGGAACGGATAGATTTCAGCAAAGTAACAGGATACAAGACTAACATACAAAAATCAGTTGGATGTCTCTACACCAACAAAGAAAACTTCAAAGAGGAATTCAATAAATCACTGCCATTTACAATAATCCCCAACAAGATTAAATACTTAGGAATAAATCTAACCAGGGATGTAAAAGGAGAAGGAAGAGACCAGCCAATACTGGTTCTTTTCTGTTTAGAGACTTACATTAAACTAAGCATTGTTACTCTGTCACAGATGGTTTCCTTGTTAAACTCATTTCAGTGTGTAAATTGGTGTGTGAAAACTTTCCCTCCAAATGCAGAGACAGGTTATAGGCAATCTAATTTCACACACCCTGTTGCCTTTTGTGACAAGACAAACTGTTTATAAAGGAGGCACGACTCCTGATGAGCAGTTGTTGATAAAACCTGTCTACTAGAAACTTGCTTTGGTAACAGGTCAAGAAGCCTCAAGTTCAAGATAGTTCACAAATTTTAATACATATAAGGCAAAAATGCTTGTCAGCCTACTTCTGTAGGAGCGGAATCTCTGATCGGCCAAAAGGCTTATAAAATTAGGCCCTTTTTTTCATGTCAAATATCTCTAGTCTGAATGTGAAGATGTTTCTATCCAGTGGGCAAGTTTGCAAGTAACAGATGTGCTTTGGCTTGTATTCTGCTGCTGCAAGCCTCACTACTGGCCAGTGAAGAGCTGCAAGTGCCCAGAAACCAGCGAACTCTGGGCCCTTCTGAGGCAATAACTTTCTAACATGCATTTGCTTGGGAGAGCCCCAACATTAAAGTCAGCTTTTTCACTGTAGTTTCTGGAGAATGTTCACTCAGACCTCTCCGAGTTGAGATCCTCTCTGTAAAGTCTGGAAGGGAATAGGACAGAACCTTTGAGAGATCCGATTGGAGCACATCCATCTTGCTGGTAGTTCAGAGACTTATTTTCTTGTATTAAGTGCACTTCATATAATTCTAATAAGATGATTTTCCAGCTTTTGACTTCCAAAAGTGATTTAAATTTCACCTTAAGTTCAATCTAGGAAAAAAATGAAATAAGAGAAAGAATCACTGGGGAAAGTCTTCCCCCTCCTTACTCTAGGCTAAGGGGTGCAATATGTAGCAGCCCTTATGTGTTCTTCTTGATCAAACCTTAGTCCCTCTGGGACATTTGGGGAGAATGCAGGAGCCACTGTCTGCTGCTAGTCCTTCCACTGTCCTCCCCATGCTGGGCATCCCTTATCCTCCAGTGGCCACAACACCCTGAATATATGTTGAATCTCCACAGCAGGAGCTGGTTAAGAGGGTGCCTTAGGCTGAGTTCTCTAGAGAAGTAAAACCAGTGAAATATCTACATATATATAGAGAGAGACAGACAGAGAGATTTGCATGAGTTTGTAGAGGATGGACGTTTCTGCCAACTCACATAGCTGTAGGGGCTGGTAAGCCCAAGATCCAGACTGCAGAGAGGTTGACAAATCCCAAGATCGACAGGCAAGCTGCTAGCTCAAGTTCCAAGAACTGGAGGTCAGAGGAACAGTAGCCAGCTGCAGGATCTAGTGAGTAAAAGCCTTCAAGGTCAGAGGAACAGTAGCCAGCTGCAGGATCTAGTGAGTAAAAGCCTTCAAGCCTTGCCAGAAAGTCCACCTATATTGGATGCAGGCCACACCCCCAAAGAAACTCCCTTTCAACTGATTGGCCACTCTAAACAACCACAGAGAGCAACAAGAGGTTGTGTCATGTGGCTTTGGTCCTCTTGTATACCTGGGAGGCACGGCCTGAGAGAAGCCTCACGGGGCAGAAGCTGAGCTACCCCCATGTTAGGTAGGGCTTCAGGTTCCTATAGGGACCATTCTTTCCGTCTCCTGTAGGCTTCAAGGTGCTACCTGAGACCACCCTTCCACACCCACACCAAGGCAGCTGTGGATTTCAGTCGGAATACTGAATCATGTTCCTCAGGAAAGCTGTATTAAAATGCCATCCCCTCCCAACAGGGGCTTGGCATACACACTTGCTTTGAAATTGCCACTGATAGCTCTGCCTCCCCTGATCCAGCCATCTGTCTTCGTTGAGCAGCTGGGATCTCCAAAGCCTGACCAAGAACAGCACTAGGCTCCATCATTAGTAGCCTCCTGACCCTGACTGCAGGCAACTACATACCTCTGTCCTCTCTCCTCTGGAATAAGAGGTAAGGTTGGCACCTCCCTCCCAGGGCAGTTGTGAAACTGAAGAGAATGTTGCAAGTGAAGGCCCATTGACCTGCAGCTATCACAGTCACCACCATCATCATCAGCCCCATGCCCCACACAGCACAGTGGGGGAAGGAATCTAATAAGATGTTATGTCATGTGATTCAGGGAACATGGATTGGAATTCAGGAAAAACCCTTTCACCTTGTGTTTCAAACACAGTCCTGGGCTATGCTTGAAAAATACACTTACTCATGGCTTCACCCTTCTGTCTGTTAACCTCAAGCACCTGCTACACATTAGGGTCAGCTCCCAGGCTATTAGGAAAGATAGTCATACAGGGAGGTTAGCATCCAGGGAGGTGAGCAGCCAGTGAGGATGCAGAGGATGGTGCTATGAAGAAAGAGGCCTGGGGCTGTGGAGTCTAGCCCACCTTGGACCAGAGGAGGATTCCAGGAAGTCTGTCTTCAAAGGAGCTTGGAAAGAAGGCTGGGGCCATTCAAGGCAAAGTAACAGCCTTGCAAGGCCTGAGGCAGGAAGGACAGAGAAGAACATAAAGCAGAATTGTGGGCCACAGCCTACTGTGGTAGGTAGGTAGTGTAACATTAGATCCAACCATAAATTTTGCATAAGTAGGTATGAGAAGTTCAATTTTCACTCCCAGTATAAGGGTAGCTATTCGAAAGTTTTAACATGAGCAGAGACACGATCTGATTTCAGTTTTTAAAACTATCACACAGTGTGTAACTTCTAATATAATAGTGGGAGGGGGATGAATGATAAAAATGCCCAGAGATCTCCACTGCTAGAGATGGCAGCCTAGCTTCTTGCACACCTACTGGTCTACCAGTAACAACTAGAAAATGTGGGGAAATTTGTTTTTAAATGTTTTAGAAAGCACTGTAGACCCTCCAAGTCAGTGAGGACTTGAGACATTAAGGTCTTAGAGAGAAGGAAGCAAACAGAGGTGTCATGGATTGAGTTGTGTCCCCCAAAAATATCTGTCAGCTTGGCTGGGTCATGATTCCCAGTGTAGTATGATTGTATAAACTGATGTGATTTCCTTATGTGTTGTAAACTCTATCACTATGATGAGATTATATGTGATCTCCTTATGTGTTGTAAATTCTTTCACTGTGATGAGGTTATACTGATGAGGTTGACAAGATTAGATACTGTCTTAATGCAATCTCTTTTGAGATATAAAAGAGAGAAGCGAGCAGAGACACATAGGAACCTAATACCAACAAGAAAGCAGTGCCGGGAGCAGAGTGTGTCCTTTGGACCTGAGGTTCCTGCCCTGAGATGCCCCCAGACCAAGGGAAGACTGATGCATGACAACGACCTTCCTCCAGAGCCGACAGAGAGAGAAAACATTCTCCTGGAGTTAATGCCCTGAATTCAGACTTGTAGCCTACTGGACTGTGAGAGAATAAACTTCTCTTTGTTAAAACCATCCACTTGTGGTATTTCTGTTGGAGCAGCACTAGATGACTGAGACAAGAGGTGAGTCTGACATTCACCACCATGATTCCCATCTAGCTGTTAGCCAGTGAGAAGGCACTGCGGAGAGGCTGAGAGGCTGAACAAAGCTTTTGGCAATCTCTCAGACTTTCTGGGAAGAAAGGAAAGACCATGACCCACCAATGAGGAGACGATCTGGTAAGCACTTCAGGCTCTCAGTTCTGTCACCCAGAAGGGGTAAAACTTCAAAGTAATGGTAGACTACAAAAAGGTCCACCCTCAAATGTAAAATGGTGCAGCTACTGTGGAAAACATTCTGGCAGAGCCTCAAAATGTTAGAGAGTAATTTATGAGCTAGCAATTTCACTTCTAGGTATATACTCAATAGAAATGAAAACATACGTACATATGTAAACTTGTATACGAATGCACATAGCAGCATTATTCATAACTGCCACGAAGTGGAAAGAACACAAATGTCCACCAATTGATGACTAGATAAACAATATGTGGTACATCCATACAATGGAATATTATTTGACCAAAAAAGGAACAAAGTTCTGATACATGATACAAAATGGATCAACCTGGAAAACATTATGCTGAGTGAAAGAAGTCAGACACAAAAGGACAAATATATGATTCCAGTGATATGAAATGTCCAGAATAGGCAAATCTATAGAGACAGAAAATAGGTTAGTTGTTGCCTGCAGGTGGTAGCAGGGAGAGCAGAGGTAGGGGTGGAGAGATGGATGTGTGTGTGTTGACTGCTAATGTGTTCGAGGTTTCCTTTTTGGGTGACGAAAATGTTCTAAAATTGTGGTGATGGTTTGCACAATTATGCGAATATACTAAAAGCCACTGAACTGTACACTTTAAATGGATGAACTGTATACATGAATTATATCTCAATAAATGAAATACAAAAAAAGGCTCACCCTCACACACACAGAGAACCAGATTCAAGTCAGTTCAAATTAAAATGATCTTCCCCTATGCTAAAAGCATTCCAGAAGAAAACATAAATCCTCTCTGGAAAAGTGTAACATCATCCAAAACCTCAAATTATATCTATAATTTCTTTATACTTATTTCTAGTATTTAATTAGAGAAAAAAAACCGTTCTGCAAAATGACAAGAAGTGACTTAAAAAGAAAAAATAGACATTAAAAACAGACCACTGGAGATCTAAATATTAGAGTTATCAGGGATGGATATCAAAATAACTGATTAATATGTTCAATAAACCAAATGACAGAGAATTTAGGGAAAAATCAAAGAAAATTCTAAATTAAAAACAGAAGAATCAAAATAAGAAACAAAAACTCAACAAATAAGTATAATAGCATATTAAGCACAAGGAAGAAAGTATTCATGTACTGAAAGATGGGACAGAAGAAAATATCTGGACTGAAGCACAGAAAATGGAAAGTAGAGAAATTATCATAAAAGACATATGAGACATAGTGAGAAAAGTCTTGCATATGTATAATTGGAATCCCAAAGGAGAGATAAAATGAAGCAAAGGCAAATTGTGAAAAGATGATAGCAAAGAATTTTCCAAAAACTGATGAAATCTATCAAGCCACAGATTCAAAAGTGTTACAAACTGTAAGAAAACACCTAGACACATCAGAAATAAATCTTTTAACCTGCTAGGAAAAAAATAACAGAGCAACATAAGACTTACAGAAGACTCCTCTCAGAAGCAATGAAAGCCAGAAGAAAATGGAATGGCATTTTTAAGGGCAGAAAGAAAATAACTGGCAACCTACTATTACTATAACCAGAAAAAAATTCTTGAAGAACAAAGGCAAAAAAAACTTTTTTTCCGAACAAACTAAAATTGAAAGAATTAATCACGAGGAGACCAACACTGATAGAAATGCTTCAGGCTGAAGTGTGGAAATGCAGGAATAAATGAAGAGGAAGGGAAAGAATAAATATGTGGGCAAATCTAAATGATTATTAACTGTACAAACAAAAATAATAACAATGTCATGTGGGGTTTGAAATATATGTAGAGTTTATATATAATACAATAATATCACAAAAGTTAGGAGGGAGTAAACAAACTTAAAGTGTTCTAAGATCCAAGCATAGTTAGAAAGTAGTAAAAGTACTCATTTAAATTAGACTGTAATTACTCAAAGATACATACCATAACCTCAAGGCTAACCCCTCAAATAATAATAAAAGAACATACACCTAACAAGTTAACAAACAGGCAAAAGAAGTAAAAATATATTTAATAGCTCTGAAAGAAGATACAAAATTGAAGAAAAAGAAACAGGATAAGAGGGACAAAAAGAAATAATGAGGAACATGACCTATTTTAACCTAAAATATATCAGTAATTGTACTAAATGCACCATATTTTACACAAATAACATGCACCTTCTATGTTTGTTTGCCAACTGCACACTTCCCCCCATGAGGTATTTTTGTAAGTGCCACTATGTCAATTTTTTTTACATGTTGCTGTAAAAAAAAAATTTAGCATAGTGCTTTTACAAAAATACTTTGCAAGGAGGAGGGCTTGGTTTGCAAACAAACGTAGAAAGTGCAAGTTGTTTGCATTAAAAATATGGCAAATGAACTGAATACTCAAAAAATTAAGGTAGACTGCATAAAAAGGAAAACTATGTGTTGTTTATAAGAGAAACACCTATAAGGACACAGAAAGGTTGATAGTAAAAGAATAGAAAAAATACACCATGAAAACACTAACCAAAAAAAGTTGATGTAAAAATACCAATGAATATCAGACAAAGTAGATTTTAAGTCAAAATATTAAGAAAAAACATTAATAGACATAAAGAGGGACATTTTCAAATGATAAAATGACCAATCCACCAGGAAGATATAACCATTCTAACCACGTATGCACCTAATAGCACAATTTTAAATTATATGAAGCAAATATTGATGAAACTTAAAGGAGAAATAGACAAATCTACAAACTTAGTGGTAGACTTAAACACTCCTCTCTCAACAACAAGCAGACAAAAATTAAGAATATAGAAGATCTGAAGAACACGATTAACAAACTTGATCTAGTTGACAAATACAGAAAACTACAGCCAACTGCAGAATTCATTCTTTTCAAAAGCACATGAAATATTTAACAAAACTGGCAATATGCTGGACCATAAAACAAGTCTCAAGTTTAGAATTTACTCAGAGTATGTTCTCTAATCATTCTAAATAAAAAATATTAGCAAAATATAAATTCTCCAAATGTTTGGAAATAAAGAAAAACACATTTGAGAAATCAATGCATGGTCAAAGAAGAAATCACAGTGGAAAATTTTTTAATATTTTAACCTGATAATGAAAATATATCAAAGTTTGGGGATGCAGCTATATCCAAGATTAGTGTTTAGTAACAATTATGCAGCCTAAAATGCCTAGATTAGAAGAAGAAGGGCTAAGAAGTAATTAACTATCATTCCCAAGAAATAGAAATGAAGAAAATAAACCCAAAGAAAGTAGCAGAAATGTTAATAACAAAAATTAAAGAAACTGTATAATAAAAAAATCAATGTCACTAAATGTTAGTTTTTTTAAAGAAGACTAATAAATTGATATTTTTAAAAGTGAAGAGACTTAGCCATCAGAGAAATGCAAATCAAAATCACAGTGAGGTACCACCTCACTCCCTCTAGGATTATTGTAGTTTTTAAGTGCTGTCAAGTTGATTTAAACTCATAGAGACCCTGTGTGATGGAGTGGAATTGCCCTATAGATTCTCTTGGTTGTAATCTTTATGGAAGTGGATCATCAGGTCTTTCTCCCGCAGAGCCTCTGAGTGGGTTCAAACTACCAACATTTCAGTTAGTAACTGAGTACTTAACCCTTTGCACCATCAGGGCTCCTCCCTTTAGGATGGCTAAGATAAAAAAAGGAAAATAACAAATGTTGACAAGGATATGGGGATATTAGAACACTTATCGGTTCTTAGTGGGAATGAAAAATGATATAGCTCCTGTGGAAAACAGTATGGCAGTTCCTTGAAAAATTAAAAATAAAACTACCATATGACCCAGCAATTCCACTACTAGGTATGTACCCAGGGGACTTAAAAGCAATGACATAAACAGACATATTTGCACCAGTGCTCCTTGCAGCACTATGCATTCTAGCCAAAACAAGGAAATAACCCAAATGTCTGTCAATGGATGAACGGATAAACAAAATTTAGCACATATATACAATAGAGTACTACTTAGCCATAAAGAGAAATGAAGTCCTGATGCATACTACAACATGGATGAATCTCGAAGACATTATGCTGAGTAAAATAAGTCAATCACAAAAGGACAAATATTGTATGATCTCACTTATATGACATGACAAGAATAGGTAAATATATAGAGACCAGTTTAGTAGTGGTTACTATAGGACAGGAGAGGAGAGGGGGAGGGGAGAGGGGGAGAGGGGGAGAGGGGGAGAGGGGGAGGGGAACCTTTGTTTGGGAAATAGTTAATTTCTGTTTATGGTGAAGGAAAATTTAGCGTCAATTAAGGGAAATGGATGCACAACAGGATTAATCATGATATCACTGAGCTATTCACCTGAAAAAGGTTGAATAGGCAAATATTGTGTTATATATACTTCTACCAAAAAACAAAACAAAAACAAAAACAGCTGCTGATGTTGCCTATGCTGCCAAACACCTCATAGGATTTGTTTTCCAGGTTCAGAGGGATAAGGTAATGATTTCATGGGACATTCCAATCAATTGACCTTATATTGATTTTGATGCTTCTGGTCTACATTCTAGTTCACTGTGTAGTGCCTGGGATCTCAAAAACTTGTGAGCAGCCATCCAAGATATAACAACTGGTCTCTATCTACCTGGTGTAGCAGAGGAAGAAAGAGTTTTTGGTGAAGAGATACACAACAAAACATATACCAATTCAACAATTTCCATATGTACAATTTAGTGACATTGGTTATATGCTTCAAGTCATGTCACTTTTCTTGATATCCTTTTCCAAATTATTTCACCATTCATCAACACAAACACACTGCTCCCTAAGCTTCTCATCTAACTTTTCAAGTTGCTGTTGTCAATTTGATCTCATATAGATAATTCTTTGAAAGAACACAATGCTCAAGGCAGACATCTGGAGGAGGATCTGGGATGCATGTCTAATTGCCTCCATGGATAACTGCCCCCTTTGCCATGAGGCCAGAAATGGATGGTGCCCGGCTACCATTACTAAACATTTTGATCAAATATTCTATGGAAGAATCTTGATCAAAAGGGGGAAAATGTAGAACAGAATTTAAAATTATCACGGAATACAGACTTTCTGGAGCCATTGAGGCTAGATGATGCCCCAAAACATGTCCTGAGAAAATCTTTAAACCTTAAAAGAAAACTACCCCCTGAAGTTATCTTTAAACCAAACAATAGTTTAGCTTAATTAGAAAAGAATGTCTGCCTTGAGCATTGCGTTCTTTCAAAGAATTATCTATATGAGATCAAACTGACAAGAGCAACTTGAAACGTTAGGTGAGAAGCTTAGGGAGCAGTGTGTTTGTGTTGATGAATGGTGAAATAATTTGGAAAAGGTTATCAAGAAAGGTGACATAACTTGAAGAATGTAACCAATGTCACTAAATTGTACATATGGAAATTGTTGAATTGGTATATGTTTCGTTGTGTAGCTCTTCACCAAAAAAATTTTTTTAAGTCAAAAGAAAACCTACAGGATGGAAAAATTGGGGAGGAACCATGTATGTGATAAGAGTTTAATACTCAGAATACATAAAGAACTCCTGCAACTTAAAAAGACTAACAACACAATTGAAAAATAAGCAAAGGGCTTGACTATATATTTCACCAAAGAAGAAATACAAATGATCAATGGGCATATGAAAAGATGCTACTTGTCATTAGTTATTAGGGAAATGCAAAACAAAACCACAATGAGGTACCACTTTACATCCACGAAGATGTCTATGATCAAAAAGATAGAAATATACACAACACTGGGTAAGCCAGCACAACTTGTCCAAGGCGAGGTCATGGAAGCTCCATAGACACATCCAAACTCTCTGAGGGACCAAATTACCGGGTTGAAGGCTGCGGGGACCATGGTCTCAGGAAACATCTAGCTTAATTGGCATTAAAATAGTTGATGAAGAAAATATTCTACATTCTACTTTGGTGAGTAGCGTCTGGGGTCTTAAAAGCTTCTGAGGGGCCATCTAAGATACTCCACTGGTCTCATTCCATCTACAGCAAGGGAGAATGAAGAAAATCAAAGACACCAGGGAAAGATTAGTCCAAATGACTGATGGATCACAAGTACTACAGCCTCTACCAGACTGAGTCCAGCATAACTAGATAGTGCCCAGACACCACCACCGACTGCTCTGACAGGAATCACAATATAAGTTCCTGGACAGAGCCAGAGAAAAATGTAGAAAAAATTCTAACTCTCACACACACATAAAAGACCAGACTTACTGGTCTGACAGAGACTGGGGAAACCCCAAGAATATGGCCCCCAAACACCCTTTTAGCTCAGTAATGAAGTCACTCCTGAGGTTCACCCTTCAGCCAAAGATAAGACAGGCCTATAAAACAAAACGAGACTAAACTCGCACACCAGCCCAGGGGCAAGGACGAGAAGGCAGGAGGGGACAGGAAAGCTGGTAATAGGGAATCCAAAGTCAAGAAGGGGAGAGTGTTGACATGTCATGGGGTTAGCACCAGTGTCACAAAACAATATGTGTACTAATTGTTTAATGAGAAGCTAGATTGTTCTGTAAACCTTCATCTTAAGTACAATTAAAAAAAAAGACAGAAACAAGTGTTGGTAAGAATATGGAGAATTGGAACCAACCCTCATGCTACAAGATGGGTGAACACTGAAAATCTTATACTGAGTAAAATAAGTCAGTTACAGATCTAGATTTCTCATATGAAATATCTAGAATAGACAAGTGTATAAACCAAACCAAACTTGTTGCTGTTGAGTTCATTCTGACTCATAGCGACCCTATAGAAAAGAGTAGAACTCCCATATGGTTTCCAAGGAGCAGCTGGGGATTTGAACTGCAGATCTTTGGGTTAGCAGCCGATCTCTTAACCACTGAGCCATCAGGGCTCTGACAAATGTGTACAGATGTAAATTTATTAGTGGTTACTGGGGGTAGGAGGAAGAGGGAAAGAAGGAATCATTGCTTAGCAGGCAGTGCACTGCTGTTAAGGGTGATGGAAAAATTTGGAAACGGATAGTGGTAATGGCTGCACAACATGATGAAATTAATTAAGGTCACTGAATTATACATATAAATAACGCTGAAATAGTCAATTTTTTTAATATGTTATTAACATATTAATATTTTCTAATTAAGCAATCAACTGCTAACCAAAAGGTAAGTGGTTGGAAACTGCCAGCAGCTCTATGGGAGAAAGATGTGGCGGTCTACTTCCATGGAGATTTATAGCCTTGGAAATCCTATGGGGTCACTATGAGTTGGAATTGACTCGAGTGCAATGGGTTTTAATGCAGCTATGCTATCAGGTCACTCATACTTGGAATTGACTCGATGGCAATTTTTTTTTATACTATTGTTTGGTTTAAATTACAATACATTATTGTGGTGAGTACTCACCACAATAAAAATTAATTAAAACACCTTATGGGAATATATATGAAAATTTAAATGCAATGGATAAATTCCTTGAAAAACACAACATACCAAAACTGATGTAAAAAGAAAGACAATTTGAACAGTTAGATATCTATTAAAGAAAATGAATCATTAATTAAAATTTTTCCCACAAAGACATCTCCAGGTCCAAATGGCTTTATCAATAAGTTCTATCAAATATTTAAGAATAGGACTTCCAGGCAACATGGCCTTCTAGGCAGAAGCACCACGTCCTCCCTCCACAGCAAAATCCAAAAAACTAAGCCAGAGTCACATGTCAATCCTGAAACCCTACACATCAAATGAAGAGATAAAGAACTCAGCCAAGCACCGAATGGAATAAGAAACTGACCGAGAACAGAGTCAGGAGAGATACATGCAGAGGTCCCCTATCAGTTAATGCAGCACAGATCCACTATCTTGGACTCTTATCAGAGACCAGCAAACAGGGGGTACGAGAAAGCACCTTCACAGAGCTTCCAGCAGGAGACAGAAAAACTGGTAACTGGTGATATATGCTTTCCCACCCCCACTAGGCCTCCTCTGCTTCCTGCGGCCACAGTCTCTTGGCCGGGAAGCACCAGCTGCTTGGATTCCACCTGCCCACACTGGCTGACTCCCTGAGTGCCATTTGTTGGCTACTGGTGTTGCTTTTTTCTGCTTCTTTTGATTTCTTCCTTACCTCTCACCACCTCCCTCTCCTTTCCCTCAAATACCTGGCTCTGTGCACCATCTTTGCTTCCTCCTGAAAGGCTGTGAAACTTTGCTCGAATGTGAAACTGCTTCACGGTCCATGCTGCCATGCTGGTGGGATCCCAGAGCTTTTTTGTTTGTTTGTTTTGTTTGTTTGTTTTCTTTTTCTTTTCTTGAATTGGGAGCCTGTTCTAACTGGGCAGTACTGTGTGGCTTGGGACTTACCCCCTCAGTTTGGCAGATGTGCAGAGGGATCCCTGAGAGCATTTTTTTGGTTTTTTTTTTTCTTTCTTGAGGGGGGTTTCTTGTTCTTTTTTAAATTTGTTTTCTTTTCTTTTCCCTCTTTTTCCCTTTTTGTCTTTATTCATTACTCAGTTTCTCATCTCTCTTTACCTTCCTTCTCTTCCTCTCCCCTGAATACCTGGTGCTGAGTGACACCTCTATGCCTTCTAGATAGGCTGTAGTTCAACGCCTGGGAGCAACTTTCCCAGACCTCATAGTCACACCGGTGGGATCCCTGTGTCTTAGTCATCTAGTGCTACTCTAACATAAATACCACAAGTGGATGGCTTTAGCAAAGAGAAGTTTATTCTCTCACAGTACAGTAGGCTACAAGTCCAAATTCATAGCATCAGCTCCAGGGGAATGCTTTCTATGTCAGCTCTGGAGGAAGGTCTGTGTCATCAGTCTTCCCTTGGTCTGTGAGCTTCTCTGTGCAGGAACCTTAGGTCCAAAGGGTGCGCTCTGCTGCCAGCACTACTTTCTTGGTGGTATGAGGTTCCAATGTGTCTCTGCTTGCTTCTCTCTCATATCTCAAAAGACACTGCATTAAGACACTATATAATCTTGTCAACCTCATCAGTATAACCTCATCACAGTGATAGAATTTACAACACATAAGGAGATCACATATAATCTCATCATAGTAATAGAGTTTACAACCCATAAGGAAATCACATCAGATAACACAATCGTACAACACTGGGAATCATGACCCAGCCAGGGTGACAGATATTTTTGGGGGACACAACTCAATCCATGACACCCTGGGAGCTTTTCCTTTCTCTTTCTAATTTTTCTTTTATTCATTTTTTTCTTTTCTTTTCTTTTTTCCCTCTTCTCCTACTTGTTTTTCCCCATTTCATAGTCTCTCAACTCTCCACTCCAACGGCAAGCTCCCCTAGCACTCTTTTTTGTTTGTTTGTATGTTTTTGGCTAATGTTCCTCTCTCCTCTCTCCCATACACATCTTAGCTCCACACATCACAATCTCGCCCCTCCATCTTGCCTACATGCATTGTGTGCTTAACATCACACCACCAAGCAGCACAGGCATGGCCTACTGGAACCTACCCTGCACTGATTACTGGTCCACCCCGGTGGCCATAGTAAGTGCCACAAACAACCCATCCCAGCAGCTACTCTTCAGCTAGACCTGCCCTGCTGTGCCATATCTGAGTGACTGACTCTGCTAATTGGAGAAGGAAGTGAAAACTAGCATGCCAACAGACGAGTAAACAACAAAGAACACACAGCA
Organism: Trichechus manatus latirostris; assembly: GCF_000243295.1. Lineage (NCBI taxonomy): Eukaryota > Metazoa > Chordata > Mammalia > Sirenia > Trichechidae > Trichechus > Trichechus manatus. Next base: position 135,384 of record NW_004444053.1, read on the forward strand.
TACCTGCCCAGACATAGCCAAATAAAACAAAAAAAGGACAAAACAAACAAATCTACAATCAATAAACAAGAAAAATAACTACTGAATGCCCTGAAGACAGCAGACAATATCAAAACATTCACAAATATAGGACACGATGGTTCCAATAGGCATCCAAAATAAAACACCAGATGACTTTCCAGTAGAAGAAAAGGCACTAGAACTACCTGATAGGGAATTCAAATCTCTAATACTTAGAATTAT
>NW_004444053.1:137231-152044 GCF_000243295.1 Trichechus manatus latirostris
AATCAATTACATGGAAACTGAATAATACCCTGCTTACACATCACTGGGTAATAGAAGAAATCAGAGATGGAATCAAAAAATTCCTATAATCAAATGAGAATGAAAACACATCATACCAAAACCTTTGGGACACAGCAAAGGCAGTTCTCAGAGGAAAATTTATAGAAATAGATGCACACATCAAAAAAAAAAGGGGTGGACAAAATGAAAACATTAACTACAGAACTCAAACAAATAGAAAGAGAACAGCAAAAAAGCCCATAGCCACCAGAAGGAAGGAAATAATAAAGATCAGAGCAGAAATAAATGAAATAGAGAATAGAAAAACAATAGAAAGAATCAACAAAACCAAAAGCTGATTCTTTGAAAGAATCAACAAAACCAAAAGCTGGGTCTTTGAAATAATCAACAAAATCGACAAACCACTGGCTAGACTGACAAAAGAAAAACAGGAGAATACACAAATAACCCAAATAAGAAATGAAATGGGAGACATTACAACAGACCCAACTAAAATATTTAAGAATAACTCATATCTTACACAAACTCATAATGGAAAAAAATGGAACAATTTTCAACTCATGAGTCCTGCATAACCTTGCTGCTGAAAGTTGACAAGAAGATTACAAGAAAGGGAAACCACATACCTATATCTCTTGTGAACATGGATGCAAACGTTATAATCAAATTATTAGCAAATTAAATCCAGTCACACACACACACGCACAAAGGACCAAGTAGAGTTTATTTTAGGAAAGTAAGATTGGTTTACAATTCAAAAAACAATGTAATTCACCACCTAGATCGGCAATGTAATTCACCACCTTAATGGAATCCATCTCAATGGATGCAGAAAAAGCATTTGATAAAATTCAATATCCGTTCAGTAAAAAGACCTTAGCAAACTAGGAATGCAAGGTAACTTACTCACTCCAATACATAGTATCTACTAAAAGCAATCCTTTACAGCAAATATCCCATTTAACAGTGAAATGCTAAAGACTTACCCCCTGAAATCAGGACTGAGAAAGTATGTCCATTAATTGCCACTTCTACATAGCACATTTCACTAGAGATTCTTGCCAATGCCTAAATGCTTAAGAATTGGAAAGGAATTAATTTGTATTTTTATATATTAACAACAAAAATTTAGAAAATGAATTTTAAAAAGATATTCAGTTGTAATAACATCCCAAAACATGTAATACATATGAATAAATCTAATAAAAGGTGGACAAGTCTTCTTTGCAGAAAACCACATAACATAGAGGAGAAATATAAAAAAAAGACAAATGAACAATATATCACCCTCATGGATTGGAAGTCTCAATAATGTGAACATGTCCTTCTCCACGGATCATTCTATAGACTTAGTGTCATCCCAATCAAGATCTTAGTCTGCTTTCTGTGAGCCCTGGCACCCGAGCTGAGCCTAGGAACAACACAGCTGCCAATTCCTTGCCTAAAGACCTGTCTGCTTCTCCCCCTCAGGCTTGCCCAGACCTACAGCTTTGAAATTACTCATGTCCCCCATTATGGCTGATTTTTCAGTCCTCAAGTGTTCCTTCACAACTTCCAGACTTTTCGGGCATAGTCTACAATGGCAGCATCTTGTGCACTTCCTGGCCGACTCCTCACATCCCTACCTTCTGTCACACTATGAGGATGCCCTCCTGCCCCTCCCCAGGGTCATACATAGTGTCTAGGCCCTACCCTTCTCTAACATTGAGCAGACTCTGTAGTCACAATGGCCCAGGTCCTGGTTCCTAGCCAGCCACTAACTATATGACCTACTTAAGCCGTGTTTCTTCTGAGTGTCCATGACCTCACACATAATCCTGACTTTGCAGGGCTGTTGCAAGGACTAAGTAAGGTATAATGCAGAGAGCACTTGACTGAGTGCCTGATATATGGTAGGTGCTCAAAATAAGAGAGATGTGAGATGACAGGAAAACATGGTTTGCTACTGGAGCTCTCACATCTCCCTTCTAGGCTGCAAGATCTGGGGTCTGGCCAAAGGCAAACTCACCAGGTTTTCTACTCTCCTGAAATAAAGTTCAGCTTCCTTGTGCTTGTCTCTACAGGCTCCTCATAGCACAGGTATTCAAAACCTGCCACTCTACTCCAACCAAAACCAAAAACCCATTGCCGTCGTTAATTCCGACTCATAGAGACCCTATAGGACAGAGTAGAAGTATCCCATAGGGTTTCAAAGGAATGGTTGGTGGATTTGAACTGCCAATCTTTTTGTTAGCAGCAAAGCTCTTAACCACTGCACCACTGGTACTCCACTCCACTCCAGCCCACCATAAATTAAAATGAAGTCTTCACAGTGCAAATTGATAGCAAGTTCTACTCAATTAGGATTGATTTTATGTATGAATCCTGGGAGCTTCATATGATGCTGCAACAGCTCTGAAATCCTTCCTTATTCCTTACCCCAAAATCTCCTAAGAAACGTGCTGGTTAGAGTGCAGATTAGGTTTTTTTTTTTTAAAAAATTGTCGTTTATTGAACACCTACTGTGGGCTACTGATTTTACATGCCTTATCTCCAGACTTCATAACAACCTTGCAAGGTATCAATATCCTGTAAAAACTACATGTGGGCAGTGTCTAATCTACTCCAAGCCCACTAGAAAGAAGGAGAACCAAGATCAACAGTGCAAAGGCTGACTCGTATGAGGAGGAGGCCAGACAAGCCTCCTCTCTCCACCATCTTTACTAATTCTGACACCAACCGTCCCTCACACAACACTCTTTACTTCTCTGCTGGGTTTGGTAATTCATTGCACAGAACTCACAGACCATACTCACAATTATGGGTTTTATTAGGAAAGTAACAGGTTATAATTCAGGCCCAGGGACACTCAGGACACAGTTCTTCCATCAGGACAGCCTCTCCCCAGCTATGCTACTAGGCATGACTCTCCCTGGCCCTAGGCCTCTCCTCAAAGGCACTCAGCTTTCTCTCCATGGGCCAGGAAGTGCACCCTAGTCTTCTGCGGCTGGGTCTCTCCTGTCACCACTTCTCACCCTCTTCAAGGTTACAGCTTGCTGTCTGTCTCCTGCTTCCAGAAGCTTCTCAGCGAAGGGATCCTGGCTCCAAAAGATGCGCTGTCCGCTCCTGGCTGTTCTTCCTTGGTGGTTGTGGGATCCTCCTCTCTGCTCTGGAATTGGCTCTCTTTTAAGACAAAAACTGACCAATCCCCTTAGTAGGCCACAATTACCCTATCACACAATCACCTGGGTGGGGGTTACTAGACCATGGCTAGAAAGGCCACACATAAAAGTAATTAATCCACCGCAGGCCACCCCCTGGCTTTTCTAGCCACGGTTCTTTCATATTTGGATGATTATTTCCCCTCTCAGTCATTTTACCAGTCCAAAATAGTCATTAGTCATTAGTCAATAGTCATTAGTCCTGCAGTAGGGCAAAAGCGTCTTGAGGATGAGGTTATTCAGGTACCAGCCATTCAGGTCTGCTAAAGGTGTTCATCTGATTTGTTCAGGCTCTCCCAACAGTTCATCTTGTCTTCACGTTTTCTGGCCTCTGATAAAATTTATCTGAGAGAAGATTATTCCCTTGCTCTGAGCCTCATGAGATATCAGCATAGGTAAACCTTTAAGGGACTTTAGGTTTAGCCACTGTACCCTAATCTAGCAATGTCGCCCCCTTAGTCCACTCTTTTATAATTACAGCTTCTACAGTTACAGTTTTTACAATTGCAATTAACCCTATTAACAATTAGCACTCACAGCTGAATCATATAATCCTATCAGCATCTTCCCCCACCCTCTCTTCCCCAGACCCAACAGGAAAAGAGGAATCTATTCAGTAGAGATTCTCCCTTGTCCCCCTTATTTTGAGTGTAAGCATACCCGTGAAAGTGTGTAAGGCAGCCACTTCATGCCTTTATTTCCCCCATTTTAGATAGTCAATGTTTAAATTGTCCACCCCTATCAAACAAGTACTCTAAGGAAACAAGCATATTCTTTGATCTTGAAGAATCTTCGGTTCCATTTGGAACTTTGAGTATCTGTATCAACAAGCAAAGTCCAGTCCAGAGCAAGCCATCAAATTGCAGCAATCTACACCAGCTGATGGTGTCAAACATCTTTCCCTTTATTTGGTTTGGTTCTGATCAGCTCATTCCTAGCCATCCAAGCTAGGTTACAATGGGAGTTCACACACACCTCCTGGCACTTCAGACAGCCCCTTCACACACTCTCATCCCTAGCCCCCTTGGACTAGGTCAATGGGTTCCACTCTTAAACTTCAGGAGTCCAACAACTCCTTTTACTTCTGACAAGTAGCCCTCCCTCTTTCTCTCACCCCTATTCCGGGTGGGCTAGGTCGATGGGTGGGCTAGGTCGACGGGTGCTAATGGAACATGTTCAAATTCAGCCCATCTCTTTATTGCTGCACTTTCCCCACTTCCACTCATTGAAGAGGACCCAGGTGGTCACCACAAGCAAGCAGACCAAAGTTTCTACTCAGAGGCTCCCTTTAACTTCCAGTCCTGGAAGTTAGGGTTCCTTCTGATGGACACTGACTTTTCCTGCCTGGATGCAACCATCAGCAAACCGCTCAAAATTCAGAAAGGAAAACAGCCCATTTTTTCTTGTAATTTCTTCCTTCAAATGCAAATCTTTTGTTCTCTCAGCATTTCCGGGTGGTTCTGCATGTTTTTTCAAACGCAAATCTGAGCAGCGCTCAGGTTTTCAATCTAAGGCTCCCACTCTATACACAGGGCTACTGCATTCAAACAAACTGTGTTTCCCTTGGGCAAATCCTAGTTCCCCTTTTAGTATATCCAATCAAGTTTTGGCTGAAGGCAGAGTTGCATGCGCTCTTTAATCTATAATACCCAATATTCATTTCTAGCATACATTTAGGTCTGCTTTACAACATTAGGTAGGAGAAACATTCACTATCCATAGCACATTCAGATAAATATATAATCCTAAACACATATCCCTTTTAAAAATTCCAGTTTAGTCTTCTCTACATCCTATCTTCCCATTCATATGCATGTGAATGCTGGGTGCCCTATCAATTATCCTGCTTATCTGGCCTGGCTTTTGCCCCAGGTCACTCCAGGTGCAGCTTTTCAGCCATTACAAGTAACAACAACCAAAGTAATGATCTAAGAATCAAAAGTTTCACTTCCCAAGCCTCTTCGTTCTTTCTCCTAAAAAATCCCATGCTTTCATGATTCTGGAGCCATTGCAAAGAATCCTTCTTCTGACACCAACTGTAAAGACAGCTTGGGGGCAGTGTCTGACGTTCTCTTACTTTACAAGGGGAAAGGAGAATCAAGATCAACAGTCCAATGCTGATTTCCATGAGGCACAGGTCAAACATGCCTCCTCTCTCTACCATCTTTACTAATTCTGACACCAACCATCCCTCCCATGGCACTCTCTACTGGATTTGATAATTCATTGCAATGGCCACACAACTCACACTCACAATTATGTGGTTTATTAGGGAAGTAACAGTTACAACTCAGGCTCAAGAACACTCAGGATACCGTTCTTCCATCAGTACAGTCCCTCCCCTGCAGTGTTCCCAGGCAAGCCTCTCCCTGGCCCTCATTCTCTGTCCAAAGGCTCTCAGCTTTGTGGGCCAGGAAGCCCACAATGTTGTCTCACGCTGCTGAATCTTTCCCTCCTTGGTAGTGGTCAGCTCCTTCTCTGTGCTGTGGAATTGGCTCTCTTTTAAGGCAAAACTGACCAATCCCCTTGGTAGTCCACAATTACACTATCACACAATCACCTGGGTGGTAGTTACAAGAACATGGCTAGGAAGGCCACACACAAAAGTAATTAATCAGTAATCGATCGTACCACAGCTGCTGGTATGGGGATCCTCATAAGCTTTGCCGACAAACTGTGCCTCACACACAGCTTGGGAGGTTGGTGGAGGAAAGTCATCAAAGCTATTTACTGGGGTTTCCAGGCTCAGTGGCAGAGGTGGGGGTGGGGGAAGAGCTTCAAATGTGGGGTTGGAAGTGGCTGCAGGGCTGCAATCCTTCACAAACACTTCATTGTCATAATCCCCCCAAGGCAGTGGGAAGGCCTGCAGGACCAGCTCGGATATTCGGATATTTGGATATTCAGAAGGAGATCCTCCCTGGACTGCTGTGGACCTCAACAGGTGTGTCTGCGTCAGAAGTGCTGCTTGAACTTGGAAGACTCTGCTGTTTTTTACAGTGCTTCAGGTTTACAAACTCCAGCGATAAAGACTCCTCAGGAAGGCTGTCCTCTCAGATTGTGTAGGCCCATTTTACTTGAGGGGGAGGAAGCCTCTGAGGCAGCAAGAACTTCTTCCTCATCCCCTCTTCTAACACATTCTCTGGGCTGGTGGATTCCAGGCCTCTGGGACTTGGAGGCTAGGTCAGGCTGGGACTGTTGCTTTGGGGGTTTATTGTAGGGGTGCAGGGTGAAAGAGCCTGTTGCCCTACCTGACCATCCTTCTCAGCCTGCTGGTCAGCAGCAGCGTGTGAGCAGTAGGTGGAGGGCACAGTGGAAGGCAGAGCGAAGCTGAGTGGGGTCAGTGGTCCCATCCTGGTGCCTGTAAGATGGCCCTGCATTCCTGCTGGCAGTGGCCTGGGGCAAGGTGTCCTGCTAGCTTGTCTGTAAGGGTCCAGGGTTCTAGGACATTCACTGGCAACAGAGGGGCCACCAATTGCTCTGTAGCCTGCACCACCCCAAGGAGGGTTAGGATGGTGTGTAAACAGTGGCATCTCTTCATGGCCTCTTTCTGAACAACTGAGTGACCTAGATCCAGGGCCAGCCAAGGAGCATGGATCCTTCTCAAGAAGACCAAAGCCACTGTTGTCCCTCAAAAGCATATGCGGGTGATTTTTTTCAACAGCGGGAGATGACCTGGACAGCACGTGAAGAGAGATGGCCAGGACGACCAAATGCTCCAGCAGGTCCTCAGCTGACTTGGACTTCATGGTCCTTCCAGGTGTGGCTCCCCAGAAGGATGGCTCCCCAGGCGTCCTGTCCACCCTCTGGAGACCTTGAGGCCTGCATTTGGCTCCACCGAGCGGCTTGGCCCTGGTAGGCTCCCTTGAGGCCTGGTGGTCCTCGCGCCCTTGTTCCCAGAGGAGGCAGCCACTGGCAAAAGAGCTGCTGCAACCCTGAGGAGCCCGCGGGCTCTCCCGATAGTCGCTGGCGCTGCGGCGAGGAGGAGGGAGGCCTCCCTGCTAAGCTGCAGGCTTGGCTCCTGCAGTGATCTAAGGCTGGAGTCCACGGCCTTCGAGCGCCGCAGGGGCCCTGCTGGAGATTGGCTCTCTGAGTACCCACCTGCAGAGCTCCAGGCTCCCGGAAGCCGCATCCTGTAGCCTGCAGAGGACGAGGGCCGCTTGCCAGTCTTGTGCTGAATGTAGTCCACCAGGGGGCTGTGCTGGAACTGCTTCAGCTCCAGGTCCTACAGGCTGAGTGTGCAGCAGGCCTTCCTGTCGCACTCGAAGATCAAGGTGCAGTAGGCCATGGTGGTCTCCAGAAAACGCAGCCCTTTCCTCTGGACCCAAGTGCGTTCGCTCAGCCTCCTCCAAGACTCCCATCTCATTCATCTTCTTGGGCTTCAAGTAGGAACTCTTCTTCTGCTTGGGGTCAGGTGCTGGCTTGCCCCTCTGTGAGCAACTGGGGGCCCTGGCTGTGTGGGTTCACCCTAGGTGGGGTTCTCGCTGTGCTGCTCACAGGGTGTGTGTAGGGATGGTGCCTCGGGATTCTGAAGCGCCATGTGGGCTGAGGCATAACCGGGTCCGCCAGGGTCTGGACGCCTGGGAGCCCGCAGTTCTAGGTCCCTCCGTCGAAAGGAGGTGGCCCCCAGGACACCGAATTGTGTTTCCTTGTTGTTGTTCCATTAGGGGCGGCTGAAGGGAGCATCCATCAGGGGCAACTTGGGAGTGGTAGGCCTGTCATCTGGCCACACAGCTGCCTTCTTGGCCTCGCTGAAGACCTGAAATTTTCTCTGGCTGCGGAGGAGGGGAGCATCCCAACTATGGGGCTCAACTCCTAGGAGTAGGGGGCCACAGCCACCGTCTGTACCCCTTCTCAGCTGGTGCCCACATGGCTGACAGGAAACCTCTTCCAAATTTGTCTCTTCATTTTTGAAGTGCTGCCCCCTATTGCCTAGAGGCTCAATGGATTCAGCAAAATGGATATTGGTTCTTGCCTTCTCAAATTCATTCCAAGAAATATTGGAAGTTGAGACTGTCCTGTTGGACCTATAGGCATGTAGCGAATGTCCGCCTGCCTCATCCTTTCCAGGAGGCCATCTTGAGCAGAAGGGGTATGCATGGAGCCTGAACATCACTGACAAGAGATGCCAGGAGGTGGATATGCTAGGATGCTAGAACCGGTGGAGAAGGAACTGTAAGCAGAGTCCCTCTTGTTATGTAGGTGGCTGAGCTGATCAGTGCTGCTGGTTGACTTGGCAGGGGAAAGAATATGGCAAGGTGAGTATCCTGTACTGGGCTTCAGGCTCTCCATGCTCCTCTGAGAGCTGCACTGGTCAAGGCTGCACCTCAGATAAGTATGATCACAGTTGGAGAGGTCACTTGTAGAGGAGCTTGGATGGTAACCTTGGTGCCAAGGAGTGAAAATAATGCCCTGGGATATTTGCATCATGCTGGCATCAGGTTGGTTCTCCCTGAATTTGCTTGAATGCCAAGAATGAGGATGGCCTGCAGGTTCACGTCACCTGTGCTTTTGCTGAAGTTTAACTTCTCCTGACCATCTTACTTTCCTCTGCTAAGGATCAGAGGTGGGGTGCTCAGGGCTGAAGAATTTAGAGGCAGCAGTATCTGCATGGCCTTGGTCTGCATACATGTGTCATCGCAGCTCACTGGGCCACCACCGCCCTGGGCTACACAAGGCTTCAGGCCGGCACCTATGCCGAATTCAAACCTCACTGCCACTCCAAGGAAGCAGCGCAGGGCATCACTGCTTAACATTGGGTTGCTCTACTGTGCCCTGCGCAGCTGTGTCCCAGCTACAGTGGCTGCCAAAAGGAAGACCTGGGAACGCAGCACGAAGGGGCTGAATCAGGCTGCAGGGGGACATGGCGCCCACAGGGACACCCAAACACAATGCCTCCCACAGGGGGAACGTGCATCCCTGCACCCTGCAGTCTGCCTCACCAAAGGATTAGAGCTCCCAGTGGGCTTGCTTAGTCAGTAATTGTTATCCAATCAAATAAAATCAAGTCACCTAACCACTTGTTTCTGTCTCCATATGCCTCTGTTTAGTGTCCCTCAAAGGTGAGGGCATTTACCAGAGTGGTTGAGAGAGTCAGAGTGTGTTCCGAATGCATCCAGAGCTGAGTTCAAACCCCAGCTCTGCCACCTATTAGATTTGGGTCTTGGGAAAGTTACATAACCTTGGCATGTTTTCTTTTCCTCACCTATAAAATGAGGAAAACAATAAGATGCCAACTTTGAAGAATTTTGTGAAGATCAAAGCTGGCCATAGAGTAAGAATTTCACAGTTTTCAGCCATTTTTATTCTGAAATGCCTTAATACATTTTATAATAGAACACTTTAGATAAAATCAGACATCATTTCCCAGGGTTTTATGCATCAACTCCTACTAGGCATCTCAAGGTCTAGGCTAGAAATCAGAAGGACGATTAGAAGAATGGAAGGAATATATCCCATGTTTACCACCAGGACTTCAAGAAAGCAGCAGTCTGAGATTTCACTATAAAAAGAATCAATATTGAAATTAGACACGGAAGACATAAATTACATGATCAAAGGCCTATCCAGGTCTCCCTTTCTCCTTCAGTCTCTCTTGTAGATAGGCAAAGAGGGCAAAGACCCACAGAAATACTGAATATTCCAATAGGGAATATCAACATACTCCTTGTAATTTTCTAATATCCATGGTTTAGACTGGTATAGAAGAATATTGAGAAAAGTCATCCCTTAGTTCCTAAACTCCTCAAGGGGAGAGCTACATCAAATATCAATCAAATAGATTTTGCAGTCTTTCCCATAGTGTCCCATACAGTGATAGTCAGCTGTAAATAATTGATAAATTCTTGATGGAGTAATCTAAAGTAAATCTGCATACCCAGTAGAAGAGAGATTATTATTTCATAAGAATACAGTATGAAAAAGGATAAACAAAGAAATCCATGGCAAGGAAACAGCAAAGACAAGGACAACTATGCAGCAGTGAGGACTACATGAACCACAGCCGATGCACCTCCTATGCAGCCATCACCCTTCTGTTAATGAAGGCTTGCATATTATATTGCTATGTTACTGAACAGGTTTCAGTGGAGCTTCCAGACTAAAACTAGGAAGAAGGGCCTGGTGATTTACTTCTGAAAATCAGCCAATGAAAACTTACGGATCACAACAGCCCAATGCCCAACTGATCCTGGAAATGGTGCAGAACAGAGCAAAGTTCCATCTCTTGTGCATGGGGTCACCATGAGTTGAGGGCTGACTAGATGGCCGCTAACAACAACAATGTCCCCAACACTGGCCTACATGTTTAGCAGTATTGAAGAGAATTGTACATGCAGATTTAAGCCTCAAGAAACATAATTCAGTTTAGGGTTCTGACAATTTAGTCAGTGGGAAATATACACTTAAGTATAAAAAACAGTATTTTAAATTGGTTTCATTTTAAATTATTTTTAAAATTCTTTTTTTTAGCTTAAAAACCATAATGAATTTATTTTTTGTTTTTGTTTCTTTAATTTTATTGTTTTTGTCACACGTTTACAGCACAAATTAGTTTCTCATTCAAATATTTATACACCAATTGTTTTGTGACATTGGTTGCAATCTCCGCAATGTGTCAGAAAATCAATACAAGAACAAAATGAAAGAATAAATAGGCTACTAGAAACCATACAAAAGCAGCAAATATAAATCCAAAATAATGAAGAAAGCCTAAGTATTATATGGTAATTATTAAGAGGAAAAACCTACGAGTGATCGAAGTTCCAGAATGGGGGTTGAGGGTAAGGGAAAAAATATGGAGGATTGTCGAAGACTTGCTGCCAGAAAACTTTCCTAATATCATTAAAGATGAGAAGATATCTATTCAAGAAGCTCAACGAACCCATACAGGATAGATCCCAAAAGAGGGTCACCAAGACTTAGCGTGACCAAACTTGCCAAAACCAAAGACAAAGAAAGAATTCTGAGAGTAGCTAGGGATAAATGAAAAGTAACCTACAAGTGAGAACAAATAAGACTAAGCTCTGATTACCGAGCAGAAACCATGCAGGAGAAAAGGCAATGGGATAACTTATATAAAGACTTCAAGCACAAATATTGCTAGCCAAGATTGTATATCCAGCAAAATATCTCTCAAATGTGATGATGATATTAGGTTGTTTCCAGATAAACAGAAATTAATGGAGTATGTAAAAACCAGACCCAAATTCCAAAAAAATTAAAGGGAGTCATCTGGTTAGAAAACCAATAACACCAGACAACAATCCAAGACTAGGACACAGGACAGATTAACCAGATACCAACCCAGATAGGGAATTCTCAAAATAAAACAAAGCTAAAGACTGAAAATTGGGAACCCGAGATGTCAATATGTAAATGACCATGATGTCAGAAAAAAAAGAGGGAAAAAATGGCATAGTCATAGAACTTCCATACAGAGAGCAAGTCAAGGTGCTATCAAGAAATAAAAGACCAGTTTAAACTTAGAAAAAAAAAGGTAAATTTCAAGGTAACCACAAAGGAAACTAAGAAACCTACCCATCAAAATAAAAAGGAAGAAAAACATAAAAACTCAGCAAACACAAAATCAACATTGATGAAAGAAATGAAAAGAAAATTCACAAACAAAAAAGACCTCAGCACAAAAAAATTAAGCAGAACAATAAATCCATCAGCACTACAAAAGAAAATGAGAGCAGTAAACTCATAGCTATCAATAATTACACTGATTATAAATGGCCTAAATGCACCAGTAAAAGACAGAGACTGGCAGGATGGATTAAAAAATACTATCTATTTATATGCTGTCTACAAGTGACATTTCTGACACACAAAGACATAAACAAACTAAACCTCAAAGGATGGAAAGAAATATATCAAGCAAACAATAACCAAAAGAGAGCAAGAGTGGTAAAAAGGAAAGATCTCCAATAAAAAAGACGTTAAAGCAAAATTCACCATAAAGCATAAAGTAGGTCACTCTATAATGACTAAAGTCTCAATACACCAGGAGGACATAACCATAATAAATATGTATGCACAGGGCTCCAAATACATAAAACAAACTCTAACGGTATTGAAAAGAGAAATGGACAGTTCCACAGTAGTAGTAGGAGACTTCAACCCACCAATTTTGGGGAAGGACAGAACATCTAGAAAGAAACTCAATAAAGATGCAGAAGATTTAAATGCCACAATCAATCAACTTGACCTCACAGACATATAAAGAACACTCCACCCAACAACAGAAAAGTATATGTTCTTTTCCAACACACATGGAACTTTGTCCAGAATAGACCACATTTAGACTACAGAGCAAGCCTCAACAAAATCCAAAACATTGAAATAATACGAAACTCCTTCTCTGATCATAATGCCATAAAAGTAGAAATTAATAACAAAAACAGCAATGAAAAAACTCAAATACATTGAAACTGAACAACACCTTGCTTTAAAACTACTGGGTGATAGAAGAAATCAAGGATGGAAGAGAAAATTCATTGAATCGAACAAGAATGAAAACACATCTTACCAACAACTTTGGGATGCAGCAAAAGCTGTGCTTAGAGGACATATTACAGCAGTAAACACACACATCAAAAAAGAAGAAATAGCCAAAACAAAACACTAACCTTATAACTCGAACAAGTGGAAATAAAATGGCAAAACAAGCCACAACGATCAAAAGGATGGAAATAAAAAAGACTAGAGAAGAAATAAATGAAATAGGGAAAACAACAAAAAAAAACAATAGAAAGAATCAACAAGGCCAAAAGTTGGTTCTTTGAAAAGATGAACAAAATAGACAAACCAGTGCACAAACTGACAAAAGAAAACAGGAGAGGAATCAAATACCACGAATAAGATATCAGGGAGGTGGGAGGTGAGGCCAAGATGACGGAGTAGTCTGCCTCTTCCAGTGGACCCTCTTACAACAAAGACCTAGAAAAACAAGTGATTCGATTATGTATGGCAATCTGGGAGTCCTGAACATCAAAGGGAGAGTTGAGGAACCAGACTGAGTGGCAGGGGGAAAGAGCAGTGGTTCGGAAGCAGTGAGGAATTGCCAGAGATGAACTGGCAAGAGCCTGAGCCCTTCAGACCTGAGCAACTTGTGGGTGAGTGGTGAGGCAGGGAAGTGGTAATGCTTGGGAGGCACGTTTTCTGCAATGGGAGAGACCCAGCACCAGAAAGTCTACACAGCCACCCAGAACCAGTGAGAGGCAGCCCTCATCGGCAAAAGATAAATACTTGTGTACAGCTTACCACACGGATAAAAAACACCCCCCTTAGAGAAAAACGTATCTCCATTTATCTCCCTGCTCCCCACTCTACTCTGGGCCCTGGACCAGCTTCAGCAATTGCCGAGTCCCCTGGGCCAGAAGTAGGATCCATCACATGCCTTGAGCCATTCTTCTGGCCTTGGAGAGTGAACAAATTAACAAACACGGGAAAAAATAAATTGCCAGCTACCCTAAGCCAGGAATTCAGGGTAGGCACAGCTCCTTTGCCTAGGCACAGGCATAAGGGATCCACAGACTCTGAGTGCCTTTCCCCCTGCATAGACTTGTGTGGGCCCAACACAACAGCATATGCCCTCATTACCTCAGTACAACAGGGTATATATGGAAACTCTAATTTCAACTGTTTCAGCTGTGAAGTGGCAGGTTATTGACAATTTGACACTGCTCTGCCCATTAAGCAGAGTCTTCACCTACCCACATCAGGGGCCTGAGGACTGGTGGCTCCACCCATGCCGCCTAGCCACCTGCGATAGAGGCCCATGAATAAGAGGTGCCCTCCAGTCCTTACAGCCAACAGCTTTAGGTGTTCATAGTCTGGATGCAAAACCTACCCATCTACACAGTCTAAGGAACAGGAACATGCCTTCTTGCTGGACACTCTGTGGTGGCTGTCAGCCGCCTACCTCGCTCAGAGTATGTCCCCCTACTGCAGCCAGATGCCTGTGCCTACACCAATCACCCATGCCTGTCTGGGACTGTAAGTGAGAGCCTACACCACACACTTGGTGGCTATCTACCTGGGCACCTGAGCTGAATCCATACAGGAGTGGGCTGACTCCTGAGCTCACATACGTAGTAGTAACAGAACTAACGACCTGGTGACAGGACATTAGAGCTTCAAAGATGCCAATAATCAAACTAACTCATATGAGCAGCCTATTTGGGCATATCAAAACAAAACGAGAAGCTAGGATACAGTAAGCAAACATAAAATAAAAAAATATAATAACTTACTGATGGCTCGGAGACAACAGTCAATATCAAATCACTTAAAGAGGCAGAACATGATGGCTTCAGTAAGCTCCCAAAATAAAGAACCTAGAAAATTACCAGAGGAGGAAAATTTCCTGGAATTACTGGAGGCAGAATACATAAGATTAATATACGGAGCTCTCCAAGAGATTAGGAAGGAACTAAGCAAAATGCAGAACACACAATAGAGGAAATTAAAATGTTAGAGAAGAGCATAATTACAAATTTAACAGGCTGCAAGAATCCATAGAGAGACAGCAATCAGAAATCCAGAAGATTAACAATAAAATTTCAGAATTAGACAACTCAATATAAAGTC
>NW_004444053.1:152688-156515 GCF_000243295.1 Trichechus manatus latirostris
ATATCAACCCAGATAGGGAAGTCACAAAAGCAAATCAAAGCTAAAACACTGAAAATAGGGAAACAGATGTCAATATGTAAAAGATGACATCATTAAAACAAAAAAGAGGGACTTAAAAAATGTCGACATAGATTTTTCATATTGAGAGGCAGTCAAGACAATATAAAGAAATAAAAGACTGGTATAAACTTAGAAAAATAGGAGTAAATATTAAGGTAACCACAAGGGAAACTAACAACCCTACAAGTCAAAATAGAAAACTGGAAAAATATAAAGACTCAGCAAACACACAACAACAGTGAAAAAGATGAAAAGAAAATATACAAAGAAAAACGACTCATCACAGAAAATTAAGTAGAACAAAGAAACTGAACAACACACACACAAAAAAGACATCAAAATGACAGCACTAAACTCCACTATCAATAATTACGCTGAATATAAATGGACTAAATGCATCAATAAAGAGACAGAGAGTGGCAGATTGGATAAAAAAGACACGATCCATCTATATGTTACCTAAAAGAGACCCACCTGAGACTTAAAGACACAAACAAACTAAAATTCAAAGGATGGAAAAAATATATCAAGCAAAGGACACTCAAAAAAGAGCAGGATTGGCAATATTAATCTCTGACAAAATAGACTTTAAAATGAAATCCAATACAAAGGATAAGGAAGGACACTACATAATGATAAAAAGGGTCAACACACCAGAAGGATGTAAGTATAATAAATATTTATGCACCCAACCACAGGGCTCCAAAATACATAAAACAAACCCTAACAGCACTGAAAAGAGAGATAGACAGCTCCACAATAGTAGTAGGAGACTTCAACACACCACTTTCGGTGAAGGACAGATCATTCACAAAGAAGCACAATAAAGACACGGAAGATCTAATTGCTTCAGTCAACCAACTTGATCTCATAGACATACAGCAAACACCACACCAAACAGCAGCCAAGTATACTATCTTTTCCAATGCACATGGAACATTCTCCAGAATAGACTACATATTAGGCCATAAAGCAAGTCTTAACAAAATCCAAAGCATCAAAATATAACAAAGCATCTTTTCTGACCATAAAGCCATAAAAGTAGAAATGAATGACAGAAAAAGCAAGGAAAAAAAATCAAACACATTGAAACTTAACAACACCTTGCTCAAAAACTACTGAGATATAGAAGAAATTAAGGATGGAATAAAGAAATTCATAGAATCAAATGAGAACGGAAACATCCTATCAGAACCTTTGGGACACAGCAAAAGCAGTGCTCAGAGGTCAGTTTATAGCAACAAATGCACACATCCAAAAAGAAGAAAAGGGCCATAATCAAAACATTAACACTACAAATGGAACAAGTAGAAAGAGAGCAGCAAAAGAAGCCCTCGGGTGCCAGAAGAAAGGAAATAATATGAATTAAAGCAGAATTAAATCAAATAGAGAATAGAAAAACAATTGAAATTGTTAACAAGACTAAAAGCTGGTTCTTTGAAAAGATCAACAAAATTGATAAACCATTGGCCAAACTGACAAAAGAAAAACAGGAGAGGAAGCAAATAACCTATATAGGACATGAGATGTGTGCGATCACAACAGACCTAACTGAAATTAAAAGAATCATAACAGAATACTATGAAAAATTGTACTGTAACAAATTTGAAAACCTAGAGGATACAGAAAATTTCTAGAAACTCACTACCTACCTAAACTAGCACAAACAGAGGTAAAACAACAGCATAAACACATAACAAAAGAAGAGATTGAAAAGGTTATTAGAAAACTCCCAACAACAAAAAGCTCTGGCCTGGATGGCTTTGGCTTCACTGGAGAATTCCACCAAACTTTCAGAGAAGAGTTCACACCACCACTACTCAAGGTATTTCAGCGCATAGAAAAGGACAGAATATTACCAAACTCATTCAATGCAACCTGCATGACCCTAATGCCAAAACCAGGTAAAGACACCACAAAAAAGAAAATTACAACCCATATCCCTTCATGAATATTGACACAAAATTATCAACAAAACTCTAGCCAATAGAATTCAGCAACATATCAAAAAAAATCATCATGATCAAGTGGGATTTATACCAGGTATGCAGGGATGGTTCAATATTAGAAAAACAATCAATGTAATCCAGCACATAAATAAAACAAAAGACAAGAAGCCCATGATCTTATCAATCAATGCAGAAAAGGCATTTGAGAAAGTCCAACACCCATTCACGATAAAAACTCTCAACAAAATAGGAATATAAAGGAAATTCCTCGGTGTAATTAAGGACATTTATACAAAGCCAACAGCCAACATTATCTTAAATGGAGAGACTTCGAAAGCATTCCGCTTGAGAACAGGAACCAGACAAAGATGCCTTTTATCACCACTCTTATTCAACATTATGCTGGAGGTTCTAGCCGGAGCATTAGCCTAGAAAAAGAAATAAAGGGCATCCAAGTTGGTAGGGAAGAAGTAAAAGTATCTCTATTTGCAGGTGATATGATCTTATACACAGAAAACCCCAAAGAATCCACAAGAAAACTACTGGAACTAATAGAAGATTTCAGCAAAGTTTCAGGATACAAGATAAACATACAAAAATCAGTTAGATTCCTTTACACCAACAAAGAGAACCTCGAAGAGGAAATCACCAAATCAATACCATTTACAATAGTCCCCAAGAAGATAAAATACTTAGGAATAAATCTAACCAGAGAGGTAAAAGATCTATACAAAGAAAACTACAAGACACTACTGCAAGAAACCAAAAGAGAGCTGCATAAGTGGAAAAACATACCTTGCTCATGGATAGGTAGACTCAACATTGTGAAAATGTCGATTCTACTGAAAGTAATCTACAGATACAATGCAATCCCGATCGAAATTCCAACGGCATTTTTTACTGAGATGGAGACACAGATCACCAACTTCGTACGGAAAGGGAAGAGGCCTCGGATAAGTAAAGCATTACTCAAGAAGAAGAACAAGGTGGGAGGCCTTACACTATCTGGTTTTAGAACATATTATACCCCCACGGTAGTCAAAAGCAGCCTGGTACTTGTACAACAACAGATACATAGACCGGTGGAACAGCACTGAGAATCCAGACACAAATTCATACACCTACGAGCAGCTGATATTTAACAAAGGCCCAAAGTCCGTTAATTGGCAAAAAGACAGTCTCTTTAATAAATGGTGCTGGCATAACTGGATATCCATCTGCAAAACAACTGAAACGAGAACCATACCTCACACCATGCACAAAAACTAACTCAAAATAGGTCAAAGACTTAAATATAAAGTCAAACACAATAAAAATCATGGAAGAAAAAATAAGGATAATGCTAGGAGCCCTAATACATGGCATAAACACAATACAAGCCATAAGTAACAATACGCAAGCACCAGAACAGAGACTAGATAATTGGGAGCTCATAAAATCAAACACGTTCATCAAAAGACCTCACCAGTGTTCCGGCAAAATGGTGCTCTAGGCAGAAGCACCACGCCATCCCTCCACATCAAAGATCTGAAAAACTAAGCCGAACAGAGAATACAACAATTCTGAAACCCTAAAACATCAAATGAAGAGATAAACAACTCAGCCAAGCACCAAATGGAGTGAGGAAACTGACAGAGAACGGAGAGCGAGTAGAGACTCACGCAGAGGTCCCCTACTAGCTAACGCAGTGCGGATCCGCCATCTTGGACTCCTATTGGAGACCAGCAAACGGGGTATAAGAAAGCAGCCTCACAGAGCTTCTAGCAGGAGACAAAACAACCACTCCACACATAACAATCTCCCTGCTGCATCCTGCCT
>NW_004444053.1:163766-174018 GCF_000243295.1 Trichechus manatus latirostris
ATCAAACACTTTGAGGGACAGAGTAGCAGGGATAGGGGTCTAGGGACCATTCTTTCAGGGAACATCTAGGTCAACTGGCATAACAAAGCTTATTAAGAAAATGTTCTGCATCCTACTTTGGTGAGTGACGTCTGGGGTCTTAAAAGCTTGCAAGCGGCCATCTAAGATGCATCAATTGGTCCCAACCCCCTGGGAGTAAAGGAGAATGAAGAACATCAAAGACACAAGGAAAGTATTAGCCCAAGAGACAGAAAGGGCCACATAAACCAGAGACTTAGCGGCCTGAGACCAGAACTAGATGGTGCCTGGCTACCACCAATAACTGCCCTGACAGGGAAAACAACAGAGAGTTCCCGATGGAGTAGGAGAAAAGTGGGGTGCAGAACTCAAATTCTAGTAAGATCAGACTGCATGGTCTGACTGGGACTGGAGGAACCCAGGAAAGCATGGTCCATGGATTCTCTATCAGCCCAGAACTAAAACAATTTCCGAGGCCAACTCTTCAGAGAGGGACTGGACTGGACAGTGGGACATAAAGTGATACTCGTGAGGAGTGTGTCTCTAAGCTCAAGTAGACACAAGAGACTAAACGGGCAGCTTCTCTCTGGAGGTGAGATGGGAAGGCAGAGAGGGTTAGGAGCTGGTTGAATGGACATAGGGAATCGGGGGTGGCAAGGAGTAGTGTACTGTCATAGTACAGGGAGAGCAATTAGAGTCACATAACAATGTATGTATAAATTTTTGTATGGGAAAAAAGAAAGAAGAAATGAGAGATGTGACATAAAAATAAACACAATTAAAGAAAAAGCATCATAACAGATTGCTATGAAAAATTACACTCCAATAAATTGGAAAATCTAGAGGAAATAGACAAATTTCTAGGAACACACTACCTATGTAAACCAACTAAAGTAGAGATAAAAAAACTATCCCAATCCATAACAGAAGAAGAGATTGAAGAGTTAATAAAAAAACTACCACCACCACCTACAACAAAAAAGCCCTGACCTAGACGGCTTTACTTGGAAATTATATCAAGATCTCAAAGAAAAGTTCACACCAATACAACTCAAATTATTTCCAAGCATAGAAAAAAAAAAAAAGTAATACTACTGAATTCATTCTATGAAGCCAGCATAACTCTGATACGAAAGCCTGCACAGACATCACAAAAAGAGAAAATTACAGATTGGTATGCCTCATAAACATAGATGCAAAAATTTTCAAGAAAATTCTAGCCAATAGAGTTCAACAGCATATGAAAAAAATAATACATCATGACCAAGTGGGATTTATACCCACTTGGAATATACACTGTTAAGGGATAGTTCAACATTAGAAAATCAATCAGTGTAATCCACCACATAAATATCACAAAAGAAAAGAATTCCATGATCATCTCAATCAACACAGAAAATGCATTTGGCAAAGTCCAACACTCATTCCTAATAAAAGCTCTCAAATATATAGGGAAATTCCTTGACATAATAAAGAGCATTTATACAAAACCAACAGCTCACATCATTGTAAATTGAGAGAGACTGAAAGCATTCCCCTTGAGAATGGGAACCAGACAAGGATGACTTTTATGACCACTCTTATTCAACATCATGATGGAAGTCCTAGCTACAACAATAAGGTAAGAAAATAAATAAAGTGCATCCAAATTGGTATGGAAGAGGAAAACTATACCTATTCACAGATGATGTGATATTATACACAGAATACCCCAAAGCATCCACAAGAAAGCTACTGGAACTAATAGAAGAGTTCAGCAAAGTAGCACGATACAAGATTAACATACAAAATTAGTTGGATTCCTCTACACCAACAAAGAAAATTTCAAAAAGGAATTCAGCAAATCGATGCAATTTGCAATAGCCCCCAAAAACATAAAATACTTAGGAATAAATCTAACCAGGAATGGAAAATCTATACAAAGAAAATTACAAAGCACTACTGCAAGAAACCAAAAGGGACGTACCGGAGTGGAAAAACATACCATGCTCATGAATAGGAAGAATCATCATTGTGAAAATGTCAATACTCCCCAAAGTGATCTACAGATACAATTCAGTTCCTATCCACACTCCAACAGCATTCTTTAAAGACATGATCTTAATTATCTAGTGCTGCACTGAGTCCCCGATATGGCACCATCCCTCAAGGTGATCAGCCAGCAACCTGGGGACAAGTCGATTGCATTGGACAACTTTCATCATGGAAAGGGCAGCGTTTTGTCCTTACTGGAATAAATACTTACTCTGGATATGGATTTGCCTTCTGTGAAAACAATGCTTTTGCCAAAACTACCATCCATGGACTTACAGGATGCCTTATCCACCATCATGGTATCCCACATAGCTTTGCCTCTGATCAAGGGACTCACTTCACAGCAAATAAAGTGCGGCAGTGGGCCCATGCTCATGGAATTCACTGGTCTTACCATGTTACCCATCATCCTGGAGCAGATGGCTTGATAGAGTGATGGAATGGCCTTCTAAAGACACAATTATGGTGCCAGCTAGGTGGCAATACCTTGCAGGGTTTGAGCAATGTTCTGCAGGAGGCTGTATGTGCTCTAAACCAGCGTCCAGTATACGGTGCTGTTTCTCCCATAGCTAGGATTTATGGGTCTAGGGATCAAGGGGTGGAAATGGGAGTGACATCACTCACTATTACCCCTAGTGACCCACCCACAAGATTTTTGCTTCCTGTCTCCACGACTTTATGCTCTGCAAGTATAGAAGTCTTAGTTCCAAAGGGAGGAATGCGCCCACCTGGAGACACATCACTGATTCCATTGAACTGGAAGCTAAGAATGCCACCTGGCCACTTTGGACTCCTTATGCCTCTGGATCAACAGGCAAAGAAGGGAGTTATCATTCTGGCTGGTGTGATTGATCCTGATTACCAAGAAGAAATCGGATTGATATTACATAATGGAGGTAAAGAAGAGTATGTCTGGAATGCAGGAGATCCCATAGGGCATCTCTTAATACTACCATGTGCTGTGATTAAAGTCAATGGAAAATTACAGCAACCCAATTCTGACATGACTACTAATGGCCCAGATCCTTCAGGAATGAAGGTTTGGGTCACCCCACCAGGCAAAGAACCATGACTAGCTGAGGTGCTTTCTAAGGGCAAAGGGAACACAGAATGGGTGGTGGAAGAAGGTAGTTCTAAATACCAGGTATGCCTATGTGACCTGTTGTAGAAATGGAGGCTGTAATTGTTGTGAGTGTTTCTGCTTTGTACGTGTGCACCAAACATTTTTTTCCTTCACTTATAAAATATAAGATGTAAATGGGGCTAGTACATTTTCAATTGTACGCGTGTTAGTTGTGTCATGTTACACGCAAGTATGACTTTGTAATTGTCTTTATTCAGAGATTATGTGTGGCTTCGGGAGATCTGTACAGGTGCCAAGTTCATAAGTGGTGGACTGTGATGGTTAAGATTGTATGTCAACCTGGCTAGGCCATGATTCTCAGTGTTTTGACAGTTCTACAATGTTGTGATCACTTCCCTGTCGAAATTTGATATGTGATCACCCCCATGATGGAATCTACTGAGTGGTACCAGCAGGGGCAGGGCCTGTGGTGGCTCACCACCCCCTCAGCCTTCATCTCAACACCCTCCACTTGCTACTTCCTTCCTGCTCACCTTGCCAAGGTTTTTGGCTTCTTCTGGACCCAGCAGCTGCCTCTGGTCATTTCACCTCCGGTTCTTGGGACTTGAGCTAGCAGCTTACCTGTTGACCTCGGGATTCATTGATCTTCACAGCCTGCGAGGAAGAGTCCTATTCTCCAACCTGCTGATCTTGGGTTTGCCAGCCCCTGCAGCTACATGAATCAGGAGAACCTTTACGGTCTTGTCTGCTGATCTTGAAATTTGTCCACCTTCACAGCCAGTGAGCGGGAGCTCTGCTCTCTGAACTGCCAACCTTGGGCTTGCCAGCTTCTGTGGCTGTATGAACTGGGAGAGGCCTCTACCCTGATCCATGGATTTAGGACATTCTAGCCTCTACAATCACACGAGCTGTTTCCTTGATGTAAATATCTTTATATATATATTTATACACTTTACTGGTTTTGCTTCTCTAGAGAACCTAGCCTAAGACAGACATGGACAAACAAATTACTACTTTTATATAGAAAGGAAAGAGGCCCCCTGTAAGCAAGGTATTAGTGAAGAGGAGCAAAGTGGGAGGCCTCACACTACCTAATCTTAGAACCAATTATACAGCCACAGTAGTCAATATAAAGTGGTACTTGTACAACAACAGACACATAGACCTATGGAACAGAATTGAGAACCCAGACATAAATCCATCTGTGATGGTTAAGACTGTGTGTCAGTTTAGCTGGGCCTTGATTCTCAGTGTTTATATGTGATCATTCCCATGATTGAATCTGCTGTGAGTAGACTATCAGTAGAAAGGGAGTTTCCTTGTGGGTGTGGATTGCATCTGAAGATAAGCAGACATTCTAGCTTTTTGCTGCTCTGGATCCTGTGGCTGCCTCCTGTTCATCTGACCTCCAGTTCTTGGGGCTTTAGCTATCAGCTTATCTGCTGATCTTGGATTCATCGACCTTCACAGCCTGTGAGCCAGAGCCCTGCTCTCTGACCTGCCTATCTTGGATTCACTAGCCCCTGTGGCTATGTGAACCAAGGAAGCCTCTATCCTGATCCACAGACTTGGGACCTTCCAGCTTCTACAATCGTGTGAACCGTTGCCTTGATGTAAGTCTCTTTATACATATATATATTATATGCTTCACCGGTTTTGCGTCTCTAGAGAACCCAGCCTAAGACACCATCCATCTTTTAACAGCTGATATTTGACAAAGGGCCAAAGTCTATTGAATGGAGAATAGACAGTCTTAACAAATGGTGCTGGCATAACTGGATATCTATCTATTAAAAAATTAAACATGACCCATACCTCACACCATACACAAAAACTAACTCAAAATGGATCAAAGACGTAAATATAAAACCTAAAACAATAAAATCATGGAAGAAAAAATAGGGTCAATGCGAGGGGCCCTAATACATGGCAAAAAGGGAACATTCGCTATAACTAATAATGCACCAGAAGATAAACTAGGTAACAGGAAGCACCTAAAAATTAAACTTATGCTCATTAAAAAACTTCACCAAAAGAGACAAAAGAGAACCTATACACTGGAAAAAAGTTTTGGCTATGGCTTTTCCAACAAGGATCTGATTTCTAAAATCTATAGAATACTTCAACACCTCAATAACAAAAAGACAAATAATCCAATTTAAAAATTGGCAAAGGATATGAACAGACACTTCAACAAAGAAGACATTCAGGCAGCTATCGGACACATGAGGAAATGCTGGTGATCATGGCCATTAAAGAAAGGCAAAAAAAAAAAAAAAAACCTACAACGATGCATAATTTCATCCAGACATTAATGGCACTAATAAAAACAACCAGAAAAAAAATTTAGACAGGTAGCAAGGAGATTGGAAGCCTTATGCACTGCTGGTCGGAGTGTAAAATGGTGCAACCACTATGGAAAATTATATGATGTCTCCTTAAAAAGCCAGAAATAGAAATAACCATACAATCTAGCAATTCCACTCCTAGAAATATATTCTAGAGAAATAAGAGCCATCACCTGAGTAGACATATACACAGACATATTCTTTGGAGCATTATTCACAATGGCAAAATGATGGAAACAATCCAAGTACCCATCAACAGATGAATGGATAAACAAATTATGATATGTACAAACAATGGAATACTATACAACAATAAATAACAATGTTTAATCTGTGAAACATCTTACAACATGAATGAATCTGGAGGGCATTATGCTGAATGAAATACGCCAATCACAAAAAGCAAATATTGTATGAGACCACTATTATAAAAACCCAAGAAAATGTTTACACACAGAAAAAAACAATCTTTTGACGGTTATGAGTGAAGGGAGGTATAGGGAGGAGAATAATCACTAATTTGCTAGTAGACAAATGTTAACTTTGGTGATGGGAAAGACAACACACAACCTAGGGGAAGCCAGAACTACAGGACAGAGGCAAAATCATAGAAGCTTCCGAGATACATCCAAACACATTTAGGGACCGAGTTAGTGGGGCTGAGGGCTAGGGATCATGGTCTAGGGGGACATCTATTTCAATTGGCATAACATAGTTCATAAAGAAAATGTTCCACACCCTACTTTTTTGAGGACCTGATGGCTTAAAAGCTTGTGAGCGGCCACCTAAGATGCATCTACTGGTCCCATCATGTTCTGAGTAAAGGAGAATGAAGGAAATCAAAGACACAAGGAACATATTAGTCCAGAGGACTAAAGGACCATATGAACCACAGCTTCCACCAACCTGAACCCAGAAAAACTAGATGGTTTGACGCTACCACCACCAACAGCTCTGAAAAGATTCACAATAGAGGGTTCCGGAAAGAGCAGGAGACAAATGTAGGAAAAAATCCAAATTCACAAAAAAAGACTACAATTACTGGTCTGACAGAGACTGGAGGTATCCCTGAGAATATGGCCACAAATACCATGCTGACTCAGTACTGAAGCCACTCCTGAAGTCTACCTTTCAGCCAAATATTAGATAGGCATATAAAACTAAAATAACACACGTGAGGAATGTGTTTCTTAGTTCAATCAAGTATATGAGACCAAATGGGTAACATTTGCCCAAAAGAAAAGACAAGAAGGTAGAAAGGGACAGGAAAACTCGACGTACGGACACAGAGAACTCCAGGTGGAAAAGGAGTGTGGAAGGGTGCTGACACATCGCAAGGATTGCAACCAACGTCACAAAACAATTTGCGTATAAATTTTTGAATGAGAAACTAGTTTACACTGTAAACTTTCGCCTAAAACACAATAAAAAAAAATTAAGGGAAAGGGCAAACGAATTTTTAGCTTGTCTTATTAGAATGAATTTAAAATTTAAAAAATCTATATTCTATTCTGCCACTGGCTCAGTGATAGACTCTGAGGAATACTCAATCTATAGGAGTTTCCGTTATTTCATTTGTAAAACGAAGGTTATTTTCTTTAAATTTTTTTATTGTGCTTTAGATGAAGGTTTACAGAACAAATAGTTTCTCATTAAACACTTAGTACACATATTGTTTTATGACATTGGTTAACAACCCCTTGACATGACAACACTCTCTCTTCTCAACCTTGGGTTCCCTATTACCAGCTTTCCTGTCCCCTCCTGCCTTCTAGTCCTTGTCCCTGGGCTGTTGTGCCCCATTAGTCTCTTTTTGTTTAACGGGGTTGTCTAATCTTTGGCTGAAGGGTGAACCTCGGGAGTGACTTCATTACTGAGCTAAAAGGGTGTTGGGAGGCCATACTCTTGGTGTTTCTCCAGTCTCTGTCAGCCCAGTAAGTTTGGTCTTTTTTTGTGAGTTAGAATTTTGTTCTACATTTTTCTGCAGCTCTGTCCAGGACCCTTTGCTGTGATCCCTGTCAGAGCAGTCAGTGACGGTAGCAGGGCACCATCTTGTTGTACTGGGTTCAGTCTGGTGGAGGCTGTGGTAGTTGTGGTCTCTTAGTCCTTTGGACTAATCTTTCCCTTGTGTCTTCTTTTCTTCATTCTCCCTTGTTCCTGAAGGGGTGAGACCAGAGGAGTATCTTAGATGGCTGCTCACAGGCTTTTAAGACCCCAGATGCTACTCACCAAGGTAGAATGTAGAACATTGTCTTTATAAACTGTATTATGCCAATTGAGCTAGATGTTCCCTGAGATCATGGTCCCCATAGCCCTCCGCCTAGCAATTCGGTCCCTCAGGATGTTTGGATGTGTCTATGGAGCTTCCTTGACCTTGCCTTGTACAAGTTGTGCTGGCTTCCCCAGTATTGTGTATTGTCTTACCCCTCACCAAAGTTACCACTTACCTATTGTCTATTTAGTATTTACTCCCCCACACACACCTCCCATCCCTTGTAACCATCAAAGATTGTTTCTTTTTGTGTGTAAACCTTTTCATGAGTTTTTACAGTAGTTGTCTCATGCAATATTTGTCCTTCTGTGATTGACTTATTTCACTCAGCATAATGTCCTCCAGTTTCATCCATCTTATGAGATGATTCGCAGATTCATCATTGTTCTTTATCATTGCACACTACTCCATTGTGTGTATGTACCATAGTCTGTTTATCCATTCATCTGTTGATGGGCATATAAGTCGTTTCCATCTTTCAGCTATTGTGAACAATGCTGCAATGAACATGGGTGTGCATATGTTTATTTGTGTGACAGCTATTATTTCTCTAGGATATATTCGTAGGAGTGGGATTGCTGGATGATATGGTATTTCTGTTTCTAGCTTTCTAAGGAAGCACCATATCGTTTTCCAAAATGGTTGTGTCATTTTGCATTCCCACCAGCAGTGTATAACAGTTTTGATCTCCCCGCAGCCTCTCCAACATTTGTTATTTCCAGTTTTTTTGATTCATGCCAGTAATGCCAGGGTTAGATGGTATCTCGTTTTGGTTTTGATTTGCATTTCTCTAATGGCTAGTGATCGCAAGCATTTTTTCATGTGTCTGTTGGCCACTGGAATGTCTTCTTTGATGAAGTGTCTGTTCATTTCCTTTGCCCATTTTTTACTTGGATTATTTGTCTTTTTGTTATAGAGGCATTAGATTTTCTTGCAGATTTCAGAGCTCAGACCTTTGTCTGACTTGTAAGGTCCAAAAATTTTTTCCCAGTCTGTAAGTTCTCTTTTTACTCTTTTGGTGAAGTCTTTTGATGAGCATAAGTGTTTAATTTTTAGAAGATCCCAGTTATCTAGCTTATCTTCTGCAGTTTGTGTGTTGTTGGTTGTGGTTTGTATCTTGTTAATGCTGTGTATCAGGGCCTTTAGTATTGATCCTATTTTTTCTTCTATGAACTTTATAGTTTTGGGCTTTATATTTAGGTCTTTGATCCATTTTGAAGTAGTTTTTGTATACGGTGTGAGGTATGGGTCCTGTTTCATTTTTTTGCATATGGACGTCCAGTTTTACCAGTACCATTTGTTAAAAAGACTGTCTTTTCTGCATTTGATGGACTTGGGGCCCTTGTTGAAGGTTAAGTGACTGTAGGTGGATGGATTTACATCTGGGTTCTCAATTCTGTTCCATTGGTCAAAGTATCTGTCACTGTACCAGTGCCAAGCTGTTTTGACTACTGTAGCTGTATAGTAGGTTCTGAGGTCAGATAGTGTGAGTCCTCCTACTTTATTCTTCTTCTTCAATAGCGCTTTACTTATCCAGGGTTTCTTCCCTTTCCATATAAAGTTAATGATTAGTTTTTCCATCTCTTTAAAGAATGTTGTTGGTATTTGGACGGGATTGCATTGTATTTGTAGATTGCTTGGCGTAGAATTGTCATTTTCACAATGTTGAGTCTACCTATCCATGAGCATGCTGTTTTCCATTTATGTAGATCTCTTTTGGTTTCTTACAGTAGTGTTGTCTAGTTTTCTTTGTATAGGTCTTTCACATTCTTGGTTAGATTTACTTCTAAGTATTTTTTTTATGGTCTATTATAAATGGTATTGCTTTCCTGATTTCTTTTTCATCATTCTCTTTATTGATGTATAGGAATCCAACTGATTTTTGTATGTGTATCTTGTCTGCTACTCTGCTGAATCTGTTAGTTCCAGTAGTTTTCTCATGGAGTCTTCTGGATTTTTTTAATGTGTAGTACCATATCATCTGCAAATAGGGAGAGTTTTACTGCTTCCTTATCAATTTGGACGCCCTTTGTTTCTTTTTCTTGCCTTATTGCTCTAGTTAGGACTTCCAGAACAATGTTAAATAGGAGTGGTGATAAAGGGCATCCTTGTCTTGTTACTGTTCTCAAGGGGAATGATTTAATCCTCTCTCCATTAAGAATGATGTTGGCTGTTAGTTTCATATAGATGTATTTTATTATGTTGATGAATTTCCTTCTATATATATTTTATTGAGAGTTTTTATCAGGAATAAGTTGTGAACTTTGTCGAATGCCTTTTCTGCATCTATGGAGATGATCATGTGATTCTTTTCTTTCCTTTTATTTGTGTGGTGGATTATGTTGTTTGATTTTCTAATGTTGAACCATCCTTGCATATGTGGAATGAATCTCACTTGGTCTTGGTGTATTATTTTTTAAATATGATGCTGAATTCTATTGGCTAGAATTTTGTTGAGAATTTTTGCATCTATATTCATGAGAGATATTGGTCTGT
>NW_004444053.1:174677-176558 GCF_000243295.1 Trichechus manatus latirostris
TTCTCTTTTTTGGTGTCTGCATCTATTGCTATAAATTGTCCTCTGAGGACTGCCTTTGCTGTGTCCCAAAGGTTTTGGTATGATGTGTTTTCATTCTTGTTTGATTCTAGGAAATTTCTTTATTCCATCTTTGATTTTTTTTCTATTACTCAGTGGTTTTTAAGGAAGGTGTTACTCAGTTTCCATGTATTTGATTATTTTTCCTTGCTCTTCTTCTTATTAATTTCTATTTGAAGATGTTGTGATCAGAGAAGATACTTTGTATTATCTCAGTGTTTTGGATTTTGTTGAGGGTTGCTTTGTGGCCTAAGATGTGGTCTATTCTGGAGAACGTTCCATGTGAGATGGAAAAGAATGTGTACTTTGCTGCTATTGGGTGGTGTGTTCTATATATATCTATGAATTTAAGTTGACTGATTGTGGTCTTTAGAACTTCTGTATCTTTGTTGACTTTCTTTCTAGATGCTCTGTCCTTTACTAACAGTGGTGTGTTGAAGTCTCTTATTATTATTTTGGAACTATCATTTTCTCTTTTCCATGTTGTTAGAGTTTGTTTTTTGTATTTTGGAGCCTGTATTGGGTGCGTAGATATTTATTATGGTTATGTCTTCATGGTGGATCGTCCCTTTAATCATTATATAATGCCCTTCTTTGTCTTTTATGTTAGATTTTGTTTTAAAGTCTATTTTATCTGAGATTAGTATTGCCAATCCTGCTCTTTTTTGGTTACTGGTTGCCTGATATATTTTTTCATCAATTTTAATGAAATTATGTCTGTTTGTAGGTTGTGTTTCTTGTAAACAGCATATTGATGGGTCCTGTTTTTTTTTTTTAATCCATTCTGTCACTCTCTGTCTCTTTAAGGGTTCATTTAAGCCATTTACATTCAGTGTGATTATTGATATATATGAGTTTATTGCTGCTGTTTTGTAATGCTTTTTTGTGGCACTGACATTTTCTTTGTTCCTGTTACTCTTCTGTGCTGAATTCCTCTTGTGTATTTTTTATTTCCCTAATTTTTGTAGATTTTGAGACTTTATGTTTTTCTTCTTTATTTTAATGAGTAGGTTTGTTAACTTTGTGATTACCTTGAAATTTACCCCTATCTTCCTCAGTTTCAACCAGTCTTTTATTACTTGATAATGCCTTGATATCCTCTTGAAAATTCTATACCTACACCGTTTATTGCCTCTTTTTTAAATTTTTTTATTGTACTTTAGGTGAAGGTTAACAGAACAAATAATTTCTCATTAAACAGTCAGTACGCATATTGTTTTATGACATTTGTTAACAACCCCACGACATGTAAACCCTCTCCCTTCTCTACCTTTTTTTTTTCTTTTTTTGGTGAAAATATACATATCCAAAGATACACCATTTCAAAAATTTCTACATGCACAGTTCAGGGATATTGATTACGTTCTTTCATTTGTGCTGCTATTCTCACTTTAGATGAAGGTTAGTACACTTGTTGCCCTATGACAATGGTTAACAACCCCACTACATGTCAACACTGTCCTTACTCAATGTTGGGTTCCCTATCACCAGCTTTCCTGTCCCTTTCTGCGTTCTAGTCCTTGTCTCTGGACTGCTGTGTCTCATTAGTCCCATTCTGTTTTATGGGGCTGTCCAATCCCCGGCTGAATGGTGAACCTCAGAAGCGACTTCATCACTGGGCTACAAGGGTGTCTGGGGGCCATACTTTTGGGGTTTCTCCAGTCTCTTTCAGGCCAGTAAATCTGGTCTTCTTTGTGTGTGTTAGAATTTTTGTCTACATCCTTCTCCAGCTCTGTCGAGAACCATCTGTTGTGATCCTGGTCAGAGCAGTCAGTGGTGGTAGCCGGGCACCATCTAGCTGTACTGGACTCAGTCTGGTGGAGG